>NW_027361829.1:31870000-32315000 GCF_039654945.1 Dendrobates tinctorius | reverse complement strand
TACACATTCAAAATATATGTCTATACAGCATGAGGCAGGCTCAGACGGTGTTAGGCCCAGTATGGATTGCACGTCATTGCACAAAGGTTAGAAAGGGTACCGTATCCCTGGATAACATGTATGGATAGCGTACACATTCAAAATATATGTCTATACAGCATGAGGCAGGCTCAGACGGTGTTAGGCCCAGTATGGATTGCACGTCATTGCACAAAGGTTAGAAGGGGTACCGTATCCCCGGATAACATGTATGGATAGCGTACACATTCAAAATATATGTCTATACAGCATGAGGCAGGCTCAGACGGTGTTAGGCCCAGTATGGATTGCACGTCATTGCACAAAGGTTAGAAGGGGTACCGTATCCCCGGATAACATGTATGGATAGTGTACACATTCAAAATATATGTCTATACAGCATGAGGCAGGCTCAGACGGTGTTAGGCCCAGTATGGATTGCACGTCATTGCACAAAGGTTAGAAAGGGTACCGTATCCCTGGATAACATGTATGGATAGCGTACACATTCAAAATATATGTCTATACAGCATGAGGCAGGCTCAGACGGTGTTAGGCCCAGTATGGATTGCACGTCATTGCACAAAGGTTAGAAGGGGTACCGTATCCCCGGATAACATGTATGGATAGCGTACACATTCAAAATATATGTCTATAGAGCATGAGGCAGGCTCAGACGGTGTTAGGCCCAGTATGGATTGCACGTCATTGCACAAAGGTTAGAAAGGGTACTGTATCCCCGGATAACATGTATGGATAGCGTACACATTCAAAATATATGTCTATACAGCATGAGGCAGGCTCAGACAGTGTTAGGCCCAGTATGGATTGCACGTGATTGCACAAAGGTTAGAAAGGGTACCGTATCCCTGGATAACATGTATGGATAGCGTACACATTCAAAATATATGTCTATACAGCATGAGGCAGGCTCAGACGGTGTTAGGCCCAGTATGGATTGCACGTCATTGCACAAAGGTTAGAAGGGGTACCGTATCCCCGGATAACATGTATGGAGAGCGTACACATTCAAAATATATGTCTATACAGCATGAGGCAGGCTCAGACGGTGTTAGGCCCAGTATGGATTGCACGTCATTGCACAAAGGTTAGAAGGGGTACCGTATCCCCAGATAACATGTATGGATAGCGTACACATTCAAAATATATGTCTATACAGCATGAGGCAGGCTCAGACGGTGTTAGGCCCAGTATGGATTGCACGTCATTGCACAAAGGTTAGAAAGGGTACCGTATCCCTGGATAGCATGTATGGATAGCGTACACATTCAAAATATATGTCTATACAGCATGAGGCAGGCTCAGACGGTGTTAGGCCCAGTATGGATTGCACGTCATTACACAAAGGTTAGAAGGGGTACCGTATCCCCGGATAACATGTATGGATAGCGTACACATTCAAAATATATGTCTATACAGCATGAGGCAGGCTCAGACGGTGTTAGGCCCAGTATGGATTGCATGTCATTGCACAAAGGTTAGAAAGGGTACCGTATCCCCGGATAACATGTATGGATAGCGTACACTTTCAAAATATATGTCTATACAGCATGAGGCAGGCTCAGACGGTGTTAGGCCCAGTATGGATTGCACGTCATTGCACAAAGGTTAGAAGGGGTACCGTATCCCCGGATAACATGTATGGATAGCGTACACATTCAAAATATATGTCTCAGGAGGCAGGTTCAGACGGTGTCAGGCACAGTATGGATTTGACGGCCCAGATTACACAGCGGAGGAGCAGGGAGAGGTAAAGATTGCAAATGCTGGGGCCCTGGCCAAGCAAGGGGGGTCCACTCGTGGGTGTCGGTACTGGCACTGGGCCCCTCATAGTACAGCGGTGTGTCTGACGGCGGGTGTGCACCACCGCCGTCAGAGACACTTGATTGCACTATGAGGGACCCTGTGCCAGTGCCCGCGCCCAAGAGTCGGCCTATCCACCTGTCCAGGGCAACGGCACTCGCACGGTGTCGTGCGCTAGGTGGTGACCCCGGCCATGGGGGGGGAGGCAGCACAGTTAGGGAGTTTTAGAAAGTGGCATATGTTGATGTTGGACATTCAACTGATGCAAAAGGCGAAATAGGTGAAGTACCAGGAAGAGGTGGACCAAAGCAAGCCATTTTTCTGTCACCCTATGTGTCATCAGGGGAAGGTGGGACAAAATCCTTGGAAACCCATGCGTGGTTCATTTTAATGAAGGTTAGATCATCCACATTTTGGGTTGACAGACGGGTCCTTTTTTCTGTCAGGATTGATCCAGCTGCACTGAAGACTCTTTCCGATAGCACACTTGCAGCTGGGTAAGCGAGCTCCTGTAAGGCATATTGGGCCAATTCAGGCCAGGTGTCCAGTTTAGCGGCCCAATAGTCAAAGGGGAATGACCTGTGTGGGAGAACATCGATATGGGAGGAAAAGTAGTTTGTAACCATAGTTGACAACTGCTGTCTCCTGTCACTTTCCATCGATGCAGTATTACCAATTGTGTGAGCGGTATTTGAAAAATCAGTCCACAACATTGTCATGAAACCCCTGTCTCCATCGCCACTTCTGCTGTGTGCACCACGAACACCTCTGCCAAGCTGCCCCCGGCCCATACGGCTCGTGTGAGAACCATCACCGCTGCTGTGTGCTGGGAATGCCTCAAGCAACCGATTTACCAGAGTTGCTTGTTTATTAGCCAATATTAGGTCAAGGTTCTTCTGTGGCATGATGTTTTGTAATTTGCCTTTATAGCGTGGATCCAGGATGCTGGCCAACCAGTAGTCGTCATCGTTCATCATTTTGGCAATGCGGGGGTCCCTTTTTAGGATCCGCAAGGCATAATCTGACATGTGGGCCAATGTTCCCGGTGTCAATGATACACTGCGAGTGCTGGGTGGAGGAGCACTTTCTGGCAAATCCACATCCCTCCAGTCACGCACAAACCCTGTACCAGACCTTGCCACGCCAACATTTTCACTTGCCCCACGAGATGCATCCTCCTCCCCTAAGTAATCATCCCCATCATCCTCCTCCTCCTCCTCCTCTTCTTCCTCCACCTCGTCCAGGAGAGGTCCCTGAGCAGACAATGGCTGAATGTCATCAAGGATTCCCTCCTCCTCTTCCTCCTCATCAACATTGGCTGCAGACGCCTGCTCCTTAAGGTGCGTCAAAGTTTGCATGAGCAGACGCATAAGTGGGATGCTCATGCTTAGGATGGCGTCGTCTGCGCTTACCAGCCGTGTGCATTCCTCAAAACACTGAAGGACTTTACAAAGGTCTTTCAGCTTCGACCACTGCACGCCTGTCAACTCCATGTCTGCTCTCAAAGTGCCTGGCCGTGTATCCTCCCACAAATGCATTATGACCTGCCTCTGCTCGCACAGCCGCTCCACCATGTGCAGGGTGGAGTTCCACCTTGTTGCAATGTCGATAATGAGGCGGTGGTTGGGAAGGTGGAGCAATTGCTGCAGCTTCTGCATACGAACGGAGTGTACAGGCGACCGGCGGATGTGCGCGCACAGTCTTCGCACCTTCTGGAGCAGGGCTGTTAACTCCGGATAATTTTTGAGGAAGCACTGCACCACCAGGTTCAAGGTGTGAGCCAAGCAAGGTATGTGGCTGAGTTTTGAAAGGGCTATGGCTGCCACAAAATTACGGCCGTTATCACTAACTACCTTGCCTGCCTCAAGATGTACACTGCCCAGCCATGACTCAGTTTGTCGCTTCAAGTACTCGGCCAGCACCTCGGCGTTGTGTCTGTCGCCCAAACACATCATCTGCAACACAGCCTGCTGACGCTTTCCACTAGCTGCTCGATAGGGGGACACATCGTGTGCAACAGTGGCAGCTGCAGATGGAGTGCTCGTACGACTGCGCTCTGTGGACGAGCTGTCGCTTCTGGAGGAGGAGGAGGAGGAGGAGGGTCGAACGCCTACAGCCAACTGTTTCCTATACCGTGGGCTAGGCAGCACTGTCCCACCACCGCTGTCCCCTGTGGACCCTGCATCCACCACATTAACCCAGTGCGCAGTGATGGACACGTAACGGCCCTGGCCATGCCGACTGGACCATGCATCAGTTGTGAGGTGCACCTTTCCGCTCACTGACTGCTTGAGTGCATGGACAATGCGGTCTTTCACATGATGGTGGAGGGCTGGGATGGCTTTGCGAGAGAAGAAGTGGCGACTGGGTAGGTCATAGCGTGGTACTGCATAGGCCATGAGTTCGCGGAAAGCTGTGCTTTCCACCAACCGAAAGGGCATCATCTCAAACGAGATTAGTTTGGCAATGTGGGCGTTCAAACCCAGTGTACGCGGATGAGAGACTGAGTACTTTCTTGACCTACTCATAGTGTCTGGGAGGGTGAGCTGGACTTGAGAGCTGCATATGGTGGAAGTAGCGGTGGACAGGGCGGACTGAGAGAGGGTTGATGATGGTGATGGAGTTGGTGTTCTTTCTGATGGCCTAGAATCAGTCTTTCGTTGATATAACAGTGGGATTCCCTGACTGCTGTGGCCTTGCAACGACACCTCAACATTTGCTGCTGTGCTAACCGGTGGGCTTACAGTGGGGGAAACAATGTAGCGTTGCTGACTACCTTCGTTGTGATCAGTTGCACATGTGGCACTTGAGGTTTGGTGTTGTGTCCACGCTTGCAAGTGCATGCTGGTTAAATGTCTAAGCATGCAACTGGTATTCAAATTTTTCAGATTTTTCCCTCGGCTAAAGGTCTTTGCGCACTTCTTACAGATAACCTTGGCCTGATCATGAGGATTTTGTTCAAAAAAGTGCCACACTGCACTCTTCCTACTTTGGCAGACATTTTGCGGCCTAGCACGCTGTGATCTTTTGACCCTCTGGACAAGCTGTCCAGCAACTCTTTTGATGTTTGGAACCTGTCTTTGGAGTGCTCCGGGCCTGCCAGATAACAGCTGTTGCGATGTCGATGTCTGCTGTGGATGCTCCTCATCTGAGCTATTGGAAGCAGCACCCTCTTCCCCCAATGGATGCCAATCTGGGTCAACAACTGGGTCATCCATCACCTCCTCTTCTATGTCATGTGCACCTTTCTCTGTGTCACCGTGTATGGTGGTATAGTGTGCGGGAAGGGGCACCTGAGTCTCATCAGGGTCAAAATCTGGCACTGTACACTGCGAGGACAATGTAGTACTCTGAGTGAATGTACCAGCAGAATCATCCATCAGCGGCTGTGCATCAGTGCACTCCATGTCAGATTCATCTTGGCCTGGGTAATTCACCATTTGACTTGATAATCCAGGCATGGTATGTGAAAACAGCTCCATGGAGTAATCAGTAGTATGGCCTGCGTCATCCTTCAATCTTGGTTGGGGTGAAGGACACAAGGAAAGGTGTGGTTCATGAACATGAGCCTCCAATGACGACTCAGTGCTTTTACTTTTTACAACTGAAGAAGAGGAGGCGATAGAGCTGGAGGCTGAGTCAGCAATGTAAGCCAAAACTTTTTCCTGATGCTCTGCCTTTAAAAGCGGTTTGCCAACTCCTAGAAAACTAAGCGTTCGAGGCCTTATGTAGCCAGACGATGACGCAGGGTCAGCACCTCCTGCATTCGGTCCTATTTTGCTCTTGCCACTACCATCAGATCCACCACCAACACCATCATTACCAGCTGCCAACCCCCGCCCAATTCCACGGCCTCTTCCACCAGCCTTCCTCATTTTTGGTAGAAATGTAGACAAAATACAACAAACTATATAGTAATGTAAAACAAGGTACAAGGTGTCTATAGGACAGGGGAGTTTTAGAATTTCTGCACACACTTGTGGACAGTGGACACTTGTGGATTGTGTGCGGCCCACTGATATCTGAGCGCTATGTGACACGCTCGATGGCACAGCTGCCTGTGACCAAAGTGACGAGAGGATAATGGAGATTTTGAATCTCTGCGTACACTTGTGGACAGTGGACACTTGTGGATTGTGTGCGGCCCACTGATATCTGAGCGCTATGTGACACGCTCGATGGCACAGCTGCCTGTGACCAAAGTGACGAGAGGATAATGGAGATTTTGAATCTCTGCGTACACTTTTGGACACTGGACACTTGTGGATTGTGTGCGGCCCACTGATATCTGAGCGCTATGTGACACGCTCGATGGCACAGCTGCCTGTGACCAAAGTGACGAAAGGATAATGGAGATTTTGAATCTCTGCGTACACTTTTGGACAGTGGACACTTGTGGATTGTGTGCGGCCCACTGATATCTGAGCGCTATGTGACACGCTCGATGGCACAGCTGCCTGTGACCAAAGTGACGAGAGGATAATGGAGATTTTGAATCTCTGCGTACACTTGTGGACAGTGGACACTTGTGGATTGTGTGCGGCCCACTGATATCTGAGCGCTATGTGACACGCTCGATGGCACAGCTGCCTGTGACCAAAGTGACGAGAGGATAATGGAGATTTTTAATCTCTGCGTACACTTTTGGACACTGGACACTTGTGGATTGTGTGCGGCCCACTGATATCTGAGTGCTATGTGACACGCTCGATGGCACAGCTGCCTGTGACCAAAGTGACGAGAGGATAATGGAGATTTTGAATCTCTGCGTACACTTTTGGACACTGGACACTTGTGGATTGTGTGCGGCCCACTGATATCTGAGCGCTATGTGACACGCTCGATGGCACAGCTGCCTGTGACCAAAGTGACGAGAGGATAATGGAGATTTTGAATCTCTGCGTACACTTTTGGACAGTGGACACTTGTGGATTGTGTGCGGCCCACTGATATCTGAGCGCTATGTGACACGCTCGATGGCACAGCTGCCTGTGACCAAAGTGACGAGAGGATAATGGAGATTTTGAATCTCTGCGTACACTTGTGGACAGTGGACACTTGTGGATTGTGTGCGGCCCACTGATATCTGAGCGCTATGTGACACGCTCGATGGCACAGCTGCCTGTGACCAAAGTGACGAGAGGATAATGGAGATTTTGAATCTCTGCGTACACTTCTGGACAGTGGACACTTGTGGATTGTGTGCGGCCCACTGATATCTGAGCGCTATGTGACACGCTCGATGGCACAGCTGCCTGTGACCAAAGTGACGAGAGGATAATGGAGATTTTGAATCTCTGCGTACACTTGTGGACAGTGGACACTTGTGGATTGTGTGCGGCCCACTGATATCTGAGCGCTATGTGACACGCTCGATGGCACAGCTGCCTGTGACCAAAGTGACGAGAGGATAATGGAGATTTTGAATCTCTGCGTACACTTTTGGACACTGGACACTTGTGGATTGTGTGCGGCCCACTGATATCTGAGCGCTATGTGACATGCTCGATGGCACAGCTGCCTGTGACCAAAGTGACGAGAGGATAATGGAGATTTTGAATCTCTGCGTACACTTTTGGACACTGGACACTTGTGGATTGTGTGCGGCCCACTGATATCTGAGCGCTATGTGACACGCTCGATGGCACAGCTGCCTGTGACCAAAGTGACGAGAGGATAATGGAGATTTTGAATCTCTGCGTACACTTTTGGACAGTGGACACTTGTGGATTGTGTGCGGCCCACTGATATCTGAGCGCTATGTGACACGCTCGATGGCACAGCTGCCTGTGACCAAAGTGACGAGAGGATAATGGAGATTTTGAATCTCTGCGTACACTTGTGGACAGTGGACACTTGTGGATTGTGTGCGGCCCACTGATATCTGAGCGCTATGTGACACGCTCGATGGCACAGCTGCCTGTGACCAAAGTGACGAGAGGATAATGGAGATTTTGAATCTCTGCGTACACTATTGGACACTGGACACTTGTGGATTGTGTGCGGCCCACTGATATCTGAGCGCTATGTGACACGCTCGATGGCACAGCTGCCTGTGACCAAAGTGACGAGAGGATAATGGAGATTTTGAATCTCTGCGTACACTTGTGGACAGTGGACACTTGTGGATTGTGTGCGGCCCACTGATATCTGAGCGCTATGTGACACGCTCGATGGCACAGCTGCCTGTGACCAAAGTGACGAGAGGATAAGGGAGATTGGATTGCTTTTAAAAAAGCAGTTTGCGGAGCAGTGGGTAAACAGCAATGCCAGCATGTCAGGAAGCCTTAAAAGGCAGCCCAACAACCAACACCACTGATACACCACAATATAGCCTCCCCTTGCACTGCACACACTGTGACTTGTGTGTTGTGCAGGCCAAATCGCTAGCAGCGGAAGCAGTTTTTTTGTCTTCTTCCCTGCCTAACGCTCTCCCTACAGAATCAGCAGCAACCTCTCCCTATACTAAGATCGGCAGAAGTAAGATGGCGGTCGGCGTGCACGCCCTTTTATACCCCCTGTGACGCCCACCAAAGCAAGCCAATCACTTGCATGCCCTTCTGAAAGATGGTGGTGACCCGTGCCTATGTCATCACGTTGCCCACAGTGTCCGTGGATCCTGATTGGCTGAAAAAGAGCGCAAAACAAACTTTTGAAACGCGACTTTGGCGCATAAGTCGCCGACCTCGTGGCCGACCTCATCCTAGGGTCGGGTTTCGTTTCATGAAACCCGACTTTGCCAAAAGTCGGCGACTTTTGAATTTTTTCGACCCGTTTCGCTCAACTCTAGTGCTCATATTAGCTCTCACATAGGCAATCACACCTAAGTTTCCAAATGGGTCTATTAAACAAAGTAAAAAGAAATTTCAAAAGTTTTTTAAAAATATGAGAATCATAAAAAAACACAGGTTCAGATCATCCCCTTATTGCCTCATTGAAAATAATATAATAAAAAATACATATAATTGATATAGTTACGTTAAGAAATGTCAAACCTATCAAAATGTAAAATAAAGTACCATATTTTCCTGATTATAAGACACACTTTTTCCCCCCCAATTTTTTTTGGGGGGAAAATGGGGGTGCATCTTATAATGCGTATATACCTGTACCGTTGCTGCATGCTGGGATGAGGGGGTGTGCGATGGTGCTGCTGGGGTGTCCGGTGGTGCTGCTGGGGTGTTCGATGGTGCTGCTGGGCTGTCCAGCGGTGCTGCTGGTGTGTCCGGTTCCTATGGGGGCTCTGCCGCTATTTTGTGAAAGGCTAGAGCTCCCGCAGTTCCGTGGTTTCCTGTGCGGTGGACTCCGGGAAAATGGCCGCCGGGGACAGCGCATGTGCAGATGGAGATCACGGCATCGAACTCAGGAGATGAGATTTCAGCGTTGACGGCCATTTTTATGGAGTCCATCGCATCTTCTCCAGATACCATGATGAGTTTTCACATCCACAGCCCATCTCTGCAGACTTCTATCTTTTCCGCAAATCCCCATATGATGCCCTTAAAGATAGAAGTAATTATAATGCTCCTGGAAAAAATATGTGCCTTACGCTGAGCCCCTGAATATATAATTGCCCCTCATTATATTCCCTGCACAAAATATGACCCACACACTGTCCCTCTTATTTTACAAGCTATGTTAAGGGTAAGGTCCCCAAATTTTTTATTATTTAAGTGACATTTATGGGTATCCATAAACGTGAATGAAAGGATGTGGGTTTTTGGTAAATATATTGTTGGGAACTACTATATTGTTGTAGAACTACTGGGATAACAAAAACTTGAAAAAATTCAAAGGAGGTAAAATTAGTGACATCTAATTTTATGCAATGGATTGCTAAAAAAAAGATGGGAAAATGTATTGTCAGGAAACGACAATGGAGAGAGTATTTCAGAATTTGTTTCTGCCTCTGACAATTCAGCAGTGACTTTTGACTCCACTACCATCGGGCTGTGGGATCCCATGGAGGAAGAGAAGTCGTCACTGGCTGAAAATTGTTCTGCTTCAGAAGCAGATTCACCATCAGGCTGTGGGATCCCATGGAGGAAGACTGGCTGAAAGCTGTTCTGCTTCAGGAGTGAGAGCAGATTCGGTTTTACTCCCAGAACTTCAGGAGCAAAGCAGGTTGTATGCCTGCTCCGCGGTAAACATTCTGTCGGCTATTGTTTTATTTTATATGAATGAATAACAACAATAACAAAAAAACTAGTCTAACCCTAGTAGTAGAGTTGAGCGAAACGGGTCGAAAAAATTCAAAAGTTGCCGACTTTTGGCAAAGTCGGGTTTTATGAAACGAAACCCGACCCTAGGATGAGGTCGGCCACGAGGTCGGCGACTTACGCGCCAAAGTCGCGTTTCAAAAGTTTGTTTTGCGCTCTTTTTCAGCCAATCAGGATCCACGGACACTGTGGGCAACGTGATGACCTAGGCACGGGTCACCACCATCTTTCAGAAGGGCATGCAAGTGATTGGCTTGCTTTGGTGGGCGTCACAGGGGGTATAAAAGGGCGTGCACGCCGACCGCCATCTTCTGCCGATCTTAGTATAGGGAGAGGTTGCTGCTGATTCTGTAGGGAGAGCGTTAGGCAGGGAAGAAGACAAAAAAACTGCTTCTGCTGCTAGCGATTTGGCCTGCACAACACACAAGTCACTGTGTGTGCAGTGCAAGGGGAGGCTATATAGTGGTGTATCAGTGGTGTTGGTTGTTGGGCTGCCTTTTAAGGCTTCCTGACACGCTGGCATTGCTGTTTACCCACTGCTCCGCAAACTGCTTTTTTAAAAGCAATCCAATCTCCCTTATCCTCTAGTCACTTTTGTCACAGCTGTGCCATCGAGCGTGTCACATAGCGCTCAGATATCAGTGGGCCTCACACAATCCACAAGTGTCCAGTGTCCAAAAGTGTGCGCAGAGATTCAAAATCTCCATTATCCTCTCGTCACTTTGGTCACAGGCAGCTGTGCCATCGAGCGTGTCACATAGCGCTCAGATATCAGTGGGCCTCACACAATCCACAAGTGTCCAGTGTCCAAAAGTGTGCGCAGAGATTCAAAATCTCCATTATCCTCTCGTCACTTTGGTCACAGGCAGCTGTGCCATCGAGCGTGTCACATAGCGCTCAGATATCAGTGGGCCTCACACAATCCACAAGTGTCCAGTGTCCAAAAGTGTGCGCAGAGATTCAAAATCTCCATTATCCTTTCGTCACTTTGGTCACAGGCAGCTGTGCCATCGAGCCTGTCACATAGCGCTCAGATATCAGTGGGCCTCACACAATCCACAAGTGTCCAGTGTCCAAAAGTGTGCGCAGAGATTCAAAATCTCCATTATCCTCTCGTCACTTTGGTCACAGGCAGCTGTGCCATCGAGCGTGTCACATAGCGCTCAGATATCAGTGGGCCTCACACAATCCACAAGTGTCCAGTGTCCAAAAGTGTGCGCAGAGATTCAAAATCTCCATTATTCTCTCGTCACTTTGGTCACAGGCAGCTGTGCCATCGAGCCTGTCACATAGCGCTCAGATATCAGTGGGCCTCACACAATCCACAAGTGTCCAGTGTCCAAAAGTGTGCGCAGAGATTCAAAATCTCCATTATCCTCTCGTCACTTTGGTCACAGGCAGCTGTGCCATCGAGCGTGTCACATAGCGCTCAGATATCAGTGGGCCTCCCACAATCCACAAGTGTCCAGTGTCCAAAAGTGTGCGCAGAGATTCAAAATCTCCATTATCCTCTCATCACTTTGGTCACAGGCAGCTGTGCCATCGAGCCTGTCACATAGCGCTCAGATATCAGTGGGCCTCACACAATCCACAAGTGTCCAGTGTCCAAAAGTGTGCGCAGAGATTCAAAATCTCCATTATCCTCTCGTCACTTTGGTCACAGGCAGCTGTGCCATCGAGCGTGTCACATAGCGCTCAGATATCAGTGGGCCTCACACAATCCAAAAGTGTCCACTGTCCACAAGTGTGTGCAGAAATTCTAAATCTCCCCTGTCCTATAGACACCTTGTACCTTGTTTTACATTACTATATAGTTTGTTGGATTTTGTCTACATTTCTACCAAAAATGAGGAAGGCTGGTGGAAGAGGCCGTGGAATTGGGCGTGGGTTGGCAGCTGGTAATGATGGTGTTGGTGGTGGATCTGATGGTAGTGGCAAGAGCAAAATAGGACCGAATGCAGGAGGTGCTGACCCTGCGTCATCGTCTGTCTACATAAGGCCTCGAACGCTTAGTTTTCTAGGAGTTGGCAAACCGCTTTTAAAGGCAGAGCATCAGGAAAAAGTTTTGTCTTACATTGCTGACTCAGCCTCCAGCTCTATCGCCTCCTCTTCTTCAGTTGTAAAAAGTAAAAGCACTGAGTCGTCATTGGAGGCTCATGTTCATGAACCACACCTTTCCTTGTGTCCTTCACCCCAACCAAGATTGAAGGATGACGCAGGCCATACTACTGATTACTCCATGGAGCTGTTTTCACATACCATGCCTGGATTATCAAGTCAAATGGTGAATTACCCAGGCCAAGATGAATCTGACATGGAGTGCACTGATGCACAGCCGCTGATGGATGATTCTGCTGGTACATTCACTCAGAGCCCTACATTGTCCTCGCAGTGTACAGAGCCAGATTTTGACCCTGATGAGACTCAGGTGCCCCTTCCCGCACACTATACCACCATACACGGTGACACAGAGAAAGGTGCACATGACATAGAAGAGGAGGTGATGGATGACCCAGTTGTTGACCCAGATTGGCATCCATTGGGGGAAGAGGGTGCTGCTTCCAATAGCTCAGATGAGGAGCATCCACAGCAGACATCGACATCGCAACAGCTGTTATCTGGCAGGCCCGGAGCACTCCAAAGACAGGTTCCAAACATCAAAAGAGTTGCTGGACAGCTTGTCCAGAGGGTCAAAAGATCACAGCGTGCTAGGCCGCAAAATGTCTGCCAAAGTAGGAAGAGTGCAGTGTGGCACTTTTTTGAACAAAATCCTCATGATCAGGCCAAGGTTATCTGTAAGAAGTGCGCAAAGACCTTTAGCCAAGGGAAAAATCTGAAAAATTTGAATACCAGTTGCATGCTTAGACATTTAACCAGCATGCACTTGCAAGCGTGGACACAACACCAAACCTCAAGTGCCACATGTGCAACTGATCACAACGAAGGTAGTCAGCAACGCTACATTGTTTCCCCCACTGTAAGCCCACCGGTTAGCACAGCAGCAAATGTTGAGGTGTCGTTGCAAGGCCACAGCAGTCAGGGAATCCCACTGTTATATCAACGAAATACTGAATCTAGGCCATCAGAAAGAACACCAACTCCATCACCATCATCAACCCTCTCTCAGTCCGCCCTGTCCACCGCTACTTCCACCATATGCAGCTCTCAAGTCCAGCTCACCCTCCCAGACACTATGAGTAGGTCAAGAAAGTACTCAGTCTCTCATCCGTGTACACTGGGTTTGAACGCCCACATTGCCAAACTAATCTCGTTTGAGATGATGCCCTTTCGGTTGGTGGAAAGCACAGCTTTCCGCGAACTCATGGCCTATGCAGTACCACGCTATGACCTACCCAGTCGCCACTTCTTCTCTCGCAAAGCCATCCCAGCCCTCCACCATCATGTGAAAGACCGCATTGTCCATGCACTCAAGCAGTCAGTGAGCGGAAAGGTGCACCTCACAACTGATGCATGGTCCAGTCGGCATGGCCAGGGCCGTTACGTGTCCATCACTGCGCACTGGGTTAATGTGGTGGATGCAGGGTCCACAGGGGACAGCGGTGGTGGGACAGTGCTGCCTAGCCCACGGTATAGGAAACAGTTGGCTGTAGGCGTTCGACCCTCCTCCTCCTCCAGAAGCGAATGCTCGTCCACAGAGCGCAGTCGTACGAGCACTCCATCTGCAGCTGCCACTGTTGCACACGATGTGTCCCCCTATCGAGCAGCTAGTGGAAAGCGTCAGCAGGCTGTGTTGCAGATGATGTGTTTGGGCGACAGACACACCGCCGAGGTGCTGGCCGAGTACTTGAAGCGACAAACTGAGTCATGGCTGGGCAGTGTACATCTTGAGGCAGGCAAGGTAGTTAGTGATAACGGGCGTAATTTTGTGGCAGCCATAGCCCTTTCAAAACTCAGCCACATACCTTGCTTGGCTCACACCTTGAACCTGGTGGTGCAGTGCTTCCTCAAAAATTATCCGGAGTTAACAGCCCTGCTCCAGAAGGTGCGAAGACTGTGCGCGCACATCCGCCGGTCGCCTGTACACTCCGTTCGTATGCAGAAGCTGCAGCGATTGCTCCACCTTCCCAACCACCGCCTCATTATCGACATTGCAACAAGGTGGAACTCCACCCTGCACATGGTGGAGCGGCTGTGCGAGCAGAGGCAGGCCATAATGCATTTGTGGGAGGATACACGGCCAGGCACTTTGAGAGCAGACATGGAGTTGACAGGCGTGCAGTGGTCGAAGCTGAAAGACCTTTGTAAAGTCCTTCAGTGTTTTGAGGAATGCACACGGCTGGTAAGCGCAGACGACGCCATCCTAAGCATGAGCATCCCACTTATGCGTCTGCTCATGCAAACTTTGACGCACCTTAAGGAGCAGGCGTCTGCAGCCAATGTTGATGAGGAGGAAGAGGAGAAGGGAATCCTTGATGACATTCAGCCATTGTCTGCTCAGGGACCTCTCCTGGACGAGGTGGATGAAGAAGAGGAGGAGGAGGAGGATGATGGGGATGATTACTTAGGGGAGGAGGATGCATCTCGTGGGGCAAGTGAAAATGTTGGCGTGGCAAGGTCTGGTACAGGGTTTGTGCGTGACTGGAGGGATGTGGATTTGCCAGAAAGTGCTCCTCCACCCAGCACTCGTAGTGCATCATTGACACCGGGAACATTGGCCCACATGTCAGATTATGCCTTGCGGATCCTAAAAAGGGACCCCCGCATTGCCAAAATGATGAACAATGACGACTACTGGTTGGCCAGCATCCTGGATCCACGCTATAAAGGCAAATTACAAAACATCATGCCACAGGAGAACCTTGACCTAATATTGGCTAATAAACAAGCAACTCTGGTAAATCGGTTGCTTGAGGCATTCCCAGCACACAGCAGCGGTGATGGTTCTCACACGAGCCGTACGGGCCGGGGTCAGCTTGGCAGAGGTGTTCGTGGTGCACACAGCAGAAGTGGCGTTGGAGACGGGTTTCATGACAATGTTGTGGACTGATTTTTCAAGTACCGCTCACAGAACTGGTAATACTGCATCGATGGAAAGTGACAGGAGACAGCAGTTGTCAACTATGGTTACAAACTACTTTTCCTCCCATATCGATGTTCTCCCACACAGGTCATTCCCCTTTGACTATTGGGCCGCTAAACTGGACACCTGGCCTGAATTGGCACAATATGCCTTACAGGAGCTCGCTTGCCCAGCAGCAAGTGTGCTATCGGAAAGAGTCTTCAGTGCAGCTGGATCAATCCTGACAGAAAAAAGGACCCGTCTGTCAACCCAAAATGTGGATGATCTAACCTTCATTAAAATGAACCACGCATGGGTTTCCAAGGATTTTGTCCCACCTTCCCCTGATGACACATAGGGTGACAGAAAAATGGCTTGCTTTGGTCCACCTCTTCCTGGTACTTCACCTATTTCGCCTTTTGCATCAGCTGAATGTCCAACATCAACATATGCCACTTTCTAAAACTCCCTAACTGCGCTGCCTCCCCCCCCATGGCCGGGGTCACCACCTAGCGCACGACACCGTGCGAGTGCCGTTGCCCTGGACAGGTGGGTAGGCCGACTCTTGGGCGCGGGCACTGGCACAGGGTCCCTCATAGTGCAATCAAGTGTCTCTGACGGTGGTGGTGCACACCCGCTGTCAGACACACCGCTGTACTATGAGGGGCCCAGTGCCAGTACCGACGCCCACGAGTGGGCCCCCCTTGCTTGGGCAGGGCCCCAGCATTTGCAATCTTTACCTCTCCCTGCTCCTCCGCTGTGTAATCTGGGCCGTCAAATCCATACTGTGCCTGACACCGTCTGAGCCTGCCTCCTGAGACATATATTTTGAATGTGTACGCTATCCATACATGTTATCCGGGGATACGGTATCCTTTCTAACCTTTGTGCAATCACGTGCAATCCATACTGGGCCTAACACCGTCTGAGCCTGCCTCCTGAGACATATATTTTGAATGTGTACGCTATCCATACATGTTATCCGGGGATACGGTACCCTTTCTAACCTTTGTGCAATCACGTGCAATCCATACTGGGCCTAACACCGTCTGAGCCTGCCTCCTGAGACATATATTTTGAATGTGTACGCTATCCATACATGGCTAGAAGGATACAACTTATTTGCAAGAAACAGACTTGATAAACGAGGAGGAGGTGTCGCATTGTATGTTCGAAACGCGTATATCTGCACAGAGATTGAAGCTTCAGAGACTGGGAGTTCTGTGGAAACTGTTTGGGTAAGAATACAAGGACAGAACAATGGAAAGGACACCATTGTAGGCATTTACTACAGGCCGCCTGTGCAAGCCGAATATATAGATGAACTCTTTATGCATCAGATGGCCAAGTTCTCCAAAAAATATGACATAGTTGTCATGGGAGATTTCAACTATCCAGACATTTGTTGGGAATCTCTCTCAGGCAAAACTAACAGGTCAAGGAAATTCTTATCCTCTCTTGCTGACAACTTTATCTTCCAAAAGGTAAGGGAGAAGACAAGGGGAACTGCTACCTTGGATCTAATCCTTATAAACAGGGAGGAAATGGTTGAGGAGGTAAAAGTGGCTGGGACCCTAGGAGGTAGCGACCATGCTATTTTAGAATTTTGGATTACTAGAGGTGGAAGACCTGTGAAGACTCAGACGTCAAGGTTAGATTTCAGAAAGGCAGATTTTAAGGGATTCAGAAAGAGAATTGGAGGGATCCAATGGCTGGATATCCTTAAAGACAAAAATGTCCAGGAAGGATGGGAAATCTTGAAAAATGAAATTCTCAAAGCACAGTTGTTAACAATTCCGAAAAGAGGGAAGAATAGGAAGCATTTAAGGAAACCAGGATGGATGAACACAGAACTTAAGCACATGCTAAAAAGGAAGAAAAAAATGTTTATAAAATGGAAAGAGGGAGGCATATCTAAAGAAGAATATAATGCTGTCTGCAGAACCTGCAGGGCACAAATCAGATTAGCTAAAGCTGAAAATGAACTGAGGCTTGCAAGAGATGTCAAAAGCAATAATAAAGGATTTTGGGGATATGTCAAAAGTAAAAGAAAAGTCAAAGATGCTATAGGATTTTTACAGGATGAAAATGATGAAATGGTAAGACAGGATGTTGAGAAGGCTGAACTTTTAAATTCCTATTTTGCATCTGTTTTCTCTCAGAAAGGAAATGCAACATCAACTGTTATTCACTGTCCTATTAAGGGAATAGAAGAATCCAGGATATCTATAAACAGAAAGATAGTGAGGAAACACTTAGCTAACCTAAATGAATTCAAGTCTCCAGGTCCAGATGAATTACACCCCAGAGTACTGAAGGAGATAGCAGAAGAAATTTTTGAACCCCTCTCCATAATCTTTGAAAATTCTTGGAGAACAGGAGAAGTGCCAGAAGACTGGAGAAGAGCAAATGTTGTTCCTATCTTCAAAAAGGGGAAGAAGGTGGACCCAGGCAACTATAGGCCGGTGAGTCTGACTTCTATACCAGGAAAGATCTTTGAACAAATTATTAAACAACATGTATGTCAATACCTGGATAAGAATGAAGTGATTAAACAGAGTCAGCATGGGTTTCTAACTAATAAGTCATGTCAGACTAACTTAATTTCCTTCTATGACGGTATCACTGATTGGGTGGATCAAGGAAATGCTGTAGATATAGTATATCTTGACTTCAGCAAAGCATTTGACAAAGTCTCTCATACAATCCTTATTGAAAAAATGACTAAGTATGGAATGGACAAGGCAACTGTTAGGTGGATTCATAACTGGCTTAGTGATCGGACCCAAAGAGTGGTCGTAAATGGCTGCACATCCAGTTGGAAGAATGTCTCAAGTGGGGTACCACAGGGCTCTGTCCTGGGCCCTGTATTGTTCAACATCTTTATCAACGATTTAGTTGAAGGAATTGAGGGTAAACTGATTAAATTTGCTGATGACACAAAGCTAGGAGGGATAGCTAATACTAGAGAAGAGAGAGAGAGGATTCAAAAAGATTTAAATAAACTGGAGAAGTGGGCAGCAACTAACAGAATGGTTTTTAACAGGGAGAAATGCAAAGTACTACATCTGGGCAATAAAAATGAAAAAAGCATATATAGAATGGGAGGAATAGGGCTAAGTGACAGCACATGTGAAAAAGACTTGGGTATACTAATAGATCACAGACTGAATATGAGTCAACAGTGTGATGCAGCAGCAAAAAAGCCAAATGCAATTCTAGGATGTATTAACAGAAGCATACAGTCTAGATCACGTGAAGTCATTATTTCCCTCTACTCCTCTTTGGTCAGACCTCATCTGGAATATTGTGTCCAGTTTTGGGCACCACATTTTAAAAAAGACATCAACAAACTGGAGCAAGTTCAGAAAAGAGCGACCAGAATGGTGAACGGTCTGCAAACCCTGTCTTATGAGGAAAGGTTGCAGGATTTGGGAATGTTTAGTTTGCAAAAGAGAAGACTGAGAGGAGACTTAATAGCTGTCTACAAATATCTAAAGGGCTGTCACATTGTAGAAGGATCAACTTTATTCTCATTTGCACAAGGAAAGACTAGAAGCAATGGGATGAAACTGAATGGGAAGAGACACAGATTAGATATTAGAAAAAACTTTTTGACAGTTAGAGTGATCAATGAGTGGAACAGGCTGCCACGAGAAGTGGTGAGTTCTCCTTCAATGGAAGTCTTCAAACAAAGGCTGGACAGACATCTGACTGGGATGATTTAGCGAATCCTGCTTTGAGCAGGGGGTTGGACCAGATGGCCCAGGAGGTCCCTTCCAACTCTACGATTCTATGATTCTATGATTCTATGTTATCCGGGGATACGGTACCCTTTCTAACCTTTGTGCAATCACGTGCAATCCATACTGGGCCTAACACCGTCTGAGCCTGCCTCCTGAGACATATATTTTGAATGTGTACGCTATCCATACATGTTATCCAGGGATACGGTACCCTTTCTAACCTTTGTGCAATCACGTGCAATCCATACTGGGCCTAACACCGTCTTAGCCTGCCTCCTGAGACATATATTTTGAATGTGTACGCTATCCATACATGTTATCCGGGGATACGGTACCCTTTCTAACCTTTGTGCAATCACGTGCAATCCATACTGGGCCTAACACCGTCTGAGCCTGCCTCCTGAGACATATTTTGAATGTGTACGCTATCCATACATGTTATCCGGGGATACGGTAGACTTTCTAACCTTTGTGCAATCACGTGCAATCCATACTGGGCCTAACACCGTCTGAGCCTGCCTCCTGAGACATATATTTTGAATGTGTACGCTATCCATACATGTTATCCGGGGATACGGTACCCTTTCTAACCTTTGTGCAATCACGTGCAATCCATACTGGGCCTAACACCGTCTGAGCCTGCCTCCTGAGACATATATTTTGAATGTGTACGCTATCCATACATGTTATCCGGGGATACGGTACCCTTTCTAACCTTTGTGCAATCACGTGCAATCCATACTGGGCCTAACACCGTCTGAGCCTGCCTCCTGAGACATATATTTTGAATGTGTACGCTATCCATACATGTTATCCGGGGATACGGTACCCTTTCTAACCTTTGTGCAATCACGTGCAATCCATACTGGGCCTAACACCGTCTGAGCCTGCCTCCTGAGACATATATTTTGAATGTGTACGCTATCCATACATGTTATCCGGGGATACGGTACCCTTTCTAACCTTTGTGCAATCACGTGCAATCCATACTGGGCCTAACACCGTCTGAGCCTGCCTCCTGAGACATATATTTTGAATGTGTACGCTATCCATACATGTTATCCGGGGATACGGTACCCTTTCTAACCTTTGTGCAATCACGTGCAATCCATACTGGGCCTAACACCATCTGAGCCTGCCTCCTGAGACATATATTTTGAATGTATACGCTATCCATACATATTATCCGGGGATACGGTACCCTTTCTAACCTTTGTGCAATCACGTGCAATCCATACTGGGCCTAACACCGTCTGAGCCTGCCTCCTGAGACATATATTTTGAATGTGTACGCTATCCATACATGTTATCCAGGGATACGGTACCCTTTCGAACCTTTGTGCAATCACGTGCAATCCATACTGGGCGTGAGAACGGCTGGCGAGCTGTTAAGCAAGCTACAGCACCTGTCCAGACAAGTACAGGGATTCCCTAGCGAGGAGACTTATTTGATTGTTTTCAATGTTTGGGACAGCAATTTTTCGGGAGCACTATACTCTGGAGAATGATAGATGGGGCCCACCATACACTGGAACATTCCAAAGGTGGACATCAGACACTGGAGCAGCATTTACAGGGCCCATTATACACTAGAGCATTAGAAATGGGGCCCATTATGTTTGGAGCATTATTTGGGCCCATAAGACAGTGGAGCTTCATCCATGGGGACCAACATATACTGTAGCATTATGTGGAGCTCATCATATACTGTTTCAAACATTATATGGGACCAATGATTCTGTATGGAGAAATAGATGGGCCTCGTCATGAGATGTAAAAAGTGAGGTATTTTTCATTGTACTATACCGCTATTTCTCTGCCGTATCGGAGCATGATGAGTTGTGGTATGTGTTAAAGGGGCGCTCTTTCGCCCAGGGCACATGAAAACCTGCAGCCAGCCCTCCCCCCCCACAACTTTAGACAAATAACCCCCATTTTTCAGTGCGTAACTTATATTATGAAGTTAATTAAGGTTGACAAGCTTAAGTAAGAAGAATTGATGCTTTTGGCATTCAAATGGGCACTGTAGGTGTGTTTCCTGTCCTCCTCTCACTGCCGACTTCTATTCCCCATTGACTTACATTGGGTTTCGTGTTTCGGGACGACCCCGACTTTTCCCTATAATCGGACGATCTTGCTCGACCCGACTTTTGGAAAAGTCGGGTTTCACGAAACGAAACGCGACCCTAAAAAACCAAAAGTCGCTCAACTCTACCTAGTAAACCTAATATAACAGTAATAATTTTTTAATTTTTCTTATTATTTATTTTTTTAACTTTTGGATGAGCCCTCACTAGGGATGGGCGAATCCTGAAATACTCGGAATCGCTAGACTCTAACGAGTCCGACTCGGAAACTCGCTATTCGTTGCAAGTCTAGCGAGTCCAATGTTAATGAATGGGGATGCGAGTATTGCAACGATTTCTGTGCTGCCATTTTTTTCGTTCCGCTTACGTCCCGCATGTGGCTGTGCACACCATGCGGAAAGTAAGCAGAACAATTGCGGATGGTACCCACGGTCCGGAGGAGAGGAGGAGACTGTCCTCCGGGCTTTGGGTACCATATCCCTGTAAAAAATAGAATTTAAAAATAAAAAATATTGTTATTCTCACCCTCCGACGTCCCGCGCAGCCTTCCCGCCTCTCCACGCATCCGTTCCCAGTAATCCTTTGCGAAAATGCCCGCGATAACGTCCGTTCTCGCGGGATCGCTAAGTCTCGCGGTCATTCACGCGACGTCATCGCGAATTACCACGAGACATCGCGATCCCGTGAGAACGGACGTTATCGCGGGCATTTTCGCAAAGGATTACTGGGAACGGATGCGTGGAGAGGCGGGAAGGCTGCGCGGGACGTCGGAGGGTGAGAATAACAATATTTTTTATTTTTTTTACATTTTATCTTTAACTACTGATGCTGCATAGGCAGCCTCAGTAGTAAAAAGTTGGTCACACTTGTCAAACACTATGTTTGACGAGTGTGACCATCCTGTCAATCAGTTCTCCAAGCGATGCTACAGATCGCTTGGAAAACGCTAGCATTTTGCAAGCTAATTACGCTTGCAAAATGCTAGTTTTTCCGCGGGAAAATCGTGGGAATTTAAAATGTGATTTTCCCGCGGAATGGAATTCCGGAATTCTCGCGGTAATTTCCGCGAGAGTTAGTTCCGGTACGTGTGCACTTAGCCTTAAACTCTGAAAAAACTAGGATTGCCATTGATTTGCATTGGACTCGTTACTGTGCGAGTAATCGCTTGGAAACTCGCAGAGTACCGGCTCCTGCGAGTCCCCTACTATTCGCAGAGTAACGAGTCCTAACGAGTAGATTCGCCCATCCCTAGCCCTCACCTAAAAGCCTAACTCTAAGCCCCAACACTAGCTAAAGGCAAAGAAGATAATAAAAATGATAAAATAAAAAAAATGGAATAGGACTATGGAGATGACAAATATTGGGCTTTTGATCACTTGGATAGGATCTACCTATCTGCTGTTGCCGGGTGCTTGCTGGCAGATCTCGGCGGATGCACAGTGAATACGCTCGCCATTTTGCTTCAGGAACAGGAGGAGTAAGGCCGGGGGATGGCAACGCCGCTACCGAGCTACCATGGAGGGTCTGGATACATAATTTCTCCCTCCTCTGAGGGTACCACAGGGCTCTGTCCTGGGCCCTGTATTGTTCAACATCTTTATCAACGATTTAGATGAAGGAATTGAGGGTAAACTGATTAAATTTGCTGATGACACAAAGCTAGGAGGGATAGCTAATACTAGAGAAGAGAGAGAGAGAGGATTCAAAAAGATATAAATAAACTGGAGAAGTGGGCAGCAACTAACAGAATGGTTTTTAACAGGGAGAAATGCAAAGTACTACATCTGGGCAATAAAAATGAAAAAAGCATATACAGAATGGGAGGAATAGGGCTAAATGACAGCACATGTGAAAAAGACTTGGGTATACTAATAGATCACAGACTGAATATGAGTCAACAGTGTGATGCAGCAGCAAAAAAGGCAAATGCAATTCTAGGATGTATTAACAGAAGCATACAGTCTAGATCACGTGAAGTCATTATTTCCCTCTACTCTTCTTTGGTCAGACCTCATCTGGAATATTGTGTCCAGTTTTGGGCACCACATTTTAAAAAAGACATCAACAAACTGGAGCAAGTTCAGAAAAGAGCGACCAGAATGGTGACCGGTCTGCAAACCCTGTCTTATGAGGAAAGGTTGCAGGATTGGGAATGTTTAGTTTGCAAAAGAGAAGACTGAGAGGAGACATAATAGCTGTCTACAAATATCTAAAGGGCTGTCACATTGTAGAAGGATCAACTTTATTCTCATTTGCACAAGGAAAGACTAGAAGCAATGGGATGAAACTGAATGGGAGGAGACACAGATTAGATATTAGAAAAAACTTTTTGACAGTTAGAGTGATAAATGAGTGGAACAGGCTGCCACGAGAAGTGGTGAGTTCTCCTTCAATGGAAGTCTTCAAACAGAGGCTGGACAGACATCTGACTGGGATGATTTAGCGAATCCTGCTTTGAGCAGGGGGTTGGACCAGATGGCCCAGGAGGTCCCTTCCAACTCTACGATTCTATGATTCTATGACATGTTAGATCATGTCAGAGGTGAGAGGAATGATTTTTAAATTAGCTGGGTTTAACAGGCCACCATACCTGGCACACCGAGAGATAATTTTTTGACCCCAGGGTACCATGACAACCATTGTCTCCCCTTAATTTTTCACGGCGGTGCCGATGGGGGTGAGAGCAGTAGCCCCCTCCCTCTCACAACCTCCTACATACTGCTATTGATCGTGGCATATGGATAACTAATCAACCAGGGGTGGTGCGGGCAACAGACCTGGCTGCTACCGCAGGAGCTTGGCTGTCAGCTAAGCCGAGCTCCTGTGATTGTGAAGGGAGGTGCTGATGTTTCAGCACCTCCCGTTGATCTGACAGTGATCAGACAGTGGGGAACACTGAACTAGGTCCTCGCATCTCTAGCCATGCTGGACAGCTGTCAGTGACTGCTGCTGGCAATGAGCTTTCACTATGTGTCTTCACACAGTGACTTTTAAACTTCATGACGGCTAAAGCATGTTATGAAGCAGGAACGGTCACCTTCTCATGACGTGCTTTACCTGTCAATGGTCGTTAAGGGGTTACAGTTTTGACATTTTAGCTGTTTACCAACATACAGCTCTGGCAAAAATCTAGAGACCACTTCCAAATGTTCAGTTTGTCTGATTTTTGAGTAAAATGTAAATTGTTCTACAAACTTCTGACAACATGTGTCCGAATTTCCAAGCAATTATTTATTTATTTTTTTCCTGAAAAGGAGATAGTCAAAATTAAAAAAAACAGTGCTTTCAGACCTCAAAAATAATGCAAAGAAAACAAGTTCATAATCATTTAGAAACAACAATACTAGTGTTTTAACTCAGGAAGAGTTCAGAAATCAATTTTTTGTGGGATAACCATGATTTTTAAAAACAGCTCTGATGCGTCTTGGCATGCTTGCCACCAGTCTTTCACACTGCTTCTGGCACAAAAATGTAAGCAGTTCTTCTTTGTTTGATGACTTGTGACTATCCATCATTCTCTTGATTACATTCCAGAGGTTTTCAATGGGGTTCAGGTCTGGAGAATGGGCTGCCCATGACAAGGTTTTGATGTAGTGGCCTCTTAATTTTTTCCAGAGCTGTATATTCAAGATGCAGTTATATATTCAATATGGGCTTAAAGTGCAGACCTTCAGCTTTTATTTGTGGGTATTCATACCCTAATAAAGTAATAGTTTAGGAATTACAGCTCTTCAATAAATATGTAGCTGACTCTTTTTAAAGGGACCAAAAGTAATTGGATAATAGTCTCAAAAGCTCTTTAATGGGCTGCATGGGCTATTCCCTTGTTAATTCATCATCAATTAAGCAAGCAAAAGGTCTGGAGCTCATTCAAGGTGTGGCATTTTGCATTTGGAAGCTGTTGCTGTGAACCCACAACATGCAGTGAAATGAGCTCTCAATGGAAGAGAAACCAACCATCATTAGGCCACGCCTCAGTCCGCGGATGTGGCTTCTTCATCATCGGCCACAGTGGACGTCACCCTGCCACAGTCGGCAGTTGGGGCCTACTCCCCGCCTACAGGGGAACTCTTCGCACGTGGCCGGCCAACCGCCACACCTGGGAACTGCGACATAACCCAGCTGGGAGACGAGAGTCTCATTAAACTTGCGGATAAGCCGAACCTCGCTGTATTTACAGGGGGTTACCTCATCAAGAGACTCCCTCAGGGCCTGTCGTCCCCAGCTCCAGGACTCCTTCAAGGCCTGTTGTGCCCCAGTGTCAAGACTCCTTCAGGGCCTGTTGTACCCAGCTCCAGGATTCCTTCAGGGCCTGTTGTGCCCAACTCCAGGATTCCTTCAGGGCCTGTTGCGCCCCAACTCCAAGACTCCTTCAGGGCCTGTTGTGCCCCAACTCCTCCTGGGTACTGGGGCGCCCGAAGATTACGACAGATCTTCAGCAGCTGGGCCCAGCGGCTGCGACGCCAACGCAGACCATCAGGGACATCGAGGGACATCAGGACGGATAAGTGACACTTTAGAAATAAGGACCTGTAGTCGGCCATATCGCGGTCCTATAGCAAACAGCTGTTGCCGGATTAGTTGTGTTCTCAGTTAAAGTGCTTGTTGGTGCATAGTCCCTGTGAGGACAATATCTTCTATTGTTACTTTTGGTTGCTTAGCATAGCCCTAGTTGCTCAAAGTTATAAACGTTTCTTTAGCCAAAGTTCACCCAGTCTTGCGTCTCGTCACTGCATCTTGTGTACCTGCTGTTACCTACATCTGTACAGGGCTATACTTTCTGCTTATATTCAACCAAATGCAGCAAGGTTGATTGGATGGTGTCTCACAGTATAAATGGGCAATGACCTAAAATGTATTGGAAAAGCAACCCTGGAGATTTTCTTAAGGCAAAAAAGTGGAATATTCTGCAATGGCCAAGTCAATCACCAGATCTCAACCCCATTGAGCATGCATTTCACATGCTTAAGATAAAACTTAAGGCAGAAAGACCCACAAACAAGCAACAAGAAGAAATGCGTAGAGCAAGACAGGGAGGGGGGGAGCAGGTGAATAAGCCCCGCCCAGCGGACCGGACAGCGGCAGTTTACATACATCTGAAACGATGTAAAAGGTATTTATGCATGAAAGGTGCGTTGTCAGGGGGAAGCAAAAGTACTAAGAGAATCCTTTTGTGACACACAATTGAATGATATCATTATATGATATCTCAAAAAAGGGCTGACAGATTCCCTTTAAAAGATGAAAAATGAGCTGTGATTGGTTGCTATCAGCAACAGTTTTCTTTGTAGACAGTTGTGGTAACTGAGGCCTATTATTCTTATCATTTCTATGGTGTTATCGTCCTTCCGTAAAGCTGGAAATAACACAATTTATTACCGTGCCATCACAGACCACCCTCTGACACAGACTGCAGGGGGAGCCCAGTATTACACAGGATGGGATTAGATACACGGCTCAGCAGTCAGTATCACACAGGATAGGATTAGATACACAGCTCAGCAGTCAGTTTCACACAGAATAGGATTAAATACACGGCTCCGCAGACAGTATCACACAGGATAGGATTAGATACGCAGCTCAGCAAACAGTATCACACAGAATAGTATTAGATACACGGCTAAGCAGACAGTATCACACAGAATAGGATTAGATACACGGCTCAGCAGACAGTATCACACATAATAGGATTAGATACACGGCTCAGCAGTCAGTATCACACAGGATAGGATTAGATGCATGTTTTTTATGCACAATATAATCATTATAATTTGTTATAACTAACCACAGTTGGTTACTATGCCCAGACAACCCCGGGCTCTTCAGCTAGTACTTACTGTAATATAGCTACTTTGACAATACTCTGCTGACCTCTGGTGCTGGTTCAGTCTAACTGCATATCAATCTAACCACCACAACCTCTATTAAGACTGCTATAGTTGGCCTAATAGTAATTCTGCATTGATTCAGCATTGATCCAGATAAACCTACCTATCTGAGTTCATTTTGTTTTGTACCCTGAGACTTTCACAGTGGCTTAATCCTAACCCCCTCTAACCCGTTAGGGACATCATGAAATATGCTTTCCCTTTAATATAATTCTCCCTAAGCTGGGCATAAAATATTGGATCTTCCTATAGTGTACAGACGTACTTATGCCTAAATCACGTAAAACCAACCCAGTGATCCTGCTGGTGGGACATCTTTGCTAACAGACCTGGATATTAATATATCATCTGGACCATATTCTTTGGTGGAGTCGTCTAGTTCCCAGATACTAGACAGAGTCGATTCAGAAATGATCTCAGCCTCTACAACCAGGATTCTGAGTACCCCATCTCTGGACCAAACAGCATTATTCTCACAGTTCCAGACCATCCTACATTCCGAATTATCTAAAATGTCGGACAGTTTAACTAAAGAACTTTCTAAAGAGATCAGAGAGCTGGGTTCCCAAACTTCCGACCTTGAAGAAAGGATAGACACGACCTCCGCAGCCTTTACCACCCATGAAAAGGAAATGGAGATGCTCCATGAGGAGATATATACCCTCAACAACAAACTAGAGGACTTCGAAAACCACGCCCGCAGATGCAATGTTCGTATCAGGGGTTTGCCAGAATCAGTCACAGACCTCCAATCCACGGCGACAGCTCTGTAAAACACTGGGCAAAACTGTCACTGAAAAAAACCTGGGTGTATGGGTGGACAACAAACTCACATTTAGTGGCCAGTGTCAGGCAGCTGCTGCAAAGATAAATAAAATAATGGGATGCATTAAAACAGGCATAGATGCTCATAAGGAGAATATAATTTTACCTCTATATAAGTCACTAGTGCGACCACACTTAGAATACTGCGTACAGTTCTGGTCTCCGGTGTATAAGAAAGACATAGCTGAACTGGAGCGGGTGAGGAGAAGAGCGACCAAGGTTATTAGGGAACTGGGGGGTCTGCAATACCAAGACAGGTTATTACACTTGGGGTTATTTAGTTTGGAAAAACGAAGGCTTAGGGGTGATCTTATTACAATGTATAAATATATGCGGGGACAGTACAAAGACCTTTCTAATGATCTTTTTACTCTTAGACCTGTGACCAGGACAAGGGGGCATCCTCTACATCTCGAGGAAAGAAGGTTTAAGCATAATCACAGATGTGGATTCTTTACTGTAAGAGCAGTGTGACTATGGAACTCTCTGCCATATGATGTTGCAATGAGTGATTCCCTACTAAAATTTAAGAAGGGCCTGGATGCTTTTCTTGAAAAATATAATATTACAGGTTATATACACTAGTTTAACGTTGATCCAGGGAGCTAGTCTGATTGCCGTATGTGGACTCAGGAAATAATTTTTTCCCTCAATATGAAGCTTACTGATTGCCACATGGGTTTTTTTGCCTTCCTCTGGATCAACATGTTAGGCAAGGTTAGGATAGGATATGGGTTGAACTAGATGGACTTAAAGTCTTCCTTCAACCTTAATTACTATGTTACTATGTTTCAAGAACTCCTACCCGGTATCTCCATCGAACGGCTATAAATGGATCGTATCCACAGAGCTTTAAGCAAATGGAAGCCAGACGGCCCACCATGAGACATAATTCTCAAACTGCACTTCTATAAAACAATTGAACAACTGAACAACTTCTACAGGCAGCAAGGAATTCCACACCTTTGAAATTTCAAGGCCATTCCTACGAACTTTTTCCAGACTTGGCCCCCACTACTACTGCTAAAAGACAGGTAATGAAACCCTACCTAGAAATCCTCCTCATCAGGAACATCAAGTATTGTTGGGGATTCCCACTTAAATTGATTTTCACACACCTTGATGTGGTCCACACAGTTCTCTCACCTGAGAGCTAATCGTTGCCTTACTAAATTATGGCTCATGGATCATTCTTCTCATCATCCGGCTTCGTCTTCAGCTCCTCAACACAAGGATAGACAGTCCAGACCACAGGACCCAACTTCTCCCCCTTGACAATGTGCTCTAAACGCCGGTTCTATTCTATATTCATGATAGCTAACAGGCTACTTTACATGGCATTTTTCCCTTCCCACTGTTATATTTGTTAGACTGCCATTTTTGAATGTTCTAGAACTCTGTTAAATTGAGCCTGAGTTTCAGGCATGTTTGAAAGCCTTTTCTGGTAGAAACTTTATACATGGTTTTTCAGTTGATCCAGGAATCTTCAGAATGTATAATTCCCATAATCACTTTTCCGGAAATATGGGAACGCTCCAGCCTTTCCCTAGGTTCGGGACTGGCAGCCACTTTCCAATTTCATCGCCAGACAGGATGAGTGACTATGTTCATTGAATCTACTGCCAGTCATTGACCCTTACAGTTGTATACTTGAGATTTTGTTCAAAACTTTATTGTACTACCACTGTCCTCTTGTTATACTATGATACTTTCTAAAACTTAACGCTTACACACTTCAAGAATGTTGATATTTAATATTAATACCCATCTCGAGAATTGCCTCGCTTAACCACCTCCCAGGATAGTGGACTTAAGTTTGATCTGCTTTTTGGTCCACCCTGTACCCTCCCCATACATAATACATTAATGCTTATATAAGACTCTGGTATATTTATATGCAGCTATTTTTACAGATAGCCTTTGTCCGTTAACACACCCAGCATACCCTAACCCCACTTCTATACCTAATTACAGTCATTACATATCAAAATGTGTTGTCCCTGGCAAATCCACATGTCCCTACAGTATTTCCACACACTGCTGCTCAGCACTTTGTGCTTTGCCATCCTCAAGGTTACCCCCTTTTCCCTAAAGGCTCACTTCATCCTATCCAATCTACATGGTTTGTTTTACCTGTTCAATTTCCCATTCCCATTAATTGCCCAAGAGAACTAAATTGATATGGTCCTTTCCAAAACATTGCTCACAATTCCAGGAGTAGACCATCATTAGGAGCCATCATATGCACTTTTAACACTCCTTTATCATGCCATTAACAATTGTCACACAACGTGCTGTGTCTTAATTCTCTGCACAAACGTACTAAGGCCTTCCGCAACAAGTAGACGTGGTCTGTTTCCAAGAGACACACTTCTCAACAAATTCATATCCAAAGTTTCTGTCCGCCTCTTACCCACTCTTCTATGCAGCAAATGCCCCAAATAAAACCAAAGGTGTCACCTTTGTTTCAAAAAGTCTGTCTCCTTCGTCTCCAAATCATCGGTCACGGACAAAGAAGGCCGTTACTTAATGGTGACTGGCTCCATTTCAGACGAGTTGGTAACTATTGTTTCCTATTATGCTCCTAACACTCACCAAGCTCATCTAGTTTATACCAGAATAGACCATATTCTGGTTCATCCGTCGTTCATAACAATCGTGTTAAATATTACTATTCAGTCTACTCCCTGGTCTGATCATTCCCCAATTCAATTTACTTGCTCCACACTTCACCCATGACCCCACTCATTCAACTGAACTCTGAATGACTCCTTACTCTCCTACCCTAATATCGCTCAAAGACTGAACAATCACCTTGATGATTATTTCTCTTTGAACCATCAATCAGCCTCTTCACCAGTCTCTCTATGGAAAGCTCATAAAGCAGTGCTGAGCGGTTGCTGCATCCAAGAAGCCTCTTGTAAGAAAAAAGACAGATGTGCAAAGGTAATTGACCTGGAGAGGAGGGTATCAGCCTTAGAGTCCTCCTCCAGGTCCGGCCATAGACATTTCAGGTTTAACCTCCACACTGCCTGACCAGCACCACAGATGAAGGGTTATACAGGCCCAGACACAGGTGCACAATCAAACAGAGCCTGGGGCAGGGCAGGGCTGCTGTGTGTGTGCACAGCAGCCTAGATCAATCACAATGAACACAGAAAGAATGGCGAAATTGGACCTGAAATGTCTATGTCTGGACCTGGTCAACCTTTATCTGCGCTCGCCTTTTCTGGCTCCATGGGAGTGATTCATAAACGCTTCAGGTACAGTTTGCATTTAATGTGGTCTTGCTTTTAATACATTTAAGAGGCTGTAATTGCACAGCGAATATGAAAAATGTAGAGTAGGACTGCCCAATATGAGAATGCCTTGGCGTGGCAGCTCAAATAATGGATCAATTTTTTGCTAAATGTCTCATTTGAAATACAGTTAGAAATCAATATGTGCATATGTACTTTATGTATTGCGTTCTGACCATAAGCAGCGCTGGCGTCTCCCTTTTTTTATAAAAAGTACGCGTCTGACCTAATCCCTCACCTCACTAGCTATTTCAATTCTCTAAGGGATGGTAACAAGCCAGGGGCAGCCTCATTAATGGCTGCAATATCCATGATACCGAAACCAAACTCAGACTATTTACTGTGGTCTAACTACAGACCTATATCCCTTATCAACATAGACCTGAAGATCTTAGCAAAAATCCTGTCTGAACGCCTAAACTCGGGCCTAGGACTTCTAATACATAGAGACCAGGTTGGCTTCGTTCCTTGTAGACAAGCCTCAGATAACGTACAAAGAATCTCCCATCTACTGCACCTCTGCAAACGTAACCTAGAAAGTATGCTATTATCTTTTGATATTAAAAAGATTTTGATTCTATCTCTTGGCCATACATGTTTGTAGTCTTGCGTAAATGAAAGTTCCCTGATGTTAGGTGTCAGGTTCCTGCCTCTGCACAGGAGGAATCCCAAGTCTTGCCTTCTGTGGTCTCCCATTCAGTCCCAGCCACAGTGGAGCCTGCTTAACAAAGACGGTGATCCTGGCATCTTGCACAAGCTAGTGCTGTTGGGTTGGTTGCTGCTGCTTTCCCTGGTTCAGCTATAGCAGCCTGCACTAGTCAACGGCGAGTAGCTCCAGAGTCTAAGTCCCTTTTGCAGCCCACTGAGCATGCCCGTGGGACGACCTCTCATTGGAGGTCGGAGGTCATGTGCTCAGGTCCTCAAGCAGCTCGGATTGGACCATCAGGAAGGTCCCGGAAGGACGCTGCTATAAAAGGGTCGCATGGCTGCTCGGCCATGCGCTAGTATATACTCATTATGTTATAAAGTATAGTATTGGAAAAATGAAAAACTGGGATCCGCAATCTTTTTTGCGGTCCGTTATTGCGGCAGGCCATAAAAATTGAGGCGATATGGCCCACAAAAACGGGCCACAATAACGGGCCGCAAAAAAGCAGTAAGTGTAAAAGTAGCATTAATGCTAATATACAAGGCATAGAAATTGCGTCAGTTTCCCACAAACTCTTTATGCTTGCAGATTACATATTACTTCTCCTAACAACTCCACAGACATCTTTGCCAGCCCTACTCCAATCCCTTAGTATTTTTGAACAAATTTCTGGCTTACAGATTAACCATTCAAAATCGTATGTGTGGCGCCCCTGAGGCTTCAGTCGCCACAGAGGTACTGCACCTTCTCCTAAGGTGTGGTACCCCACCAACTCCCTTTCACATTCCAACACCTGCACCCTACACACAGGATAGTTCAGCAGGGACCCATCCATGCTTTATGCTGGAAAGGTCATAGGGTGTCTTTTGTGGTCCCTGGCTTCGTAACACGGGAGGTGCTGGGGAGGCGGGTGGAGTTAGATATAAAAGAGAGGGAAGGTGTAGGATTTCAAGTCAGTCTGACAGGAGGTCAGTCTGGGGTGAGTCCCAGAGAAGGAAGTCACTCAGACAGGAGTGAGGATCCCTGGAAAAGGGATGGAGGAAGGCGTGCTGCAGCTGCCTCAGTGACCTGAGCCAGCTGGCACGGGAAAGGAACAGGAGGAAAGAGACGTAGACTGGAGACTACAGATTCCATAAGAGAGAACAGATCGGAATGAAGGAGAATAGAAGGACGGTGGGAAGCAGGTTGAGAAAGAGAGAGAACCCTTCCAGTCCAGAGCGCAAAGGCCGGGGCCTGGTCCCCGAGGTTGATTGGATCTTTATGTCCGGCAACAGACATCGGAGGAGTAGTGAGCCACTAACGCCTTACTCCCATCATAGACTTGGGACACAACAGCAACTGAATAGAGAGCCGGGACGCAGAGAGGAGTCCCCGAAGCGGAGGCAGGCAGTTGTGTGAACTGCAAACAGTGAGTAAAGCTTTGGTACCGCATACTCCAGTTATTCCAGCACCGCTACACCTGGGTACCAGCCTCTATACCATTCTGTGCCTCTCCTCATCCATTGCACCTACACTGCCCTGGGACTACAGCTCCACCTGTGGGGAGCTACACCATCTTTGCTGCACCACACCATCAGTCCCAGTGGATCTGCATGCAGTGTTGGCTCAACATCTTACTTGTCAAACACCATGGGTGGCGTCACGAACTATCCAAATAAACTATTACACCATTAACATCACCGCCATTGATATTAGGCACCCAGGGCCACGGACCGGGTCACCGCTGCTGTGACACACATTCCCCCTGACACCGGCCCGGTACAGAGTACCCCACTGCCCTGGGTGTGAGGGGCGACCCAATTTTGGCGTCACGAACAGGATGACGAGACCCGGTGCCATCGGGTTCTGTGTGCCTTGGATTTACAACTTTTGAAAATGTGCAAAAGACCAAATTTAATAGACTGTAAAATGGATATTAGAAATGGCCGCTGGCACGGAGAAGAAGGGCGTGAGGAGATGGGAGGTCCTAAGAAAAGACCGCGAAGAGTACTGGGCCTTCCCTGCCTGAATTACTATGTGACAGATACATGGCCCATCCCCCGAGGGGTACGCATCCTGGCTTGGTATGGAGGCGCTGGAAGAAGACGCCACCCCCGGAAGGAGGGGCAGAGGAAGCCAGTGGCGGGAAAGGGGCCAAGGCAGGAAGAAGAACGCCAGGACGCCATGATGAAACGAGCAGAGGAGACAGAAGAACAGGGGGAGGAGAGGCCACTCACCTCTAGGCCGCCCCCGCGGAGGCTGCGACCGCTGATTCATCCTCAGCTGCGTCCGCCACCACCTCACAACAGATACTGTCATTGGGTGAGCCCCGTCCGGAGGAGATACATGAGGGCTCTGGAACAGAATGGAGGACCGGGACCGTGTCTCCGCCTGGACCGGGCGCGGTGGCACCAGCCTCCACCGACCTGAAGAACACAGTGCAGAGGCAGGCAGTTGTGTGAACTGCAAACAGTGAGTAAAGCTTTGGAACCGCATACTCTGGTGTCCTCCAGTTATTCCAGCACCGCTACACCTGGGTACCAGCCTCTATACCATTCTGCGCTCTCCTCATCCATTGCACCTACACTGCCCTGGGACTACAGCTCCACCTGTGGGGAGCTACACCATCTTTGCTGCACCACACCATCAGTCCCAGTGGATCTGCATGCAGCGTTGGCTCAACATCTTACTTGCCAAACACCACGGGTGGCGTCACGAACTATCCAGATAAACTATTACACCATTAACATCACCGCCATTGATATTGGGCGCCCAGGGCCACGGACCGGGTCACCGCTGCTGTGACACATATTCCCCCTGACACCGGCCCGGTACAGAGTACCCCACTGCCCTGGGTGTGAGGGGCGACCCATATGCCATTAACATATCTCTCCCTGCTGCTATTGTCCCACAACTTCAACTGGACTTCCCTTTCCAATTGACCACAAATCACCTAGAATACTTGGGAGTGAAGTTGACAGCCAATCTGGATTCTTTCTTTTCTGCTAATTATCCTCAAATGCTCTGCAAAATTCATTCGCTACTACAGACATGTGAGAAGCTACATCTCTCCTGGCTCGGCCGTGTACGTGCACTTAAGATGACTATACTCCCCAAATTGCTCTACCTATTTGGAGTTTTGCCAATCCCTGTCCCTTCGAACTACCTCAATATAGCCCAACGACTAACCAACGCTTTTATTTAGATGGGCCGCCTCCCTAGGTTAACAGAGTTACTCTTTATCAACATCATTTAAAAGGAGGTCTGGGCGTTCCCAACCTCTCTAACTACTACCAAGCAACCCAACTAGCTCAATTAACTTTATATCACGCCTAATCGGAACCACCCCTGTGGCTTTCACTTGAGGCTCCTGTATGTCACCCGGGCACCCTCGATACCTTGCTTTGGATTCTCCCAGCTCATCGCAAGCAAATTTTGATCCCTATCATAGCACAGTCCCTTAAGATTGGGACTCACGTTAATATTCTTCACAGTTAATCTGGCCATTCTTACCCCTTGCCCCCCTCTGGGGTAATCCTCAGTTTCCCACAGGTATGGAGTCCCTTTCATTATGGGTCATGGCAGGGATTATTGGAGTCCACCATCTCTTCAATGATGGAATTATTCAATTTCCAGCCCTACAAGAAAAATATCATTTCCCCCCAGAGAGGTGTTTCATTATCTGCAACTTAAAAACTTTGTCACTTCATTGCTAAGAAATTCTATTCCACCTTATAGGTTTACTCCTTTTGAGCAAAGATGCGGCTAACATCCACATGCCTCAGGCACTATATCACTTCTCTATTCCCTCATTAACTTCCCCTTGCTTAGACATTGCTTAAACTGATTCTGATATTGGTTCCACTTTAACTGACTCAGAATGGTCCCAAATTTGGTCCTCCTCTCCTGGAGGAATACTAAACACCTTTAATGTTGGAAACAAATTATAAGGTGTTGACTAGATGGTACCTGACCCCAGCCAGAGTGGCTAAAGCAGTCTCTAACTACTCCCCCAAATGCTTTAGAGGTTGTAATTCTAGAGGAGATATGTTCCATATTTGGTGGTTGTGTCCAATAGTATGCAGATTTTGAATCAGAATAAAACACCTGATCTTCTCAATAACAAATATTAACCTAAAAAAAAACATTGGGAAGCTTTACTTAATAAATTTATTTTCAATGCCCCTAGCCACACCTAAGCCCTCATCAAATTTATATTTCTAGTGGCCAAATAAGTCATCACATTGGCTTGGAAAAAAACAGGCCTAGATCTGTCTGATGTTAAAAAGCGTCTCTCCTGGTACATGATCAATGAAAAATTATCTGCCATTCTTACATACAAAGTTTGCGAATTTGAGAAAGTATGGCTTCCCTGGGCGGAATATGCCAGTCATAGTCCCTTTGCCACACCCGTTTTTCGACTCACTGCTCCAGACTCTCCTGACTCTGGCCGAGTTAACTAACTGGAATCGGATATAATGCACCCCCTCCCTCGGGCTTCCTTCCCCTCTCACTTGCTCTCTTGCGCTGTTGTTTGTTAATTGTTTGTACCCCCTTCTATATGTATTCTTTTAGACATACTGTATGTCTATATTAAGGTTTTTATTATTTACCTTATCTGTAAAATTCAATAAAAATGTATTGAAAAAAAAACCAAGCAACAAGTCAGATCCTTTAAAAGCCTGGCAAAGTATAGCAAAGGCGGAAACCCAGCGTTTGGTGATGTCCATGGCTTCCAGACTTCAGGCAGTCATTGTCTGCAAAGGATTCTCTATAAAGTACTGTAATTTGTCCAATTACTTTTGAGCCTCTAAAATGAGGAGGTTTTGTACAAAAATAGTTGCATTTCCAAAATGTTTCACAGGATATTGTTTTTCAGCCCTTTTAATTAACCCCTTAACCCCCAAAGGTGGTTTGCACGTTCATGACCGGGCCAATTTTTCCAATTCTGACCACTGTCCCTTTATGAGGTAATAACTCTGAAATGCTTCCATGGATCTTGGTGATTCTGACACTGTTTTCTCAAGACATATTGTACTTCATGTTAGTGGTAAAATTTCATTCAAATAACTTGCGTTTATTTGTGAAAAAATGGAAATTTGGCGAAAATTTTGAAAATTTCGCAATTTTCCAAATTTGAATTTTTATGCCCTTAAATCACAGAGATATGGCACACAAAAAACTTAATAAATAACATTTCACATATGTTTACTTTACATCAGCACAATTTTGGAATCAAATTTTTTTTTTGTTATGAAGTTATAAGGGTTAAAAGTTGACCAGCGATTTCTCATTTTTGCAACACCATTTTATTTTTACGGACCACATCACATTTCAAGTCACTTTGAGGGGTCTATATGATAGAAAATACCCAAAAGTGACACTATTCTAAAAGCTGCACCCCTCAAGGTGCTCAAAACCATATTCAAGAAGTTTATTAACCCTTCAGATGCTTCACAGGAATTTTTTGAATGTTTAAAAAAAAAATGAACATTTAACTTTTTTTCACAAAAAAATTATTTCAGTTCCAATTTTTTTTACTTTACCAAGATAACAGGAGACAATGGACTGTAAAAGTTATTGTGCAATTTGTCCTGAGTACGCTGATACCTGATATGTGGGGGTAAACCACTGTTTCAGCGCATGGCAGAGCTCAGAAGGGAAGGAGCGCCGTTTGACATTTTCAATCCAAAATTGTCTGGAATTCAGGTCGGACGCCATGTCACGTTTGGAGAGCCCCTGATGTACCTAAACAGTGGAAACACCCCACATGTAACCCCATTTTGGAAACTAGACCCCCCAAGGAACTTATCTAGATATGTGGTGAGAACTTTGAACCCACAAGGGCTTCACAGAAGTTTATAAAATACAGCCGTACAATTAAAAAATCATATTTTTTCCACAAAAACGATCTTTTCACCCCCAATTTTTATTTTCCCAAGGGTAACAGGACCGTAAAAGCTATTGTGCAATTTGTCCTGAGTATGCTGATACCCCATATGTGGGTGTAAACGACTATTTGGGCGCATGGCAGAGCTCGGAAGGGAAGCAGCGCCGTTTGACTTTTTTGGCTGGAATTGAGATCGGACACCATGTCGCGTTTGGAAAGCCCCCGATGTGCCTAAACAGTGGAAACCCCCCCACAAATGACACCATTTTGGAAACTAGACCCCCCAAGGAACTTATCTAGATGTGTGGTGAGCACTTTGAACCCCCAAGGGCTTCATAGAAGTTTATAACGCCCGGGCGTGAAAAGAAAAAAAAATCATATTCTTTCCACAAACATGATCTTTTAGTCCCCAATTTTTTTATTTTCCCAATGGTAACAGGAGAAATTGGACCCCAAAAGTCGTTGTCCAATTTGTTCTGAGTACGCCGATACCCCATATGTGGGAGAAAGCTACTGTATAGGCACACGTCAGGGCTCGGAAGGGAAGTAGTGACGTTTTGGAATGCAGACTTTGATGGAATGGTCTGCCGGTGTCATGTTGCCTTTGGAGAGCCCCTGATGTACCTAAACAGTGGAAAACCCCCACAAGTGACCCCATTTTGGAAACTAGACCCCCTACGGAACTTATCTAGATGTGTGATGAGCACTTTGAACCCCCAAGTGCTTCACAGAAGTTTATAACGCCTGGGCGTGAAAATAAAAAAATCATATTTTTTTCCACAAAAATGATATTTTTGCCCCCAATTTTTTATTTTCCTAAGGGTAACAGGAGAAATTGGACCCAAAAGTTGTTTTGCAATTTGTCCTGAGTAGGCTGATACCTCATATGTGGAGGTAAAACACTGTTTGGGCACATGGCAGAGCTTGGAAGGGAAGGAGCACCGTTTGACTTTTTCAACGCAGAATTGGCTGGAATTGAGATCAGACGCCATGTTGCGTTTGGAGAGCACCTGATGTGTCCAAACAATGGAAACCCCCCAATTCTAACTCCAACCCTAACCCCAACACACCCCTAACCCTAATCTCAGCCCTAATGGGAAAATGGAAATAAATACATTTTTTTAATTTTATTATTTTTCCCTAACTAAGGGGGTGATAACGGGGGGTTTGATTTACTATTTATGGCGGGTTTTTATTTTTGGCAGCTGTCATATGCTAAAAGACGCTTTTTATTGTAAAAATAGTTTTTGCATCATCACATTTTGAGAGCTATAATTTTTCCATATTTTGACGAGTCATGTGAGGTCTTATTTTTTGCGGGACAAGTTGACGTTTTTATTGGTACCATTTTCGGGCACGTGACATTTTTTTATCGCTTTTTATTCCGATTTTTGGGACGCAGAATGAACGAAAACCAGCGTTTCATGAATTTCTTTTGGGGGGTGCGTTTACACCGTTCCGCGTGCGGTAAAATTGATAAGGCGGTTTTATTCTTTGGGTCAGTACGGTTACAGTGATACCTCATTCATGTCTTTTTTTATGTTTTGGCGCTTTTATGCAATGAAAACAATTTTATATTAAAAATAATTATTTTTGCATCGCTTTATTCTGCGAGCTATAACTTTTTTATTTTTTCACTGATGATGCTGTGTGGCGGCTCGTTTTTTTGCGGGACAAGATGACATTTTCATCGGTACCATGGTTATTTATATGCATCTTTTTGATCGCGCGTTATTGCACTTTTTGTTCGGCAGTATGATGATAAAGCTTTATTTTTTGTTTTGTTTTTTATTTTTATTTTTTATGGGGTTCGCTAAGGGGGTTAACTAATGGGACAATTTTATAGGGTGCGATACCAAATATGTGTACTTTTATTGTTTTGTTTTTTTTTATTTCCAAAAAATGAATTTATTAGGGAATATTTTTTTTTTTAATTTATTTAGCGATTCTTTATAAATTTTGTTTACTCTTTTTTTTTAACTTTATTACAATGTCCCAGGGGGTACATAACTGTCATGTGACAGATCGCTGATCTGTCACATCACAGATCACTGTGACAGATCAGCGATCTGTCACAGGCACTGCTGCAGGCTTCCTCATGCCTGCGCTCTGCGGGCAGTCAGGAAGCTGGCTCCCTGCAGGCCACTGAAGGACCCCATCGCCATTTTGGATTCGGGGACCTGCAGGGAGGGAGACCCCCGAAGCAACGCTGCACATTGCGCTGCTGCGGGGGTCGCAGGGAAGCACGGAGGGAGCCCCCTCCCTGCCGATGCTTCCTTTAACCCCCGGTACCCCGCGATCATGTTTGATCGCGGTGTGCCAGGGGTTAACGTGTCGGGGGCGGTCCGTGACCACCCCTGACACATAGTGGCGGGTGTCAGCTCTTATAATCAGCTGACACCCGGCTGCGATCAGCGGCGCTCACCACGTGGGCGCCGCTGATCGCTATGACGTACTATCCCGTCCCTGGGCACAGGGCACATGGACGGGATAGTACGTCATATGGCAGAAAGGGGTTAATCCCTTAACCCCAGAGGTATTTTCGTTTTTGAATTTTCGCTTCTTGCTCTCCTTCCCAGAGCCATAACTTTTTTATTTTTATGTCAATATGGCAATGTGAGGACTTGTTTTTTGTGGGACGAGTTGTACTTTTGACCAACACCATTGGTTTTACTATGACTTGTACTAGAAAATGGGGAAAAAGATTTCAAATGTGGTGAAATTGCAAAAAAAGTTCAATCCCACAATTGTTTTTTGTTTCGCTTTTTTACTAGGTTCACTAAATGCTAAACCTGCCAATATGATTCTACAGGTCATTACAAGTTCATAGACACCAAACATGTCTAGGTTCTATTTTATCTAAATGGTGAAATAAAATTCCAAACTTTGTTTAAAAAAAAAAAAAATTGTGAGGGCTTATTTTTTGCGTGCCGAGCTGATGTTTAAATGATATTATTTTTGTTGCAGATACTTTCTTTTTATCTCCCGTCATTGCATTTTAATGCAATGTCACGTGACCAAAAAAACGTAATTCTGGCGTTTTGACTTTTTTCTCACTATGCCGTTTAGCGATCAGGTTAATCCTTTTTTATTGATAGATCGGGAGATCCTGAATTCGGCGATACCAAATACGTGTATGTTTGATATTTTTTATTGTTTTCTATTGAATGGGGCAAAAGGAGAATGATTTGAACATTTTTTTATATATATTTTTAAAAACATTTTTTTTTACTTCTGGCATGCTTCAATAGTCTCCATGGGAGACTAGAAGCTGCCATAGCCCGATTGGCTCTGCTACATACAGGCGATGATCACATCGCCTCTAGGTAGTTGAATTACTCACGTGCTTTGAATCCCAACCACTCCGGTTGTCATGCCAACCCACCGGTGACCCACGATAAAGTGACAGAGGTCGCCGGTGGGCAGATTTCCGGTGTGATTGCGTTTGACAGCGGTATTTAACAGGTTAATAGCTGCTGGTCAATCGCGATTCCACCCGCGGCTGTTCCGGCTGTTCAAAACAGCTGTAATGTGTCGGGAAAAATGTGGGCTCACCACCAAAGCCCACATCAAAGGGAGGGAGTCCGAATTCAGCGTAAATGTGTGCTTGATGTCGAAAAGGGGTTAAACCTGAAAGTCTACACTTCAATTGCATCTCAGATGTTTCATTTTAAATCTAAAATAGTGGCATGCAGAGCCTATATCATGGAGATTGTGTCACTGTTCAAATATTTCTGGCCCTAACTGTACATACAATAACTGTACAGAGACTGTCTGCCTAATAATTACATTAAAGAAATTTAGTGTATGTGTGTGTATATAAATTTGTGTGTATGCATGTGTGTACAGTTATGTACACACATGCATACACACAAATTTATATACACACACATACACTAACTTTCTTCAATGTAATTATTAGGCAGACAGTCTCCGTACTCATCTGTCCCTACATGTAGCTAATTCCCTCTTCCAACAAGAGCCCTGGAAGACGTCAGCCACAAAGTTATGATAACAGCTAACAAGGGGCTGCAAAAATGACAGTGGAGTATGGGGACACTGCACAGACAGGTCTAATAACAGCTTACTGCTCCTGCCATGATGTCATGTGTAGTGAGCCCTCCTCTGTTGTTCTCTGATCTGATTTGACACACTGAAGTTCCTAAAATAAAAAGGGTACAGTGGCCTACTAACCTTATAGAGGAACAGTCACTATTGGGGCACACTGTGCAGAAGGACAAAAGACACAAGTCAGCGAGCGCTTTCATCAATCTGAGGGGGAAAGCATTCATTGGCCAGCATTCCTCTCTTTCTTTATCACACATTCCTTGATGTTGGTATTGTCAAGTATTTACCTCGTGGGGATAACAAGCATCTTGACTTACCCCCAAAAACCCCACCGTGACCATAAAATCACCACCCCCACCTCGGCGCCAACTAATACACAGACACCATTTTATGGCCACAGCAGCCTTTTATTATAACAACAAACAAACAATAAACACTGTATCATAAATAACATGAGTACAATGAATTTAACCCTGGAAGGAGAAGTCCTTGAAGCCACAAGATCATGGTGAAATAGTCCAAAATATTGTGAACAACCCCCGACCATTTGCTCCCAGCCGTTACCCCACAGGCTCGGGAGCACCAGCACACCAATAGATGTTGTCCACAAACTCCTTGGAGATCCGCCCTTTTCCGATGGAAAACTCCCCATCCACCTTTCACCAGATCACGACTAGCATACCTTTAAACGAAGGAGACCCTACCCACAGAGTCTCCAAAACCAATTTCCACCGACTTCAAGGACTCCCCCCTCAACCAAAACCGCCACAACGAGGGGCCTTTGAACGCCTCAATGACCCGAGACCCCCACAACCCACCAAGCGACAGCCTTCTCTATACCCTCCTGAAGGGCAAAAGCCCAAATATCAGAACCCACTGCATTCAAGTGAATCCTGTCCGCCAACCAGTAATCGCCCTCACCCTTTTTCAAATCGAAATGTCGCACGGCAACTCCCCCGTTTTTAACTATAAAAGCAGACACCGCTCTGTTGACCTTGATCCTGGCCCGGTTGACCTTTTCCAACGATCTCATGGACCGCCAACGCCTACGTGGCACAATCTCCGACCACACAATCGTGATCTCCCGATAGGTTACCCACAGCCGCAAGCAATCTTGCTTAATGTCCTTGATCAATTCCCGAAAGCGACGGACAGACAGATCGTTACCCCCAGCATGAATAACGAGAACATCTGGTGCCCGGTCCAACCGGACACACTCGTGAATTTCCGGCAACACCCGACGCCACACCAGGCCCCTAAAACCGATCCACCGCACCACCGCCGCCGTTCTGCAAATTCCCAACTGTCTGCTGTCGTTCCTGACATCGGCTCTCACCGCTCCCCAATAAACAAAGGAGTGACCAAATATCCAGACCAGCAGCGGTTCCGCACCTGAAACACAAAACGACACTCACAGAAAAACATATCGCAAAAAGATAACGCTCCAACCCCTGTAACATTCAATCGACCCCATGACCCACACCAACCAGGCCCACCTCCTGCACACCTGAAGGCCGAACATAACTGCGATAACGATTAGACCTCCACCCGCTGATGCGCTGTATGAAAGAGGGACCCAAACCACGCTCAGCTGCCTCAGTCGCCGCACCAATCCTAAAAGAATGAGAGGCAAACCGAGAATCATCCAACCCCAAACACCGAATTGACTTCTTAAACACTGCGCCAAACTGATACCGAGACAGACTACCACCGTCTGCGTGACACAACAAAGATCCGCCCAGACTGGGACGAAGGTCCCAAAAATTACGCAAACACTGAACCGGGCGCATTCCAGAACCAGACACAACACCCAACACAACTCGACGGCCTTTTCCAGACTGGTCCGTTTTTGACCTACGCAGCCAAAACTCGACGCCCTGGGAAATCAAAACCACATCCCTGGCTAGCAACCCACCCATCGACTCTTTATTATGAGACACGAGTTCCCCAATCAGCAGTGCCCCAAAAAATGCAAGGGAAAAAGCCAGACGAAACAACGCGACCTCATAACCATCTGTGCATACCGATCCCAGAACCAGTCCCAATTGCTCTAGCATATTAAACGACACGGGCCGTCTTAAATCACCCCCCCCTCAAAAACGGTGAAAACCTTTCACCGCCTGTCTCACCAGAAACGTTTTCGTCAAATCCCTGTACCCACGCAACCGAAAACCGAAAGACAAACCGGCCAACAAACGTGTCACCTTCGCACGAGACCAACCTTCGCTTGCGCCCTGCCCCAACCATGACAACAACAGACCCTCTTGCTCAAGCCTAACCCCACTGGTGGGGCCAGCCGTAAGGACCTCTTCCCACATACGCCACACATTCCAGTAGGCCTCCCAGGTTTTTGGTGCCAATGACGATACAATCAGTGACTCCGCGGCTCGTAAGCCACCCTCCACAACTCCTCTGGACAAATCAGACCCTCGAACTCTGCCTCCGGAGCCAAGGAACGAAAACGATCCCACTGCAAACAAGAGAGAGAGTCACCTATCTCGTTCTTCACTCCAGGCACATGCGTCACAGTCACATGCGCATTCAAAGACAAACATGATAGCACCAACTTCTGCAAAACCCTGACAACTGGAGGGGACGATGCAGTAAGACCATTAATCGCGCTCACAACACCCATGTTGTCACAATTAAAACGAACGCGCCGATTCCGAAAATCCTGACCCCACAAATGTACTGCCACCAAAATCGGAAAAATCTCCAACAACGTGATGCTACGCACCAACCCCGCCGAAACCCACGCAGCGGGCCACTGAGCGGCACACCATTGCCCTCCAAAATAGGCGCCAAAACCGAATCCACCCACCGCATCCGTAAACAAATCCAAAGCATTGTTACAAACCACATCAGCCATTACCAATGATCGACCATTGTACTCCTCCAAAAAGGACTCCCAGACCACCAAATCAGCCCTGAGCTCCGCTGACAATCTCACAAAATGATGAGGAGCCCGAATCCCCGAAGTAGCGCTAGTCAGCCTACGTGAAAAAACTCGACCCATCGGCATCCCCCGACAAGCGAAGTTAAGCTTTCCCAACAGCGACTGAAGATCCCGCAACGATATTTTTCGCAACCGACGTGCACGAACCACCTCAGACCTCAAATCTTCTAGCTTGTCCTCAGGCAACCGAAATTCCCATTCGACAGTATCGATGACGATCCCCAGAAAACGCAAACACGTACTGGGGCCCTCAGTTTTTTCGGGCGCCAACGGGACCCCGAACCGATCCGCCACCCACTCAATCACTTTCAAAATCCTGAGACAACGTGAAGAATCCGCCGGGCCAATGCACAAGAAATCGTCCAAATAATGAACCACCGAATCACAACCAGAAACGTCGCACACGACCCACTCAAGAAAAGAACTAAAAGCCTCGAAATACGCACAAGATAATGAACAACCCATAGGTAAACACCTATCTACAAAAAACCTGCCTTCCCAAAAACAGCCCAACAACCTCACACTTTCTGGGTGGACCGGAAGTAAGCGAAAAGCGGATTCAACATCAGTCTTAGCCATAAGGACACCGCGACCACATTTCCAGACCCAACTTGCCGCCTCGTCAAATGAATAGTATACCACCGAACAAATCTCCGGATCAATACCGTCGTTAACCAACCTCCCACGTGGGTAAGACAAATGCTGAATTAGCCGAAATTTATTGGGCTCCTTCTTCGGAACCACCCCCATCGGGGAAACCACCAAATTCGGAAAAGGAGGGGACACAAAAGGGCCCGCCATGCGACCCAACGAAACTTCTTTCCGGATTTTCTCCGAAACAACTGAAGAATGCTCCAAGGCGAAGCGCAAATTTTTCAAAACAAACGGGATTTCAAACGGAGGACCTGGAATGCGAAAACCCTCCTTAAAACCTGAATACTACAGCCCCGCTCTTACCCTATCAGGGTATCTATTTAGATAGGGGACCATCCTTTCCAGATTCACTGGAGTCTCCCCCTTGCGAATTACCCCCACCAGATTTGGACTTCCCTTTCTTGAAACACTTTGATGCCCCGTGTGAGGCACCATTGCAATTTGAGCAGAGGTGTTTAAATTTACAGTTGGCCCCGAACTTACACTGGCCGTCATTAAACTGCCAGCACACCCCCGCCTTGTGCGTTCCCGACTGCCCTTGACCCCCGCCACTTGTAGAGCCGGAAGTGCCGCTATTCTGGCTGGTGCTTCCAGCCCCCCATGAAAGGAACTCCCCGACTTATTCTGCACTATCACACGCATCCACAAACCAATGTCTTTTTGGTCCCAGTGGATAGCCGGACGCACAGCTTTCCTCTGACGAAATTGCTCATCATACCTCAGCCACGCCTGACCGCCATATACTCTGTAAGCCTCCCCAATAGCATCCAAATAACAAAACAACGCGGAGCAATTATCGGGGGCCTGTTCCCCAATAACACTCGCCAAAATGGCAAAAGCCTGCTGCCAATTTACAAATGTCGGAGGAATCAAGTGCCACCTCCGCTTTTCCTCCTCTTCCTTTTTGCTATCCTCTTTCTTACGTTTATCCAAATTAAACTTCTCAAGAGGCAATAGCGAAAATATTTCCACATATTCATCCTTCCAAATCCGCTCTTTCACCTCCTTTTTTAATGGGCCCCCAACGAACCTTCGAAGCACACATACACCTCGCCGTGCGCCCGATCATCCAGATGCACACAACACTCCTTTTCTCTGTCGGTTTGCACCGACACTGACACCGGCTCACCAGCACAAGGGCCCGACGCAGCCGCGCCCTGACCCGCCAACCCACCACCCTGTGGCCCAACCCACGCTGCTACCGGTGACGACCCAACAAAACCCCGCTCCAAACATAAAAGCAAGCTACGCACATCCGCCAGCATATCACATACACCCCAGGCCCACCCTGAACTGCTCAACCCAGCCTCAAACCCACCGCCCCTGGATTCTGCTAAGGGGCCCCCTACCACCACTGATGAAGACAATAGCGGGTGACAAACAGGGGACATAGACGCATACTCACCGGGCTGCGAGGGGGCTGTGTGCCCTCCGGCCGGAAATCCTGGATCCCCTGACGCCTCGTGGACATCGCGCCTCCTGGCGGCGGACTCGTTGTTGCGGCCCGAACACCCCCACAGCCTGAGCCAGGGTAGGAGGCCTGAACCCCCGGACTGAACCGGGCAGCGGTACCCCCACATCCGAAGGCTCCTAGCCCCCCCGCCAAGAGTCTTTCCAGACGTGCCATCGCGAGGCCCTGGCCGCCTAGGGCCCCCCACGGCAATTGGGAGCCCGACAGTGTCCTCCGCTCGAATCTTCTTGCAGTTGGCCCCGACTCAGCCGGGCTGCTCTCTGGTCCCGCTGCAGCCTCAGGGCTGTGAAACATGCTCAGGGGGTCAGAAGCAAGCGCCGCTGCGGGGCCAGCGGAGCAGCGCCCCCACGCTCCAACCGGTTCCCCCGCACCGCTGGGGGACGAGACAGGACCTGGCAGGCCGCCACTCTGCCGGCGGCCGAAACGCTAGGAGCTGGGGCAGGCAGCGCGGCACGTCCATAACCGCCGCGGCTCCCCGAAGGAGCTGGTGCTGCCGGATGTCGGGCCGCGCCGGCTCCGCCCCCTTCCTGCCCCGGGGCGAAGGTCCGGACGCCGCCACAGGGCCTCGCCGCGTATGAGGATTCCTCCCCTGCCGCGCCGCCATGGATGGGGAAGGCAGCGTCGCACGGCCTGGAGGGTCCCGGGAGGGGCTCCGACGGCGACGTGAGGCCCGGGGAGCGGTGTCGGGCGAAAACCGCTCTGGAGGCCTCGCCCACCTGGACCTCCGCTCCCTCACCTCGGCCTGCGCTGGCGCCCCCTGAAGCAGGCCAGCCACTTGAGCCTCCAACCATCCAGGAGGCTGCCCTGCCGCCCGCAGTCTGTCCAGGGCCTGATCCACTCCAGACATCCCGGTAAGCTTGTGGGACTGTTCTGGAGCTGGGAAAAACAGGAACAGAGGGCGGGCACTCCCCAGTCCCTATCTTAAATAGCCCCTAGCTCCCCCTCCCCTTTAACCCTTCCCTCACTATACTTCCAACCCCCCGTCATGATGGCCTCCGCCCACGCCTCCTCCAGGGGGTCGGGAGGCTCACTCCGGCCATTTCTTTTTCAGTGTTCACAGAGTGAAGTGCCACAGTAACACACAGTAAATTCAATGTAGTTTACAATATGCTGCTAGTTTATTGAGGAAAATTGCACCTCCTTGAAGGTGGTGGCCTGGTCAGGTGCCTTCCTTGGCTACCTTTTGTCCTGGCGTTGGTTACTATTAAAGATGTGATATAATACAATTTCATGCAGCCATATAACATTATTTTTAATGTATTAAATTGTCCCAATGCAAAGTAATATATCTTTTTTTCTAGTTTGGATCAAAATATGGCCCAGTCTCCATGGCATATTTGGGACCTAAGAAGGTATTGATACTGAATGGTTATGATGTGGTGAGAGAAGCTTTCCTTGATAATGCAGAAGTGTTCAGTGATAGACCAAGACTTGCAATTCCAGAGATGGTCTTCAAAGGCCATGGTAAGTTTATATGACACCAGAAAAATGTAACTTCCTAAATGTGAAGAGTGTACTCAATCTCTTTATGATACAGGGCTGATCTTCACTAATGGAGAAAGGTGGAGGCAAATGAGGCGGTTCACCTTAAGTACTCTAAGGAATTTTGGAATGGGAAAGAGAACTCTGGAGGCACGTGTACAAGAGGAAGCAAGGTGTTTAGGAGAAGAGTTCGAGAAAAGAAGCGGTATTAGAATTTCTTTTTCTTTATTTTCACAATTTTAACTTTATCTCATTTTATACCAGCCATGTATTTTCTTTGCCACACTTAAGTAGATGTATTTTATACTTTCATAGGAACATTTTTTGATCCCACCTTCTTAATCACTTTGGGTGTGTCCAATGTTGTTTGCTCCATTGTCTTTGAAGATCGTTATGATTATGAAGATAAGGATTTTTTAGACATGCTTGCTCTTATGAAGGAAACTTTCCAGAGTGTGACATCATCATGGGCTCAGGTTAGTAATGTATACACATAAGGGAACCTGTCATAATGAAAATGCAGTTCCCTGTGCAGGCATCATGATATAGAGCTGGGGGTTTTGAGTAGATTAATATACAGTCTTGTCAGAAAAGATTCTGTATAATCTGTATTTTCATCATTTGAACTTCTGCTCCTTCTAGGATTTTTGATCAGTTGGTGGCCCTATCAGTAATTGACAGCTGTCTTCATATGCACATATATTAAGCCTTATACAGTAACTCTTGTGCCCTGTACAGGTGCTTCTCACAAAATTAGAATATCATCAAAAACTTAATTTATTTCAGTTCTTCAATACAAAAAGTGAAACTCATATATTATATAGAGTCATTACAAACAGAGTGATCTATTTCAAGTGTTTATTTCTGTTAATGTTGATGATTATGGCTTACAGCCAATGAAAACCCAAAAGTCATTATCTGAGTAAATTAGAATACGTTATAACACCAGCTTGAAAAATGATTTTAAAATCCGAAATGTTGTCCTACTGAAATGTATGTTCAGTAAATGCACTCAATACATGGTCGGGGCTCCTTTTGCATCAATTACTGCATCAATGTGGCGTGGGATGAAGACGATCAGCCTCTGGCACTGCTGAGGTGTTATGGAAGCCCAGGTTGCTTTGAAAGCAGTCTTCAGCTCGTCTACATTGTTGTGTCTGGTGTCTTTCATCTTCCTCTTGACAATACCCCATAGATTCTCTATAGGGTTAAGGTCAGGCGAATTTGCTGGCCCATCAAGCACAGTGATACTGTTGTTTTTAAATCAGATATTGATACTTTTGGCAGTGTGGACTGGTGTCAAGTCCTGCTGGAGAATGAAATTTACATCTCCAAAAGCTCGTCGGCAGAGGGAAGCATGAAGTGCTCTAATATTTCCTGGTAGATGGCGCTGCGCTGACTTTGGTCTTGATAAAATACAGTGTACCTACACCAGCAGACGACATGGCTCCCCAAACCATCACTGATTGTGGAAACTTCAGGGCTCCTTTTGCATCAATTACTGCATCAATGTGGCGTGGGATGAAGACGATCAGCCTCTGGCACTGCTGAGGTGTTATGGAAGCCCAGGTTGCTTTGAAAGCAGTCTTCAGCTCATCTGCATTGTTGTGTCTGGTGTCTTTCATCTTCCTCTTGACAATACCCCATAGATTCTCTATAGGGTTAAGGTCAGGCGAATTTGCTGGCCCATCAAGCACAGTGATACTGTTGTTTTTAAATCAGATATTGATACTTTTGGCAGTGTGGACTGGTGTCAAGTCCTGCTGGAGAATGAAATTTACATCTCCAAAAGCTCGTCGGCAGAGGGAAGCATGAAGTGCTCTAATATTTCCTGGTAGATGGCGCTGCGCTGACTTTGGTCTTGTTAAAATACAGTGTACCTACACCAGCAGACGACATGGCTCCCCAAACCATCACTACTGATTGTGGAAAATTCACGGCTCCTTTTGCATCAATTACTGCAACAATGTGGCGTGGCTTGGATATCTTTTTGTATCCCTTTCCTGTTTTATACAGTTCAACTACCTTTTCCCGTAGATCTGTTGACAAATCTTTTGCTTTCCCCATGACTCACAATCCAGAAACGTCTGTGGCTTGATGAAAGATGCAAGAGTCTGTCTGGATCCCAGAAACTCACTCAGATTTTATGCACACACTGATTACAAGCAAACAAGTCACAGTGAGGATGTTACCATAGTCCTTCCAACTCATTTGTGTCAATTTCTGTGCATGCTATCAGGCCAAAATCACCAGGGTATGTAAACTTTTAATCAGGGTCATTTGGATGTTTTGGGTTGTCATTATGATTTAAAAAGAGAAAACACAGTAGTTTGACAATAAATGGCTTCACCCAACCATTATCCATGAGTGGAGAAAAATTTTTGGTGTTATCATTCATATTCTCTGAAAAAAAGGCCAAGAAAGCAAAAATTCTGCCGGGGTATGTAAACTCTGAGCATAACTATATGTTTATGGCTACAGCTACACCACCAATTTTGTGAGACACCTTATGCGTGACCAAAGTTTTCTAGGTTGAGGTTAGTGCAATTCTGACAAACACTTCCAAGAAGTCCAAATGCATCATATATTTTGCAACTTACTTGTCACAGTAAACATGTATTCCCATAAAATTTAATTTTATTCAATAGAAATTAAAAAACACCTATGACCGTGAGTAAATAATCAATAAATTTCCTTAAAAGCCCTGTTAAAGGCTACAATATACTATCTGCACCCTTCCTTGCCGTGGAGGTTGGCACCCTAATAGATACGGTTGTTTGGCGCCCCCACTCAACGTCATCTGACCCTGTCTCCCCTACCTCACCCTAATTTCACAGGTGGGAAAACAATGCCAGATAGAAAAGATATGAAGGAAGGGAAAAACCTTAGTATACACAGAATGCAATGCAAGAGTAACCAGGGTAATAAGCCCACAAATATAATGATAGTAAAGGTAACCCAAAAAAAAGGCTACTATCAATAGCCCTCACAGAACAACTTTATATTGCCTATTGATAAACAATAAACCAATGAGCCAGAAATAACCATGAATTGCTACCAGCATGATGAATAAGATAAACATGCAGACAAGGACATCACGTCCCAGCAATAAATTAGCAGTATATGGCAATTGGTAATCGCCTCTGTTAATGCAGATAAAGAAACCACTGATGATGTATAAAAATAAACATGATGTAACATTGTTCCATAATAAACAAATAAATAAAGAGATTTTAGAACACCACCCGGTGGCTACTTATCGTCAAAGTCGCCCCGACGCGTTTCCCCGGTGTAACGGTTCATCAGGAGGCCCCAGACTTCAATACCACTGATACTCGATATGCTCCATGATGCCAAAAGATAACAGGATATAAACATGGCATGGAGTAGTAAGTAGCCACCGGGTGGTGTTCTAAAATCTCTTTATTTATTTGTTTATTATGGAACAATGTTACATCATGTTTATTTTTATACATCATCAGTGGTTTCTTTATCTGCATTAACAGAGGCGATTACCAATTGCCATATACTGCTAATTTATTGCTGGGACGTGATGTCCTTGTCTGCATGTTTATCTTATTCATCATGCTGGTAGCAATTCATGGTTATCTTCTGGCTCATTGGTTTATTGTGTATCAATAGGCAATTTTAATAGTTGTTCTGTGAGGGCTATTGATAGTAGCCTTTTTTTTGGGTTACCTTTACTATCATTATATTTGTGGGCTTATTGCCCTGGTTACTCTTGCATTGCATTCTGTGTATACTAAGGTTTTTCCCTTCCTTCATATCTTTTCTATCTGGCATTGTTTTCCCACCTGTGAAATTAGGGTGAGGTAGGGGAGACAGGGTCAGACGACGTTGAGTGGGGGCGCCAAACAATCGTATCTATTAGGGTGCCAACCTCCACGGCAAGGAAGGGTGCAGATAGCATATTGTAGCCTTTAACAGGGCTTTCAAGGAAATGTATTGATTATTTACTCACGGTCATAGGTGTTTTTTAATTTCTATTGAATAAAATTAAATTTTATGGGAATACATGTTCACTTCAATATTATGTTATATTCCTTTCTTATAATGATTTTGTGGTACTTACTTGTCACAGTACCCTTGAGGTCACTTGTATTGTCCTGCAATGTAGCATCAAAACCTAAATAATATTACTTGACAGGAGTCACTGCCAAAATCACCATGAAGCCCTAAACCAGGTGTCCCCAACCTGTCCCATGAATTGTGGATCGCAACTGTTTGCCAGCTTGGTGCATTAGGTCCAGGTCTAGCAAACAGGTATGAAGAGCACATCTCAAAATGGTGAATTTTGTGAGTAGCCCTGCGCAGAAGAGCAAATGTGGGTGCACATATACTGGTCTTAGGGGTTTAGAGATGTTTTAGGTATGGTACGCTGGAGGATGGTACTACCTGTTAGAAGAGGTGCTCAAAGCTGGCTATGACAGTGTGTTGGGAGTCCTTGATGGGAGAATTTTGAATGGGCGTACTGTGGGAACCCCTGGATCTCAGTGTATTGCTTTGGAGTGATTTCTGTGGAAAATCTTTGGTTATCATTATACCTGTAATGGGGGCTTTGGTTGACACTACTTTGAAGGCGGAGGGAGCTGGATGTGGCTCATGACCCTCTCTCAGTGCTAAATGTGGCTCGCGACCCTCTCTCTAAGCTGAATGTGTCTCTCAAGGTCAGAAAGGTTGGGGATCACTGCCCTAGACTATTGGTAATTTCTTTAATGTTTAAACCCTGTGATCAATGTGCAGGTAGGTCTGCAAAGCTTGCAATTTTTCTGTATGAAGCTACATATTCTGACATTCCAATAAATCATTGATGTTTTATTCAACCACAGCTTAGACTGACATGATAATTCTGCTAACAATATATTCTGGGATCATCCTTGCTACCACAAAAGTACCTGCATGTCAACAAGAGTACAAATCTTATCTTAAAGGGAATCTGCCAGCAGGATTTCACAACCCAAACTATTTATATATGCATGTGGCTCACAACATAGAGGCTGACAATCAAACAGGAGGAGGTGGTGCTCAGCAGGGAAAAGAGCTGGAGTTACAGATGCTTCAGGTCTACATATTCATACAAACACTGATTTCTCAGAAACAACAGAACGGACTGGCCTTGTAAAGATATTGCTGTATTTGTCTGGGAAAGAGCCATATGGGTGTATAAATAGTTTGGTGTGTGAAATCCTGTTGACAGATTCCCTTTAGCTACATCCTGTCACCTCCCTGGCTTTTCACATTACTGCCTTGGATGTGCTACATTCTATTAGGACTTAAAAACAATCAAGATTGTGGTCCCGAGGGTACTACTGTCTACCAGCATAGATATAGCAGAGAACATTGAGCACTATCAGTGTGTGATGTAATCAATTAACTCTTTACATGCTGCGGTCAATAGCAACCACTAGATGAAATGGTGCGAGAGAGTAAGATTGCTGCCTCTGTCACGCCATTGCTCCATGCAGCGCGATCACGAAGAGCTGGTGGTTGCTTTAACAATTGGAAGCCTAACATTGGTCTTCAGTATGACTTAAATCAAACCTTAAAAGATTGTCCAATATCATATTCATGTACATGATTGTGGGGGTTCACGTTTGTGAAGAACTGAGTTTTCTCCACACAGGTATTATACCAGCTATATTAGATAGCCAGCATCTGTGTCTAAAAGCAGCAGCCAAAGCTGTGCTCTGCTGATTTTAACCAGTTAAACAATTAATTTTAGAAAAGAAAAAAAAATTCTAGAAAAATAATAAAATGTATGATACCTGGAAAGTGACAATCAAACCCAAACAAATGTGTGGACCTTAAGACCAAAGTAGACCTGTTCCTCAAGGATTTAAATAAACTTGTGAGCAGACCCATATTAGCATTTCTTTTATTGCTATGGTTTGCTTAATTATTGTGCTGTTCTGGGAGGCTGAGTACTTTATCTGGAAAACATTAAAATAACAATCATGTTTTCCGAGATACAGTGTGTCTCCTAAATAATGGTAAATATTCTGCCCAAAGGATGTAAACTTATTAACACAACTGTATATTGATATAAAAAAGTATGCATGATTGGTAAAAACTAATCAAGACCATTTATTTTTTCATAGATATTCGATTTAGCTCCAAACTTGTTGAAGCACTTACCCGGCCCGCACACCAGACTTTTCAAAAACTTTGACAAATTGAGAAAGTATGTTATGGAAAAAGTGAAATCACATGAGGGAACAATAGATGAAAATTTTCCAAGAGATTATATTGATTGTTTTCTTATAAAAATGAGTCAGGTAAGTTTGGCTAAATTAAATAAACAAAATAGTTTGATCCACAAGGTCTTGTTGCAATTGATAAAACATGTATTGATTACCGTATTTTTCGGACCATAAGACACACTTTTTCCCTCCAAATTTGGGAGGAAAGTGTGGGGTGCGTCTTATGGTCCGAATGTAACGTGGGGAGGGGGCAGAGGTGGAGTGGGATCACACTCGCAGGAGGCAGGAAAATGTTACCGCTGCAGGAATCTGGCACTGGGTAAACCACATAGTCCTGATGCTTAAAGTGCAGGAATATTCATTAGCTGCTTCTCTGCCCAACTGTCAGCGCCGAGCAGTGGACAGGGAGCAGCAAACAAATATTCCTTCACTTAAATAGTGGACTCACATGGTTTTCCCAGCGCTGGATTCCTGCAGCGGCTGGGGAGATCGTGAGTCCGGTGGAGAAGGAGGCGGCAGGAGCAGGGTCCCACAGGAGACATCGCTGCAGTCGCATACCTGACAGCACAGCATGGGCTGTGCTGATGCTGAGTGCTCCCGTGTTATGAATGGGTCACCGAGGAGGACAGTAGGCCCAGGCTAAGCCACAGAAAAACCAGAGAGGTTGGTAACTAAGTGGATTGCAGACCCCTGATCCTATCCACACAACTAGCAGTAGCCGTGGAGCATACCTACGATGATCCTAGATGCCTCGGCACAGCCGGAGAGCTAGCTAAGCCTAAAGCAAGAAAGGGGAAATCTAAACTGCCCTGGAGCAGACCCCAATGGATTAGATAGCCCCCAAACATATATTGTCTGTGAGACAAGATGAAAACACAAACGCAGGCAGGAAAATAGACTGAGCAAATGATGGGGCCCACACTGACTAGACAGGACAGGAAAGGAAAGACACTGTCTGCAATCACGCAAAAAAACATGCAAAAAGTCCAGCACGTCTGATGCACAAAAAACACTGAAGTCGCACGACTTCGCCCCACTATATCAGCACTCTGGTATATTCTGAAAGCAAAGCAAAAAGAGACCAATATAACAGGGGACAAGACAAACTGGCACAAGCAGTAATATATGTGCGGTGATTCAGCACAGCCCCAGCCGAAGCTGGCTGACCCGCACAAAGCAGAGATAGACAAAACCAGATTAAATGCAAACAGAATAGCAAATGAACCACTTAGCTGAACCATGCAGGGACAGAGCAGGAGACATCAGACCTCAGAAGGAACAGGAAGAAAATCACCAGCAGGGATAGAGGGAGTCAGTTGTCTTAAATCCCAATCAGAAACCCCAGATCTTCAGTCGTCTTCCTCATTATCAGGTGTCAAGCCTCTGTCAATCAGATCAGCTCCACTACCTCCAGTAACCACTAGAGGGAGCCTGGAAAGAGAACTCGCAACCCCTCTGTCAATCTGACCAGCTCCACTACCTTCAGTAATCACCAAACGGAAGCCAGAGAGAGAATTCACAATATCCAGTCATTATAGAACCTGTGGTGAAGTAATGAAAAGGGCGGGCTGGAGCATCACATGACAGCACAGAGCCCTCCCTCTTCATTATGTCACCAGAGGTCTTGCAGACACCACACTAGAAACAATGCAGCTTCCTCTTACAGGACCTGTGGTGAGGTAATGAGGGAGGGCTCTGTGCGGTCATGTGTTGCTCCAGCCCTTCATTACCTCGCCACATTTCCTGTAAGCTGAAGAGAGAGATACTTTCAGTTTTGTAGCGTGACTGGCTGGCTGATTTTAAGACCTGCACTGATGAGAGCACAGCCTGTACAAGTAAGAGTTAATTAAAAGTTTAGTAATTACAACACATAAAATGCACTCTGCCAGTCCTGTGGTGAACTATAACTCCCAGCATGCCATAGGATCTGCAGGACATGCTGGGAACTATAGTTCTCCCATGGGATGTTAAAGCAGCATTGCAGTGTTATTTTTCAGTGCTGGGGTGGTGCTTTAAATATACGGTAAGCCCTGTGCCCCCATTCTTAAACTCACCCTCCAGCGTCTTCATATAGTGCTTTACAGACATCACACTGGTCTCGCAGCACCATCTTCTACCCGTAGCTTCCAACATAATAACATACTATTATATATAATAACACCTCATATAATAGTATGTTATTTAATATTTTAACACATTTTTTGCTTCAAATATTTTTTTCCCTATTTTCCACCTATAATACCTAAGTGCATCTTATAGTCAAAAAAATACGGTAATCACTCATCTAGCCTCACTTACGTATAAGTACTTGCAGACTCGGACTGGCCCGTAGGGTAACGGGAATCCACTGGTGGGCCCCTGTGGAGATCTGGGCCTCCAAACTTATTGTATGGGCAGTGCTTGACATAATTCACTTGATTCACTCTGTACAGAAAAAAACAGCATCTCATCATTCATTAACTAAACTACCCAGTTTATTTTTATATAGAGGTATATCATATTTTTCGCTTTATAAGACGCTCCAGATTATAAGACGCACCCCAAATTTTGAGGAGAAAAATAGGAAAAACTTTTTTTTAATAAAATGGTGGTGCATCTTATAATCCATGCGTCTTATTGCTTACCGGGGGTGGTGATGGAGGAGGCCGGAGTGGAACATTGCTGCTGGGATGAGGGGGTGTTTTGATGTGCAGCGTGCCGCTGCCAGTGTCTGATACTGCCGCCGCCCTCTGTCCCCTGATGCTTGTTGCCCTGGCGCTGTCCCTCGGTGCTTGCCACCACCGCCATGCTCTGTCCCCCGGTGCCTGCCACCACCGCCGTGCTCTGTCCCCCAGTGCTTGCCGCCGTGGCGCTCTGTCCCTGGTGCTTGCCACCACTGCCGTGCTCTGTCCCCCGGTTCTTACCGCCACCGCCGTGCTGTGTCCCCCTTTTCTTATCGCCACCGCAGCGCCCTGTCCCCCGGTGGTTGCTGCCACCGCCACGCTCTGTCCCGTTCAGCGTGGGGGGTCTCTGCCGCTCCATGCCTGCTTTCCTGTGGATTTCTTCCTGGAAAATGGCCGCCGCGCATGCACAGATGGAGATCTCGGCACTGAAATCTCGGGAGATGATGGTTCAGAAATCATGGTCCACACAGATTGTGAAGCACAAATATGTGAATGGTAGACATTCAAAAGAGAACTGATTTTTTTGGGTAGGGCTACAAGTAGATTTACCATACTTTAATAGGATTTTTTAATGAAGTAATACAAAGTTTAAACATTGATTTTTCAAGAATCTCCTCTCCTCCAAACCGTGGGTACCATCCACAAATGTTCTGCTTACTTTTCGCATGGTGGCCGCGATTCCGCAAAATTAATGAGCATGCTGTGTATTTTTCCGTGATGCGATTCTGCCGCGGCAAAATCCACAACATTAGCACATCATTGCAGAATCCCATAGGATTGCATGGGATGCTTTTTTTGCGTTTTCGCGGCAAAATCGCGCGTTTTAAATCGCCACGTAAACGCAAAAAATGCTATGTGTGAACACAGCCTTAACGCTCATGTTGCTTTTCACCTTCATGACCCCACCGAGCCACCGCAAGTTGACTTGAGGAAAAAAAAACTTTGTGACTCCACCGAGTCACAGCAAAACACCTCACACGCGCTTTCTGGACCGTTGCCCTTAAGAACCAAGTTTGTAGACCTCGTCCGTTTCCCCTAGCAACAAGGGTACAAAAGTGCCCTTAGCATTCTCCACCATATGTAAGGTAGCGCTTATTGTTAGTGTTGGGGGACACTCACTTGGCAGCAGATTAATAGGGTCAGGCACAGGTTTTTTCATATAAATTCAAGTATCATAAACCGCTGTAGGCCATGCTACACTTCACAGGCTTAACATATAGTCCAGAACATTTACAGGTTATAACTTTTCCTTGCAGTCCCTAAACACGCTGGACCTCTCTGTCCAGTGACCACGGGCGACCGCACGCCAAACAGTTAATTAACGTTCATAGAACCTCACATGCACCAACAGTTATTTCCCCCTGTCCGGGTTTACCTCTTAGGAGCTCCTGCTCGGCATGCTGACTCCTGTCAGTACTCTCTTTAAGGGAAGCTGCTGAACTGGGATCACCATCCCGGACGCCTTGCTCACCAGGCCACCTGACAGTCCAGATCCACAGACGGACGGTAGTTCCCGAATGCAGTGCCATCACTGACTCTGCTAACACACGTGGCCTGTCTGTGTGCTATTCAGGACGTCCGTCCCCACTTTGGAACCGTCCAACACACAGGCCTTACCAGATGCTATTCAAGGATCCAACCCTCCTCCCAGGGTCTCCCAACAAACCGGCCACCAGGTCCAGGGCCTCAGCTGGTGCTATTCAGAACGTTCATCCCCTCCTGAGACCGTCCAACACTCACGTCTCATCAGGTCCAAGGTCGCAGCATGTGCTCCAGGGATCCGATTCTTCTCCCAGAATCTCCCAACACTGACCCTCCAGGACCTTGCACCCTGAACCATTCAGGTACACACTCTCTCTCATGTGACAAGACCTCAGGCACATTATATGGTCCGTAGCCACACCCACAGGTGAGGTATGGATCACATGGTTATCACCTCACTACAGGTCCTATTCCACACACAGCCACACACATACAGGTTTTACATTGTGCATTCAGACACATGCCCCTGGGTGGGTTTGTAGGTGACTGGTCCCACCCATCTCACCAAGTCACCTGTAAGCTTCCCTGATACACAGTAACAAACCATCAGCAGCACCTCTGCTGATCAATACATGTTCCAGCTTCCCTCACAAGGCACCCAGCCTTGTGATACATATCGGCCATTTACAATCCTGCCGCTCACCATTTCCCCATCACAATAAAGGAAATGCCTGCATGCATGTCCTGGGAAGCCCATGCAGTGCCCCCTAGCTGTCACAGGGGTCACTGCATCACAATATATACAAACTATACTTGCAAATGCAACCCCTCCTTAAAACAATTCAAATGCTCACAAATCTGTCCTTTGAAAAACACTGATACAGATATCCTCTAGACATAAAAAAAATCATGAAAAAATTAACGCAGCTTTACAAAAAATATATTAAAAAAAAAAGATCTTCAACAGTCTCTTCCAACCCCAAACTTAAAGTACTTTTTTTAAGAATACAACAAAATCCAATTATCATACCTCCACAAATTAACCCTCTAGAATAATGGCTAGAAAAATTAAGCAACAAAGATTCCAAATTAGGAATTTGGTTAAAAAAATGACAGAACAGTGTGTTTACACCGAAAAGACATTCCAGATGTATTTGCATTTCACTATTCAAAATTTTATAACTGAAAAAATGATTGAACTACTGTGCAACCCAACCAAAACATAGTAAGTAAGTTTATTGAATAAACTGATAACTATAAAATTACCATCACTATCCCAATAACATTTACAATTGCTTAACTCACTATTTACTACATGTAAGGCCTCTTTCACACATCAGTATTTTTGATCAGTATTTCATCAGTATTTGTATGCAAAAACCAGGAATGTCTCCAAAATAAAGAACAGGAGTCAGTCTTTCAATTAAATTTTTTTTCTTGGTAAGTTCCATTCCTGGCTTTGGCATACAAACACTGATGCAAAATACTGACCAAATACTGACATGTGAATGAGCCTTAAAGTAGGTTTTGAATGTATAAATAAATTCAAACTAAAAAATTGCTGGGGCCAGACAGCTTTTCCAATGAGTATTATAAGACCTTTTCAGCTATGCTTATACCTCATTTAACCCCTTAGTGACTAAGGGCTAATTTTAACTCTAATGACGAGGCCAAATTTTTGAAATCTAACCAGTGTCACTTCATGTGGTAATAACTCTGGAAAACTCAAATGAATTAAAGTCTACATATGTCTACTTTGCATCATTTTGTTAAATGTAATTTTATTTTGTTAGGATTTTAGAAGGGTTAAAATATTAGTAGCAATTTCTAATTTTTTCAAGAAATTTGCAAAAATTTTTCTTTATGAACCTATTTAAATTTAAAAGGACTTTATATTGAAAACCCCTCAAAAGTGATACCATTTTAAAAACTGCACTCCTCAAGTACTTCAAAACTGCTGTCAGAATATTTTTTAACCCTCCAGCTGCTACACCGGAATTAATGCAAAGTCAAATGAAAAAACAGGAAGGAGCACAACTCGAAGTTTGGAGCACAAATTTGGCTGAAATAGATTGTGGGCACCATTTCGCATTTGCACTGCCCCTAAGGTGCCAAAACAGCAGAAAGTCCCACAAGTGACTCCATTTTGAAAACTACACCCCTCAAAGATTTTATCCAGGGGTGTAGAGAGCATTTTGAACTCACAGGTGCATCACAGAATTTTATAACATTAATTTTTATAACATTATGATGTGGGAATATAACATTTTAGTGGTAAAAGTGTGATTTTTGTATTTGCTGCAAATTTGTCAGGTTAATATATGAAACTGGACCCCACAATTTATTGCGGAATTTTTGAAGAACACGGTGATGCTCCACATGTCATCAGAAATTACTGTTTGGCCACACATCAGGGCAGACAAGGAAGGAACGCTATTTGGCTTTTGGAGCACAGATTTTGTTAGAATAGTTTGCAGACATTTGCCCTTAAGGTGCCAGAAAAGCAGAAAACACCCAAAAGTGACCCCATTGTAGAAATTGCATCTCAATGATTTGATCTACAGCTACAGTGACTATTTTGTAACATTCATGCAGCCTGTGCCTTTCATGTGGCACTAAAGGGTGTTTAAAAATCATGGAATGTTAGAGTTGGAAGGGATCTCCAGGTTCTTTGTGTCCAACCCCTTGCTCAATGCAGGATTCACTAAATTAATCAGAGTTGCCGCCTCCCGCAGGACTCCGCAAGAACAAGCACACATAATGGAGGTGATGTTAGTAACTATACCTCTCTGAGTCGGCGAATCACGCTGCCCTCTGTGAGACCTGGTGACTCTGATGAGCAGTATAGTTACTGACATCACCACTGTTCAGATTTGCCGGGTCTCGCGGAGCTCAATGGGAGAAGGCAAATCTGATGAGCGGTGACTGCTATTCAGTTGCTGGGGCCAGATTTGGGGAATGCTGGACTACATCAGACCTGTGTGGGAACATTTTTTTTCTAATAAACTGGAGAACGAAGGATGATGTCCTGTTTTCTTTTTCTCTCTCTTTTTATGTTTTTCAGGTTTCCATTTGTGGACAACCCCGGGTTCGGTGCAGTATGGCGGATTGCTTGTACTACGGCAGACCTGCATGACTTTTTTTTTAAATAAATTTGTGACCAGGGAAAATGTGGTTGTGTTTTTTTCAAATAAAGTTTTTTGTTGTGTGTGTTTTTAATTTTTGATTACTGGGTTAGTAATGGGGGTGTCTGGTAGACACCTCTACATTACTAACCCCAGGTCTTGATGCTTGCTGTAATTTTTGACAAATCCCAGCTGACATTAACCCCAAAACCAGCAATCAAGTAATTGTTTATCTATTTTTTTTGTGCTGCTCGCTGTAATGTAAAAGTGACCTATTTATTCATAGTCTTTTTTTATGCTTTGCTGCTTTTATACACTAAAAACAATATTTTACAAAAATGAATTTGTTTTTGCATCATGATATTCTGAGAGCTGTAATTTTATTTTTTTCCACATGATCCAAATTAGGACTTGTTTTTTGCGTGACGGTTTGGTGTTTTTATTTCTACCATTTTGCTTACATATGACTTTTTGATAGCGTTTTATAAATTTATTTGTGTCAGTGTGATGAAAAAGTGACATTTTTTGTTTGTTTTTTTATTATTTTCTTTTACAGTTTTAATGATCAGGCCATTCCTGCAGCGGCAATACTAATTATGTGCACTTATTTTTGTTTATCCTTGTTTTATCACAAGCGCTGCATTTTTAGTGGCAAAATGGCTTTTCATGAGCTTTTGTATTTTGTTGAACTTTTTTACACATTTTATTTAACTTTTTCACAGAGTCCCACTGTGGGACATGTATATTTTTTACTATGATTCCTGGTCTCATCCCCTGCAGTACTTGTGTATTGCAGTGCCTGAGACCTGTCAGTGACTCATTGACAGAACCTGTGAGACCCAGCGTATAGCTGGATCTCACAGGCCATCCTACCCTGGAGTCATCAGATGACCTCATGGTACCATGGCACCTATAATTACGATCATATGCAGGGGGTTGATCCTACCATAAGGGGTCTTTTAACCTCCATTTAGTCACTTAGATACCGCTGTTACGATTGACAGCGATATTTAAGGGGTAATTGACTCTGATCAGCTGCAAAATCGGCCGGGGCTTGCAGAAATTTCCGTTGCGGGGTGGTGCTTTTTTGTTATTCCCTATTGCCGTTTTAAAATACCGATGAGGGAATAAGGCTGGAGTCACACACAACGAATAAAAAATCGGTCCCAATTTAACGGTCCGAAATCGAACAAAAGTATCTTAACCAGTGATCCGTTTTTGATGCGATTTTTCTTCATTGATGCGATTTTAATCGCATGAAAGGATCCGTTTGACATCTGTCTGGCGAGATTTTCTCGCAGGGTAGCTAAATGGACATATAATGGAGCCCAATGACAGGTTTCCGCACACAAACGAATGAATAGATCTAGACACATATATATATAAATATATTTTATACATGTCATAGAGACTCATTTATATATATATTTCTAATTCATACAGTTCTTCATTGCAGAAAAGCCGCAGAAACATTTGCCGGCTTTTGTATAATCATTCTTCTGCCCAACATGAAATGACACATGGTTTACATATAGTTAACCATTTCATTTCATGGTTTTTTTTTTTATGTCTATCACTATTAATTATATGAGGGCTTGTGGGTAAAATTTTGGAGTTGTAGGGGTTCATTTAAGGGGTTACCTTAAGTAGTTATCTGCGGCTCTCATGCCCAAGATTCCCAGCCCCGCAGTGTGAATAAATCATAAGCGACTGTGGGGAGGGATCTGTGGCTGCGCGATATGAAGGCCGGGATGTGATCTGAGAGCATGGGCATGTCAGGCAGCGCTGACTGCGCATGCCCAAGAAGATATAGTACAGCGCAGGCGCCGCATTTCAAAAGAAAACTGAGGAGGCAGCGCCAAATACGAAATGAGTGATGGATGCGAGGCATCTGTCAGAATGGGAAAGACCTGCCCCCCTGTCAAATTTCAGGTATTTTTGAACAATTTTATAAACGATTATTTCTGCGGTGGAACGGAAGCTAAGTAACAGAGCCACCTTGACAGAATGCAGCATTAGTCCTGCACAAGGTGGCTCTTTTGCTTAAAAACGCCTGGGGGGGTGACAGGTTCCCTTTAAAAAAATATTTTTCATCTGTCATAGATATACATAATGGTAAAGACTTTGTCTCATTTCAACAACTAAAAGTTTACCTCCAGAAACAATAAGCATATTTATTAAACAATTCGATATTTTATTGAAGAAATTAAACTGATAAAGAAGAACAAATAGATAACTGGATAAAACATCTCAAGGAATCTTTTACTACAGAACAATGGCAAAGAAAATTAACACCTACTCTTCCAAAATCTGTCCTACTACTCTACATCTTCATTTTTTGCTCTCCCCCCCCCCTTTTTCTCTGAGCCTTAGCTTTTTTTTTTTTTCTTTTTTCAGTCTACATAGACTTTTGAGGGTTTTTTTTGTGAGATGAGTTGTACTTTTGAATGACACCATTCATTTTACCATGTAGTGTCTTGGAAAAGAGGAAACAAATTCCATGTGGGGACAAATTTTGAAGAAAAAAAATGCAATTCCGATGTAACGTTTTTACTTTTCAGTATATGGAGCTGTGTGACTGCTTATTTTTTGTGGAGTGAGATGTTTTTACTGATACCACTTTATGACAGAAATTGCTTGATTGGTTGTTAACAAATTTCATATCCCTTTTACCTATTTCTCTTTATTTTATTCATTTGTTAACAGTTTTGCTTAAAAGTCCAATACAAATATTGAAAAAAAAAAAACAAATAAAATTACAAGAGAGATAAAATGGTGAAAAGGCTGCAATTCCAGCAACAATTGCAATATTTGAAAAACAAGCAAACTTTTTTTGACAATATGATATTCCAGATCAATATAATACCAAATTGATAAGGATTTTTTGTTATATTTTAATGTTCAGAATGTTTTCTGAGACCAGTAACATTTTTTATTTTCCTGTGGAAGTGCTTGTTTTGTTTTTTCGTGGCATGCTTATAGTGCTTCTGGCTTTTCTTTTTTTTTTTTTTTTTTACACCATTTTGAGGTACATACAATACCTTCTATCTTGGCTGACAGTGTTCTAGAATGGGCAGTGCATGGAGCTGCAATATAATGTCTTGGACTTACCACCATACATATCGTCTGAAATGTTTAATACATTTGTACACACTATAAAACGAATAATAAATCTTACTATTTTCTTCTAAGGAAAAAGGCAATCCAACTACAGAATTTACCTATGACAATCTAATAGTCAATCTGATTCACTTGTTTTTGGCTGCAACAGAGACCACCAGCACCTCGCTGACATATGCTATCATTATCCTACTAAAGTATCCAGACATTACAAGTAAGCAACCAGGCTTTTTATTGGCATCATTATAGTTGTTGCAAAGAGCTCACTTTTGACCAGCTTAAGGGCTTTTTCAGATGAACATATTTTATGTCTCTGTGTTGCAGAGAGAACACGGACCAATGCAGGTGAATGGGGTAGTTCCAATGGTCTGCATGTAAAACATCATCCATATGGCATCCATTTATTACAGGTCCATAGAAAACTGAACTTTGCTTTGTACAGGTGTGCTCACTCCTTTTTAGAAGCAGACTAATGAGCAGATCTAATTTGATGCAGTTGTTAGTTTTGGGGAAGTAAATTTACAGGGTGATTCCATAATTTTTTCCCACAGAATTGAGTGATTCCCTAATTTTTCCCCTATGATTGGTCTAAAAAACTAACCATTACTGACTACCACATTTTTTGTTCTTGATTTCTTTTAGTGTTTCTTAAAGCCAGAAAGTTGCCATTTGAAATGACTTTAGTTTTGTGCCATGTCTGTGATCTGCATTTTTTCTACAAAATTAAACAACTGAATGAACATCCTCCAAGGCCGGTGATTCCATCATTTTTGCCAGGGGTTGTACTCGTTACTCAGGCCGAGCATTACAATTTGCTGACTCGAGGAACGATTACCTAAGCATATTAGTGCTTACTCATCACTAACCACAAGTGATCAGAAATGTGTGATATTAATTCTCCGCAGCTGCCCTTTCATATCAACTGATTTAGTAAAGAAATTACTTCTGTGAATGTATGATTAATAGTTCAGATGTATCTTTAGTAAGATATCATAATATTATTGTTCTTAATACTCCATAGAAAAAATGCAGGAAGAGATTGACCATATCGTTGGAAGTTCACGATGCCCTTCAATAGAAGATCGGATAAAAATGCCATTTACAGATGCAGTGATTCATGAGATCCAGAGATTTACAGATATTGCACCGTTAGGAGTACCCCGAGCAACCAACCAGGATACAGTTCTTAGAGGATACCATATTCCAAAGGTCAGAGGTTACAGAAATCCAAACTGAGGCAGAACTTGTAACATTTTTTTTCTTGGGTCTGATGGTTGGTAAAAAAAGGTTGGTTGCTATCACTTTCAGCCAAATAGCAGCGTTTACTAGATTATGATATAGCATTTTCAGTGGGTTCAGTCCCTGAGTCGTCTATTGCATTGCATAAGTCTTGAGTTTGCACAAGGCTTTGTTCACGTTCAACGTTTGTGCTGCATTTCTTTAGACTAAAACCTGCGCTCTTGCCAATAAAAATGTTTCATTCAAAATGCCCTTTTTCAAGCATTTTTTAAGTGTTTTTGGTGTGTGAATCTCATGTTCGCTTTGTTTACAGTATATGTTTAATAAAATTAGTTTTATTCATCAAAAACACTGTGAATATGCCGTAAAAAATATCGTATCATTTTTTGCAGCATTTTTTTTCACTTTCTCAATGCTTTATACGAGTGAAATAACACGGAAAGAATTTACACTCTGCACCTTTCAAAAACACTGCAAACTTGTCAGTGCTTTTATCAAGGAAAAGATGCTTCATGTTAAGTTTTTTAAGGCTGTGTTAACAGGTATGTTATGTCTTTGTTCGATAGGGTGTGACTGTGTTTCCTATGATAACGTCTGCGTTAAAGGATTCCAAATATTTTACGGATCCGTATATATTTAATCCAGCACATTTCTTAGATGAGCAAGGCAACCTGAAGAAACTGGAAGCTTTTATCCCATTCTCAATAGGTATTGAGCTGAGCTGTGCAGCGTCTGTTTTCAATCTTCTATCTGCATTTTGTCTAAATTCAAGTTCAGAGTTTTTGCAGCCATACGGCTAGGGCCACACAGCATCGTGTCTCATGACAAACACATCTGTGCGAGTGAGTGGCATGTTGCCTATCATGTGCATTGAAGTTTGTGATAAGTTAGTTGCTTATGACCATTGCCAGGAATTTGGAAACATTTGCAACCCCATAGGAAATCATTATATTCAATGTTGCAATGCGTCAGTACTAGAGTTGAGCGACTTTTGGTTTTTTAGGGTCGAGTTTCGTTTCGTGAAACCCGACTTTTCCGAAACACGAAACCCAATGTAAGTCAATGGGGAATAAAAGTCGGCAGTGAGAGGAGGACAGGAAACACACCTACAGTGCCCATTTGAATGCCAAAAGCATCAATTCTTCTTACTTAAGCTTGTCAACCTTAATTAACTTCATAATACAAGTTACGCACTGAAAAATGGGGGTTATTTGGCTAAAGTTGTGGGGGGGTAGGGCTGGCTCCAGGTTTTCATGTGCCCTGGGCGAAAGAGCGCCCCTTTAACACATACCACAACTCATCATGCTCCGATACGGCAGAGAAATAGCGGTATAGTACAATGAAAAATACTTCACTTTTTACATCTCATGACGAGGCCCATCTATTTCTCCATACAGAATCATTGGTCCCATATAATGTTTGAAACAGTATATGATGAACTCCACATAATGCTACAGTATATGTTGGTCCCCATGGATGAAGCTCCACTGTCTTATGGGCCCAAATAATGCTCCATACATAATGGGCCCCATTTCTAATGCGCTAGTGTACAATGGGCCCTGTAAATGCTGCTCCAGTGTCTGATGTCCACCTTTGGAATGTTCCAGTGTATTGTGGGCCCCATCTATCATTCTCCAGAGTATAGTGCTCCCCAAAAATTGCTGTCCCAACATTGAAAACAATCAAATAAGTCTCCTCGCTAGGGAATCCCTGTACTAGTCTGGACTCCTCGTCGTCCCCATCTTCCATCTCACTGCACAGTATTTCAACCTTGCAAGTGCTGTGATCCTGAGCAAGCAGGGGGGGCCCACTCGTTGGCGACGGCACTGGCACAGGGCCCCTGATAGTACGGTGGTGTGTCTGATGGTGGGTGGGCCGAACCTGCACTTTCATCTGCAGCTTCCTCTTTGTCACCGTGTAAGATGGAACTGTATATGGGAAGGGTAACCTGAGTTTCATCAGGGTCAGATTCTGGCTGTGTAGTGTGCGAGGGGAATGTAGTGGTCTGGGTCAATGTACCAGCAGATTCATCGAGCAGTGGCTGGGCATCAGTGCACTTGTGTCGCCCCCAGGAGTACGGTCGCCACAGTGGCATTACCTTCCTCCTAGGGAGAGTGATGTCATGCTTGGGAGCAACGAAGGATCTCTCTAGCAGGTTAACTGATTGGGCGGCGTTATTTCCACGAGTCATGACCCTCCAAACAGCGTTCATGAAGGCAAAGTGTTTGTTTTACGTGGGCAGTATGGTTGCAGAGCTGAACCTTAAAGGAATGTCCAGAAGGGCACCACCAGGAGTGGAGCCTACGGTTAAATTCGACTCCACCTGGGAAACCTCAACCATGCCAGCTACAGAACAGATGCACACATTGCAAGCTTAATTCCGTTAACGAACGAGACTCCGTCATGCCCCGCGGTCCGAGTCCGGCTTACTAGAGGGACACGTGAGGCTCTGGCACATGAGATTGGCCAATAACTGGTGTGTCATGCCCTTACATGTCCGTGGCTGCATGTGCGCTACACTGAAAGGCCAGCGTTTGTCGCTTACAGGTGCAGATAACCCGCTGAACAACGATAGTGATGGGGATCACTGATTACAATTATTACCCGCGAACGATGATTTCCCAGTAAGTGCAGGTCAACCGCAGTTCCGGAATTAGGCCTAACCGTCATTCCTGAAAAAATGAAAAACTTACGTGTGCAAACCACAGGTGCTGCAGCTTCCTTAACAGCTCGCCATCTGTTCTCAGGCCCAGTATGGATTACACGTGATTGCACAAAGGTGAGAAAGGGTACCCTATCCCAGGATAACATGTATGGATAGCGTACACATTCAAAATATATGTCTATACATCAGGAGGCAGGCTCAGACGGTGTTAGGCCCAGTATGGATTGCACGTGATTGCACAAAGGTGAGAAAGGGTACCGTATCCCCGGATAACATGTATGGATAGCGTACACATTCAAAATATATGTCTATACATCAGGAGGCAAGCTCAGGCGGTGTCAGGCACAGTATGGATTTGACGGCCCAGACTACACAGCGGAGGAGCAGGGAGAGGTAAAGATTGCAAATGCTGGGGCCCTGCCCAAGCAAGGGGGGCCCACTCGTGGGCGTCGGTACTGGCACTGGGCCCCTCATAGTACGGCGGTGTGTCTGACGGCGGGTGTGCACCACCACCGCCAGAGACACTTGATTGCACTATGAGGGACCCTGTGCCAGTACCCACGCCCAAGAGTCGGCCTACCCACCTGTCCAGGGCAATGGCACTCGCGCGGTGACGTGCGCTAGGTGGTGACCCCGGCCATGGGGGGGAGGCAGCACAGTTAGGGAGTTTTAGAAAGTGGCATATGTTGATGTTGGACATTCAGCTGATGCAAAAGGCGAAATAGGTCAAGTCCCAGGAAGAGGTGGACCAAAGCAAGCCATTTTTCTGTCACCCTATGTGTCATCAGGGGAAGGTGTGAGAAAATCCTTGGAAACCCATGCATGGTTCATTTTAATGAAGGTTAGATCATCCACATTTTGGGTTGACAGACGGGTCCTTTTTTCTGTCAGGATTGATCCAGCTGCACTGAAGACTCTTTCCGATAGCACACTTGCAGCTGGGCAAGCGAGCTCCTGTAAGGCATATTGTGCCAATTCAGGCCAAGTGTCCAGTTTAGCGGCCCAATAGTCAAAGGGGAATGACCTGTGTGGGAGAACATCGATATGGGAGGAAAAGTAGTTTGTAACCATAGTTGACAACTGCTGTCTCCTGTCACTTTCCATCGATGCAGTATTACCAGTTGTGTGAGCGGTCCGTGAAAAATCAGTCCACAACATTGTCATGAAACCCCTGTCTCCAATGCCACTTCTGCTGTGTGCACCATGAACACCTCTGCCAAGCTGCCCCCGGCCCGTACGGCTCGTGTGAGAACCATCACCGCTGCTGTGTGCTGGGAATGCCTCAAGCAACCGATTTACCAGAGTTGCTTGTTTATTAGCCAATATTAGGTCAAGGTTCTCCTGTGGCATGATGTTTTGTAATTTGCCTTTATAGCGTGGATCCAGGATGCTGGCCAACCAGTAGTCGTCATCGTTCATCATTTTGGCAATGCGGGGGTCCCTTTTTAGGATCTGCAAGGCATAATCTGACATGTGGGCCAATGTTCCCGGTGTCAATGATGCACTGCGAGTGCTGGTTGGAGGAGCACTTTCTGGCAAATCCACATCCCTCCAGTCACGCACAAACCCTGTACCAGACCTTGCCACGCCAACATTTTCACTTGCCCCACGAGATGCATCCTCCTCCCCTAAGTAATCATCCCCATCATCATCCTCCTCCTCCTCTTCTTCCTCCACATCGTCCAGGAGAGGTCCCTGAGCAGACAATGGCTGAATGTCATCAAGGATTCCCTCCTCCTCTTCCTCCTCATCAACATTGGCTGCAGACGCCTGCTCCTTAAGGTGCGTCAAAGTTTGCATGAGCAGATGCATAAGTGGGATGCTCATGCTTAGGATGGCGTCGTCTGCGCTTACCAGCCGTGTGCATTCCTCAAAACACTGAAGGACTTTACAGAGGTCTTTCAGCTTCGACCACTGCACACCTGTCATCTCCATGTCTGCTCTCAAAGTGCCTGGCCGTGTATCCTCCCACAAATGCATTATGGCCTGCCTCTGCTCGCACAGCCGCTCCACCATGTGCAGGGTGGAGTTCCACCTTGTTGCAATGTCGATAATGAGGCGGTGGTTGGGAAGGTGGAGCAATCGCTGCAGCTTCTGCATACGAACGGAGTGTACAGGAGACCGGCGGATGTGCGCGCACAGTCTTCGCACCTTCTGGAGCAGGGCTGTTAACTCCGGATAATTTTTGAGGAAGCACTGCACCACCAGGTTCAAGGTGTGAGCCAAGCAAGGTATGTGGCTGAGTTTTGAAAGGGCTATGGCTGCCACAAAATTACGGCCGTTATCACTAACTACCTTGCCTGCCTCAAGATGTACACTGCCCAGCCATGACTCAGTTTGTCGCTTCAAGTACTCGGCCAGCACCTCGGCGGTGTGTCTGTCGCCCAAACACATCATCTGCAACACAGCCTGCTGACGCTTTCCACTAGCTGCTCGATAGGGGGACACCTCGTGTGCAACAGTAGCAACTGCAGATGGAGTGCTCGTACGACTGCGCTCTGTGGACGAGCTTTCGCTTCTGGAGGAGGAGGAGGAGGGTCGAACGCCTACAGCCAACTGTTTCCTATACCGTGGGCTAGGCAGCACTGTCCCACCACCGCTGTCCCCTGTGGACCCTGCATCCACCACATTAACCCAGTGCGCAGTGATGGACACGTAACGGCCCTGGCCATGCCGACTGGACCATGCATCAGTTGTGAGGTGCACCTTTCCACTCACTGACTGCTTGAGTGCATGGACAATACGGTCTTTTACATGATGGTGGAGGGCTGGGATGGCTTTGCGAGAGAAGAAGTGGCGACTGGGTAGGTCATAGCGTGGTACTGCATAGGCCATGAGTTCGCGGAAAGCTGCGCTTTCCACCAACCGATAGGGCATCATCTCAAACTAGATTAGTTTGGCAATGTGGGCGTTCAAACCCAGTGTACGCGGATGAGAGACTGAGTACTTTCTTGACCTACTCATAGTGTCTGGGAGGGTGAGCTGGACTTGAGAGCTGCATATGGTGGAAGTAGCGGTGGACAGGGCGGACTGAGAGAGGGTTGATGATGGTGATGGAGTTGGTGTTCTTTCTGATGGCCTAGATTCAGTATTTCATTGATATAACAGTGGGATTCCCTGACTGCTGTGGCCTTGCAACGACACCTCAACACTTGCTGCTGTGCTAACCGGTGGGCTTACAGTGGGGGAAACAATGTAGCGTTGTTGACTACCTTCTTTGTGATCAGTTGCACATGTGGCACTTGAGGTTTGGTGTTGTTTCCACGCTTGCAAGTGCATGCTGGTTAAATGACTAAGCATGCAACTGGTATTCAAATTTTTCAGATTTTTCCCTCGGCTAAAGGTCTTTGCGCACTTCTTACAGATAACCTTGGCCTGATCATGAGGATTTTGTTCAAAAAAGTGCCACACTGCACTCTTCCTACTTTGGCAGACATTTTGCGGCCTAGCACGCTGTGATCTTTTGACCGTCTGGACAAGCTGTCCAGCAACTTTTTTGATTTTTGGAACCTGTCTTTGGAGTGCTCCGGGCCTGCCAGATAACAGCTGTTGCGATGTCGATGTCTGCTGTGGATGCTCCTCCTCCTCATCTGAGCTATTGGAAGCAGCACCCTCTTCCCCCAATGGATGCCAATCTGGGTCAACAACTGGGTCATCCATCACCTCCTCTTCAATGTCATGTGCACCTTCCTCTGTGTCACCGTGTATGGTGGTATAGTGTGCGGGAAAGGGCACCTGAGTCTCATCAGGGTCAGAATCTGGCTCTGTACACTGCGAGGACAATGTAGTGCTCTGAGTGAATGTACCAGCAGAATCATCTATCAGCGGCTGCGCATCAGTGCACTCCATGTCAGATTCATCTTGGCCTGGGTAATTCACCATTTCACTTGATAATCCAGGCATGGTATGTGAAAACAGCTCCATGGAGTAATCAGTAGTATGGCCTGCGTCATCCTTCAATCTTGGTTGGGGTGAAGGACACAAGGAAAGGTGTGGTTCATGAACATGAGCCTCCAATGACGACTCAGTGCTTTTATTTTTTACAACTTCAGAAGAGGAGGCGATAGAGCTGGAGGCTGAGTCAGCAATGTAAGACAAAACTTTTTCCTGAAGCTCTGGCTTTAAAAGCGGTGTGCCAACTCCTAGAAAACTAAGCCTTCGAGGCCTTGTGGAGCCAGACGATGACGCAGGCTCAGCACCTCCTGCATTCGGTCCTATTTTGCTTTTGCCACTACCATCAGATCCACCACCAACACCATCATTACCAGCTGCCAACCCCCGCCCAATTCCACGGCCTCTTCCACCAGCCTTCCTCATTTTTGGTACAAATGTAGACAAAATCCAACAAACTATATAGTAATGTAAAACAAGGTACAAGGTGTCTATAGGACAGGGGAGATTTTGAATTTCTGCAGACACTTGTGGACACTGGACACTTTTGGATTGTGTGAGGCCCACTGAATATCAGAGCGCTATGTCACAGACTCGATGGCACAGGTGTGAAGAAAGTGACTACAGGATAAGGGAGATTTTGAATTTCTGCAGACACTAGTGGACACTGGACACTTTTGGATTGTGTGAGGCCCACTGAATATCAGAGCGCTAAGTCACAGGCTCGATGGCACAGGTGTGAAAAAAGTGACTACAGGATAAGGGAGATTTTGAATTTCTGCAGACACTAGTGGACACTGGACACTTTTGGATTGTGTGAGGCCCACTGAATATCAGAGCGCTATGTCACAGGCTCGATGGCACAGGTGTGAAAAAAGTGACTACAGGATAAGGGAGATTTTGAATTTCTGCAGACACTAGTGGACACTGGACACTTTTGGATTGTGTGCGGCCCACTGATGCTGTATGGTGTGAAAAGATGCACGCTCAGTACCTCAGCAGGACAAAAAAAAAAATTGGGATTGCTTTTAAAAAAGCAGTTTGCAGAGCAGTGGGTAAACAGCAATGCAGCTGTCAGGAAGCCTTAGAAGTCAGCCTAACAACCAACACCGCTGATCCACCACAATATAGTCTCCCCTTGCACTGCACACACAGTGACTGGTGTGTTGTACAGGCAAAATCGCTAGCAGCAGAAGCAGTTTTTTTTTCTTCTTCCCTGCCTAACGCTCTCCCTACAGAATCAGCAACCTCTCCCTATGCTAAGATCGGCAGAAGTAAGATGGTGGTCGGCGTGCACGCCCTTTTATAACCCCTGTGACGCCCACCAAAGCAAGCCAATCACTTGCATGCCCTTCTGAAAGATGGTGGTGACCCCTGCCTATGTCATCACGTTGCCCACAGTGTCCGTGGATCCTGATTGGCTGAAAAAGAGCGCAAAACAAACTTTTGAAACGCGACTTTGGCGCGTAAGTCGCCGACCTCGTGGCCGACCTCATCCTAGGGTCGGGTTTCGTTTCATGAAACCCGACTTTGCCAAAATTCGGCGACTTTTGAAATTTTTCGACCCGTTTCGCTCAACTCTAGTCAGTACGCTTTCACTGTTGTGCGATTTTTGTCACTGTGTAGCCCTAGCCTAGTGCCTGAGTCCATGAAACATGCTTTAATTACAGATTCATACAGAATTATAGGAAAATTGAATCAACATACTTTCATGATACTGTACAATACAGACACCGTATGGGACTGCCAAGATTTTGCTTACAGACCTACAGATGTCTCGTATTGGGCTTTGTTTTGGGGATGCAGCTGGATTCGAAAAATGCAAACCTATGTATTCTTTTTACAGGGAAAACCAAAAGCAAGACAAATATCCTGAAATAAAAAAGTAAAAAATAAATTGCAAAAATTGCATGTTAATTATGTTAACTAAATACCCTTATTATTATTACTACTATCATGCAATTTTTGCAATTTATTTTTTACTTTTTTATTTTTAGGATATTTGTTTTGTTTTTGGTTTTCTCTGTGTAAAGGTCATGTGTTCATATGCATTTACATTTTGCATACACATTAATTTACCTTTTCAGCTCAGACCCACTTTCTCATTCTTTTTACAGGGAAGCGTGTTTGTCTTGGTGAAGGACTTGCACGTATGGAAATTTTCTTGTTCCTTACATATCTGCTACAGAAGTTTGATCTCAAATGTGATAAGGACCCTGAAGACATTGATGTTTCCCCTATCCCGAACCATGGCTCTTATGTACCACGACCATGTCAGATCTCTGTGGCTTTACGGTAACCACCATCTAGATGACTGTGAGCAAATTTATCTGTAAAGCGAACCTGTCAGCAGGATTTTGCTAAGTAAGCTACAGGCATTGTCAAATTGGCACCGTTGCACTGATGAAAATGATATCTGGGTTGAAGAAATCAATTTTCAGTTAATGAGGTGCTTCAGGGCAGGACTGCGAGTGGCTCTTTTTTCGTACTCTGGCCTCAATGCCTCATTGTAGCTTATATGGCAGGTCACTTCATGATTCAGAGGATTTTCAAGTAAGTATTATTTCTGTTTTTGGATATTAGGGGGCCCAGTGGAGTGATGTGCAGGTAGATGTCCCCCAAGCTCTCCCGCAATGTGGCCTCTCACATGCTCAACCAGGCCACGCCCCCTAGGAACCAGAGTTTGACAATGAAGTAAGTTTACAAAAGTAGTCTCTTTCATGCAGAGGTTAGGCCCAGTCCACTTTGAGTATATGCATACGGTCAGTGCACATTTGTCGAGTGACGAAAATGTGCACTAACGATAGTGGTGGTGAGACTGGACAAGCCTGACCGTGTAGACCCAAAAGGTGGGATGATCCGTTTTCCCCAAGCAAAACCCAAGTAAAGAAAGGTGGCTTCAGCATCCAGTGATGGCTAACGTTGTATTATCAACGTATCAACCTATAGTCAAGCTTCATAAATTCCCCAGCTTATTCCAGAGGTCAAAACATTGATATTGTTTTTGTATTATATGATGCCAAAATAAAGAAAGTTGACCACCACTGGATGTTGAAGTCACATTTTATTTTGACAGGGTGCACTATCAAGATGGAGGTTGAGGCATACATGGGACCCACTTTTAATTCCTTCACCACCTTGGCATTTTTCATTTTTTTGCTCCCCAGATCCATATCTTTTTATTTTTCCATCAATATGGCTGTGTGAGGGCTTGTTGTTGTTTTTTGCAGGACAAGTTGTACTTTTGAACTACATCATTGATTTTACCATATCGTGTACTGGAAAACAGGACAAAAAATTGAAGTGCTGTAAAATTGCAAAAAAAGTGCAATTCCACAATTGTTTTTTTGGCTTTTTTTTTACCATGTTCACAAAATGCTAAAATTGTCCTGCCACTATGATTCTCCAGGTCATCAAGATGGAGTTAATTTGTGATTGTGTTGTGCTGATGGTCTCCATGGTGACCTCTGACGGCAAGATGGCTGCGGAGTCCTTCAGGGAAGGTGGCTTCTCTGTGCCTACTAAGCAGGAGCTGAATCGCCTACTTCCCTTCCTATCAGATGCTGATCTGATGCTCTGCAGTGCAGAAGCATTGCAGAGTATCAGATCAGCGATCTGTTACTGCACACTGATTTCCCATCCTGGGACAATGTAAAAAGTTTTAAAAGTTGTTAAAAAGTGTAAAAAATTTCAAAAAAATCTCCAAATAAAGAATAAAAAAAGAAAAAAAGATAATTCCTATATATATAATTCTTCGCCTGCTGTTGATTTTTTTCCATTATGCCTCCCAAAGATCGCAGTAAAGCTCTGCTCACATTTATCCTGCGCTCTGTGCTGAGCGCTTACACCGTGGTTTCCATACAAATCTCTGAAACATGTGACTCAGACGGAACCCCCGTCGGAAGATTCCCTAAAATGAGGCAGATGGAGGCACTGTGGATGCCACAGGACCTATGATCCAGCAGTGTCCATCATTTTAGGATTGTATGAAAGTGTGGCTGATGACAGTTTTGTGCACTTCTGCAAAGGACAACGCTGAACAGAGGCCTGACGGAGTCTAGAGTAACTCTGCTGCCTCATTATAGTGAAAGGATCCCTCAGGGGTTTCATCTGAATCATGCCACTCGGAGATTTAGATGGAAACCCGAAAGAAAGTGCTTAGCGTAGAGTAGAGGATAAATGTGATCCCAAACATTATGTAAAATGTTCCCAATAAAAGCTTCAACTCAAGCAAAAAAAAAGGCAAGTCCTCACTTAGGTCTGTCATCTGTTAACAGAAATATAGGGGCTTCCACGTTACTGGTAGCACAAAGGCTCTGGAAAAGAGAAATGGCTCCTCGCCTACTAAAAGAAATTCAGCAAATTCTGCGCTCCCAAATCCAAATGCCCCCCTTCTGAGCCCAAGTGTGCCTAAACCACAGTTAGCACCTATGTCTGGCATTTCTGAAGTGATGAGAGCCCGCCTAATTTCGGGTGCATGCCTCCAGAAGCATGAGTTGGACATAACGTACTTATCACTATAAGGTACTGGTCACTACAATGGCAGTTTGCAATTTTCAGTCAGCAACATCCACTACTGCTTGTTTCTGGAAAACAGTCATGGAGTCAAAATCATTAGTACACCTGTAGATAAATTCCCAAAGGAGTATAATTTCTAATATGGGGTCACTTGAGGTATTCTGCTTTTCTAGCACTTAGTGGTTCTGTATATAGAGTCCACAAACTATTCTAGGAAAATCTCCGCTCCAGGAGACAATAGTTCTCCGTTCCTTTCAAGTCTCATCGTGTAGCTAAGCAGTACTCTACACATATGGGGTATTTCTACATTCAGCAGCAATTGTAGGACACATTTTGGTGCAATTTTTAGCCATTTCCCTCTATGAAAATGTAAAACTTGGGGCTAACACAATCTTTGTGGTAAAAATGTAAATTATTTTTTCTTACACTGCCCAATGGTACAGTGCCTTGCGAAAGTATTCCCCTTTGAAATGGTACAGTGCCTTGCGAAAGTATTCCCCTCTGAAATGTAAAGAGCTGCGGAATATGTAGGCGCTATAGAAATAAAATTTATTATTATTATTTTTATTAAGTATTCGCCTCTCTGGAACTTTTCAACCTTTTCCCACATATCATGCTCCACACATAAGGATAACAAATGTAAATTTTTGGTGAAGAATCAACAACAAGTGGGACACAATTGTGAAGTTGAACAAAATTTATTGATTATTTTAAATTTTTGTGGAAATTCAAAAACTGAAAAGTGGGGCGTGCAATATTATTCGGCCCCTTTAACTTAATTCTTTGTTGCGCCACCTTTTGCTGCGATTACAGCTGCAAGTCGCTTGGGGTATGTCTCTATCAGTTTTGTACATCGAGAGATTGAAATTCTTGCCCATTCTTCCTTGGCAAACAGCTCGAGTATGTGAGGTTTGATGGAGATCGTTTGTGAACAGGAGTTTTCAGCTCTTTCCATAGATTCTCGATTGGATTCATGTCTGGAATTTGACTTGGCCATTCTAAAACCTGGATACGTTTATTTGTGAATCATTCCATTGTAGATTTTGCTTTATGTTTGGGATCATTGACTTGCTGGAAGACAAATCTCCGTCCCATAAAAAGAAAAATGGCAAACAGCACTTGCAGGATCAGGGGGATGCACGCTCACCATCCAGAGACCCAACAGGACCACAAGAATTCCAATAGAATGAAGAGGAGCAGCATCCAATCCAGGTGAGAAATATATAAATTTATTCAGCCATGGTAAAGTGCAACGTTTCAACCACCAAGTGGTCTTTTTCAAGCATACACAATAGTAAAAAGGGCGGTCTTTATATAGGCTCAAAAGGCCAATCAGCAAAATAAAGACGCCCACCAACCAAAGAACAACAGTAATACATATAATTACAAAATACAATAACATACAGTGTATAAAGACATAATAATGTGTATAAAACATCATTTTAAAAAAACAATAATAATCATGACGCAGTGTAAAGAAAAATAAAGCCAATCACTTTCCTATCATAGCCAATCATAAAATGGCATCCTCAGTTGTCCTAGCAACCCTCAACCAATAGGTCACAAACTGACAAAAATCGGCACATAGCCAATCAAAGTGCTTCCTTGGAATCGGCGCCAAATCCAATAACCTATAGTGATTACCAACACATTACCTGATGTTCCCAGCGTTCCCAAATCCCCATCAGCCTAGCCGAAGCGGTACAAAACACCAGAGCCATGACATCAGCAATCGCGACGCAGAAGTCAAAATCCCGCGACACACCATCGCCAAACTCCCGCACATGCGCATCAGCGCACAGAGAACTTCCAGGTGACCGCTAAATCAATAAACCTTGCGATGCCACGCTAGTCAAATGCCACTGTATAAATCAGGTCAATAAAGCAGCGTTATAAATGTAATAACCTAGGGAATCCTATATACCTCAACATAGTTGAATTATAGTTGATTTACAGGGTGATATCCAAACGGTCACCTGACTAATCACATAACTCAAATATTATTGATCATCAATCACATAATAATGTAAATGTATCCCATAATATAAACGGGACCTAAAATGAAAAACACTGCAATGTAACCCAATACACTTTTGACATCCAACAACTTTATTGTCATATTCACAAAAAAAAGAAGAGAAGGGGAGGGGGGAAAAAAAGAGGGGAAGGGCAAGAGGGCATGGGGATTATCAATGTAATTTTACATAAATAGACCAACAAGTCTTCAGGGAAATTCAATCCCCATGTCCTCAAGTCATTACACTGCATCATTCCTGCAAAAACACAGAAAAAATATAATTAAAATCAATCAACACTGTTGAAAAACAAAGGATGACGTGTCAAGACTCGTGTGGACTACTTAGTACAAATCTGTAGATTGTAATCAATATTCAAACCCTTCGGTTGAAGGGTGCCCAAGATCGAAATCCATCTCAGCTCTTTCCTTTTCAATAATGTAATCCTGTCACCACCCCGCCTTAGCAATGGGACCCCATCTATCACCCTAAATCTTAATTGATTCACGGAATGTCTACAATCAACAAAATGCTTCGGTATTGGAAGTTCCAAAAGTTGTGTTCTAATGGTACTCTTGTGTTTACTGATACGTGCCCTAATTTCCATGGTAGTTTCCCCTACATATATTAACCCACATGGACAAACAATCATGTAGACAACAAAACTGGAGGAACACGTGAATCTTTCCTTAATCAAGAATTTTTTTTCCAGTAAGTGGATGAAAAAAACAATCCCCTTTGGTCATATTCCCACAGCAAGCACATCCAAGGCATGGAAAATTACCCATAGTCAAAGGGCCCAATGTCAATTGTCGCAACATTTTACTAGATCCCACATCAGCCTTAACCAATTTATCACGTAAATTACGTCCACATCGATAGGATGAAATAGGTCTAATAGTAAACTCAGGGATTTCAGGTAATCCCCTACGCAATACATCCCAATGTTTATTTAAAATCCCATTGATCTTATCACTAACAGGACAAAAGTGGATACAAATGGAACCCGTTTAACGGGTAACCTGTCGCGTTTCCGAGAAATGTCATCAACTGTCAAATTCATGGCCCTATCCTTAAAGTTTTTAACCTGCCTTCCTGGATACCCCCTGTTGGTAAATTTTTCACACATTTCATCAAGTCTATCATTTATCCTGTTTTCATCCTTGACTATTCTATGTACTCGTAGCATCTGACTCCAAGGCAAAGACTCTACCATCTTCCTTGGATGATTACTGCTAAAAAGCAAAAGGCTGTTCCTATCCGTTTCTTTCACATATAGGTCTGTACATAATACATTCCCTTCCTTATATACCAATGTGTCCAAAAATTGGACTTGAGTAGAAGATTGTGTCAAAGTAAACTTCAATTCTGGATAAACGTCATTCAACTCGATATGGAAATTGCATAGATCCTCAAAACTCCCATCCCATATACAAAAGACATCGTCGATGTAGCGCCACCAGGCCCGAACGTGACCCCAAAAGATGGACTTGTACACAAAACGATCCTAAAATACCGCCATGTAGATGTTTGCATAAGTCGGGGCCACATTGGACCCCATGGCGGTACCCCTAATCTGCAGGTAAAAATCATCCCCAAAAAGAAAATAATTCTTCCTGAGGATGAAACCTAACAGAGTGAGAATCATCTGTGCACACTCAGGGGCCACGTCAGAGCCTGATAACACCACATCGACAGCCTCCAACCCTTTATAATGCTGGATTGATGTGTACAATGAGGTTACATCAAGCGAGACTAATAATGTATCAGAATCAACCTCCACATCCTTAATTTTATTCAAAAAATCATTGGTATCCATAATATAAGATCGTGCTGATGTAGCAAACTGTCGCAAGACTTTATCCAAAAAAATAGCCACTTTATTAAAAAGTGAACCTCTCCCGGATACAATTGGGCGTCCGGGAGGGTTGTAGAGATCCTTGTGGATCTTTGGCAAAGTGTATAGAATTGGTGTTATCGGAGTATCTACAATCAAAAAATCATGTAGCTTCTGGTCAATCAATCCATCAGCATAACCACCATCAACCAGAGAATGCAACTCACCGAGAAACCGAGAGGTGGGATTACAAGTCAATTTGAGGTAAACATCCCCATCTGACAACTGTTGTAAAATCTCAGCCTTATATTTATTAGTATCCATCACAACCACCGCTCCACCTTTGTCAGCATTTTTGATTGTAATAGCCGTATTATCCGATAACCTCTGTAGAGCCTGTTTCTCAGCTAAACTGAGGTTATGTTTACCAAAATGACGAGTATTTTTTCTCAACTGTGCAACATCCCTTTCAACCAACTGGACATATGATTCAACAAAATTATTCTTAGCAGGTGGTTGAAAATTACTCTTAGAGTGCAATCCAACACCCTGCAAAGTAAACTGCGCGGAATCACCAACAGATGAGGAATCAGATAGCACCTGTTTCCCTGCAAAAAAAGAGGTTAATCGAAGTCTCCTAAAGAACGAAAAAAGGTCACATTCAATCTCAAACCAATCGGGAGAATTCATAGGACAAAATGACAATCCCTTCGATAAAATGTCATAATCAGCTTTAGATAACTCACACGAGGAGATATTGACCACCAAATTATCATGCTTCACAGGCCTTTCCGTCTCCCCTCCATATTGCGAGTCCTCATTGAGGGATTGTAACTCTTCCCCTGCTTCTGCAAATCTCTTCTTGCGCCCATGTTTCCTTCCACCTCGCCGGATCCTTCTTTTACCTTTGTTGTGTCGGTTTTGTCCTTCCCTAAAAAAACAAAGGAAGAGGAGGAAGCACCCATATTTGTATCATCCGTAGAATCCGACTCAGCTGTAGTGAAACCGAAATCCCGATGTTGTCTTTCTTGTGGTTTTCTACGTTTACGCATCTGTGTTGGTCTCTCCCTTTTCTTGAAAGAAAAAGACCCTGTATTCATATGCCATGAAAAAATACGTCCAGATTTATAGTCCTCAGCATCACGGAACCACTTCGTTCTCTTAGTCTTTTCAATGTCAGCAAGATATTTTAATAATTTCTCATCCAACTGAGTCTTGTCAGTATCCATCTCCAAGTGCATGATATTGACCACCAAATTATCTCCTCGTGTGAGTTATCTAAAGCTGATTATGACATTTTATCGAAGGGATTGTCATTTTGTCCTATGAATTCTCCCGATTGGTTTGAGACTGAATGTGACCTTTTTTCGTTCTTTAGGAGACTTCGATTAACCTCTTTTTTTGCAGGGAAACAGGTGCTATCTGATTCCTCATCTGTTGGTGATTCCACGCAGTTTACTTTGCAGGGTGTTGGATTGCACTCTAAGAGTAATTTTCAACCACCTGCTAAGAATAATTTTGTTGAATCATATGTCCAGTTGGTTGAAAGGGATGTTGCACAGTTGAGAAAAAATACTCGTCATTTTGGTAAACATAACCTCAGTTTAGCTGAGAAACAGGCTCTACAGAGGTTATCGGATAATACGGCTATTACAATCAAAAATGCTGACAAAGGTGGAGCGGTGGTTGTGATGGATACTAATAAATATAAGGCTGAGATTTTACAACAGTTGTCAGATGGGGATGTTTACCTCAAATTGACTTGTGATCCCACCTCTCGGTTTCTCGGTGAGTTGCATTCTCTGGTTGATGGTGGTTATGCTGATGGATTGATTGACCAGAAGCTACATGATTTTTTGATTGTAGATACTCCGATAACACCAATTCTATACACTTTGCCAAAGATCCACAAGGATCTCTACAACCCTCCCGGACGCCCAATTGTATCCGGGAGAGGTTCACTTTTTAATAAAGTGGCTATTTTTTTGGATAAAGTCTTGCGACAGTTTGCTACATCAGCACGATCTTATATTATGGATACCAATGATTTTTTTAATAAAATTAAGGATGTGGAGGTTGATTCTGATACATTATTAGTCTCGTTTGATGTAACCTCATTGTACACATCAATCCAGCATGATAAAGGGTTGGAGGCTGTCGATGTGGTGTTATCAGGCTCTGATGTGGCCCCTGAGTGTGCACAGATGATTCTCACTCTGTTAGGTTTCATCCTCAGGAAGAATTATTTTCTTTTTGGGGATGATTTTTACCTGCAGATTAGGGGTACCGCCATGGAGTCCAATGTGGCCCCGACTTATGCAAACATCTACATGGCGGTATTTGAGGATCGTTTTGTGTACAAGTCCATCTTTTGGGGTCACGTTCGGGCCTGGTGGCACTACATCGACGATGTCTTTTGTATATGGGATGGGAGTTTTGAGGATCTATGCAATTTCCATATCGAGTTGAATGACGTTTATCCAGAATTGAAGTTTACTTTGACACAATCTTCTACTCAAGTCCAATTTTTGGACACATTGGTATATAAGGAAGGGAATGTATTATGTACAGACCTATATGTGAAAGAAACGGATAGGAACAGCCTTTTGCTTTTTAGCAGTAATCATCCAAGGAAGATGGTAGAGTCTTTGCCTTGGAGTCAGATGCTACGAGTACGTAGAATAGTCAAGGATGAAAACAGGATAAATGATAGACTTGATGAAATGTGTGAAAAATTTACCAACAGGGGGTATCCAGGAAGGCAGGTTAAAAACTTTAAGGATAGGGCCATGAATTTGACAGTTGATGACATTTCTCGGAAACGCGACAGGTTACCCGTTAAACGGGTTCCATTTGTATCCACTTTTTGTCCTGTTAGTGATAAGATCAATGGGATTTTAAATAAACATTGGGATGTATTGCGTAGGGGATTACCTGACATCCCTGAGTTTACTATTAGACCTATTTCATCCTATCGACGTGGACGTAATTTACGTGATAAATTGGTTAAGGCTGATGTGGGATCTAGTAAAATGTTGCGACAATTGACATTGGGCCCTTTGACTGTGGGTAATTTTCCATGCCTTGGATGTGCTTGCTGTGGGAATATGATCAAAGGGGATTGTTTTTTTCATCCACTTACTGGAAAAAAATTCTTGATTAAGGAAAGATTCACGTGTTCCTCCAGTTTTGTTGTCTACATGATTGTTTGTCCATGTGGGTTAATATATGTAGGGGAAACTACCATGGAAATTAGGGCACGTATCAGTAAACACAAGAGTACCATTAGAACACAACTTTTGGAACTTCCAATACCGAAGCATTTTGTTGATTGTAGACATTCCGTGAATCAATTAAGATTTAGGGTGATAGATGGGGTCCCATTGTTAAGGCGGGGTGGTGACAGGATTACATTATTGAAAAGGAAAGAGCTGAGATGGATTTCGATCTTGGGCACCCTTCAACCGAAGGGTTTGAATATTGATTACAATCTACAGATTTGTACTAAGTAGTCCACACGAGTCTTGACACGTCATCCTTTGTTTTTCAACAGTGTTGATTGATTTTAATTATATTTTTTCTGTGTTTTTGCAGGAATGATGCAGTGTAATGACTTGAGGACATGGGGATTGAATTTCCCTGAAGACTTGTTGGTCTATTTATGTAAAATTACAATGATAATCCCCATGTCCTCTTGCCCTTCCCCTCTTTTTTTCCCCCCTCCCCTTCTCTTCTTTTTTTTGTGAATATGACAATAAAGTTGTTGGATGTCAAAAGTGTATTGGGTTGCATTGCAGTGTTTTTCATTTTAGGTCCCGTTTATATTATGGGATACATTTACATTATTATGTGATTGATGATCAATAATATTTGAGTTATGTGATTGGTCAGGTGACCGTTTGGATATCACCCTGTAAATCAACTATAATTCAACTATGTTGAGGTATATAGGATTCCCTAGGTTATTACATTTATAACGCTGCTTTATTGACCTGATTTATACAGTGGCATGTGACATGTAACGGTACTAGCCATGTGACCGCCCTCTGGATTGTGTTACATTTGCTGTGCGCCTCTGCGCAGGCGCTGTAAATTTAGTTGACATTGTGGTCACTATAGTATTCTTAATGCGCGATTGCGCAGGCGCGAGATTTGACTAGCGTGGCATCGCAAGGTTTATTGATTTAGCGGTCACCTGGAAGTTCTCTGTGCGCTGATGCGCATGTGCGGGAGTTTGGCGATGGTGTGTCGCGGGATTTTGACTTCTGCGTCGCGATTGCTGATGTCATGGCTCTGGTGTTTTGTACCGCTTCGGCTAGGCTGATGGGGATTTGGGAACGCTGGGAACATCAGGTAATGTGTTGGTAATCACTATAGGTTATTGGATTTGGCGCCGATTCCAAGGAAGCACTTTGATTGGCTATGTGCCGATTTTTGTCAGTTTGTGACCTATTGGTTGAGGGTTGCTAGGACAACTGAGGATGCCATTTTATGATTGGCTATGATAGGAAAGTGATTGGCTTTATTTTTCATTACACTGCGTCATGATTATTATTGTTTTTTTAAAATGATGTTTTATACACATTATTATGTCTTTATACACTGTATGTTATTGTATTTTGTAATTATATGTATTACTGTTGTTCTTTGGTTGGTGGGCGTCTTTATTTTGCTGATTGGCCTTTTGAGCCTATATAAAGACCGCCCTTTTTACTATTGTGTATGCTTGAAAAAGACCACTTGGTGGTTGAAACGTTGCACTTTACCATGGCTGAATAAATTTATATATTTCTCACCTGGATTGGATGCTGCTCCTCTTCATTCTATTGAAATCTCCGTCCCAGTCTCTGGTCTTTTGCAGACTCCAACAGGTTTTCTTCAAGAATGGACCTGTATTTGGCTTCATCCATCTTCCCATCAATTTTAACCATCTTCCCTGTCCCTGCTGAAGAAAAGCAGGCACAAACCATGATGCTGTGCTGCCACCACCATGTTTGACAGTGGGGATGGTGTGTTCAGGGTGATGAGCTATGTTACCTTTACACCAAACATGTCGACATGTCGTTTGGCATTGTTGCCAAAAAGTTCGATTTTGGTTTCATCTGACCAGAGCACCTTCTTCCACATGTTTGGTGTGTCTCCAAGGTGGCTTGTTGCAAACTTTAAACAACACTTTTTATGGATGCCTTTGAGAAATGGCTTTCTTCTTGCCACTCTTCCATAAAGGCCAGATTTGTGCAGTGTACGACTGATTATTGTCCTATGGACAGACTGTCCCATCTCAGCTGTAGATCTCTGCAGTTCATCCAGAGTGATCACTAGCCTCTTGACTGCATCTCTGATCAGTATTCTCCTTGTTTGAGATGAAAGTTTAGAGGGACGGCCGGGTCTTGGTAGATTTGCAGTGGTATGATACTCCTTCAATTTCAATATGATGGCTTGCACATTGCTCCTTGGGATGTTTAAAGTTTTGGAAATCATTTTGTATCCAAGTCCGGCTTTAGGGTGAGTGCACACGCTGCGGATGCACCTGCGGATTTTTCGGCGCGGATTTGCAGGTAAAGTGACCTGCGGTTTTCCTGCGGATTTGCCAGCGGTTTTCCCCTGCGGATTGACACCTGGCAAAAGAACAGGTGGCAAACCACTGCGGAATCCGCAGAAAGAATTGACATGCTGCGGATTTAAAACCACAGCAAATCCACACGGAAAAATCCGCAGCATGTGCACTGCGGATTTGAAATCCCATTGGCTATCATTGTACTGTACAATGTCTGCGGAACTGCTGCGGATTCGCAGGGCCAAACTTGCTGTGGATCTGCAGCAGAATCCGCAGCATGTGCACATACCCTTAAGCTTCTCCACAACAGTGGTGTTGTGTTGTGTTGTGTTCCTTGGTCTTCATGATGCTCTCTGTGCTTCAAACAGAACCCTGAGACTATCACAGAGCAGGTGCATGTATACGGAGACTTGATTACACACAGGTGGATTATATTTATCATCATTAGTCATTTAGGACAACATTAAATCATTCAGAGATCCACAATGAACTTCTGGACTGAAAGTAAAGGGTCCGAATAATATTGCACGCTCCACTTTTCAGTTTTTGAATTTCCACAAAAATGTAAAATAACCAATAAATTTCGTTAAAGTTCACAATTGTGTTCCACTTGTTGCTGATTCTTCACCAAAAATTTACATTTGGTATCTTTATGTTTGAAGCATGATATGTGGGAAAAGGTTGAAAAATTCCAGGGAGCTGAATACTTTCGCAAGGCACTGTATAAAATTCTATGACACACACCCTTGGTGTCAATATGATCACTGCACACTTGGGATAACATAAGGAGGGTAATGCAGTTCTGACACCTCAGAGGCTCTGCCAATGTGACATGGCACTCTCAAACCAGTGCAGAAAAATCTGCACTGTAATATGGCACTACTTCCCTTCTGAGCTTTTTACTATGCCTCAAAAGTAGTTTTAACAACATATGGATATCGGTATACGCAGGAGAAATTGCACAACAAATTTTTGGGTACATTTTCTCCTGTTACCCTTGTGAAAATACAAAATTTGGAGCTAAAAAACACTTTTGTGGGAAAAATGTGATTTTTTTTTTTGTTATTTTTACGGCTCAACGTTATAAACTTTTCTGAAGCACTTGGGGGATCAAGGTGCTCACTACACATCTAGATAAGGTCCCAAAGGGGTCTAGTTTCCAAAATGGTGTCACTTGTTTGGCTCTCCAAATGCGACATGGTGTCTGCTAATTATTCCAGAAAATTTTACATTCAAAAAGTAAAATGGCGCTCCTTCCCTTCCGAGCGCCCAAACAGTGGTTTTGCCCTCCCATGGGGGGTATTGGCATGCTCAGGAGAAATTGCACAACAAATTGTATGGTCCATTTTCTCCTGTTATCCTTGTAAAAGTAAAAAACTTGGGTCTAAAGGAACATTTTTAGGAAAAAAATGTATGTTCACTTTTTCCCTCCACATTCGATTAATTTCTGTAAAGAGTTAATATACTTCTCGAATGTGGTTTTGCGCACCTTGAGGGGTGAAGCTTTTCAAACGTTAGGTGGTCCCTAAATAAATGGTTTTGTTCATTTTGTTGTAAAAATGAGAAATCGCCTGTCAACTTTTTAACCCTTACAACTTCCCAACAAAAAAATATATGTTTCAAAAATTGTGCTGCTGTAAAGTAGACATGTGAGAAATATTAATAAATTTTTTTGTGACATGACTTTCTGACTTAAGGGCATGTAAATTAAAAGTTTGAAAAATGCTAAATTTTCAAAATTTTTGCCAAATTTCCGATTTTTTTTTTTTTACAAATAAACGTAAGTCATATCAAATAAATTTTGACACTACCTTGAAGTTCAATAAGTCATGAAAAAACATTCTCAGAATAAATGGGATCTATTGAAGCGTTCCAGAGTTATGACCTCATAAAGTGACAGTGGTCAGAATTGATAAAATTGGCCTGGTCAGGAAGATGAAAACAGGTTTTGAGGTGAAAGCTGCCCTCTGAAAAGCTATAGTGAATAAACATTGAAAATATGAAATTGGAATTGCATTATTACTGTAGAAAATACGTTAAAAAACGAATTTTCTACAGCAGTAATGCAATTCCATATAGTCAATGTATACATACTATAGCATTTCAGAGTGTAGCTTTAATTTGCATGTTACATACAGAGGGGCTCTCTTAGCTTGCACCTGTTCACATTTGTCTTTCTGCTTGGAAGTGACAGTCAGTCTTTTGATATTTGAGCTTTTCTAAACAGTTACAAGTGTAGAGCGTAGAGAAGAGCGACTTTGCCTTTTTAGGGTTGAGTCGGGTTTCATGAAATCTGACTTTCTCAAAAGTCGAGTTGAACGAAATCGGCCAACTATCGGGAAAAGTCAGAGGTCCGACTGAAACACAAAACCCAATGCATGTCAATGGGGAAGCAAAGTCGGCAGGGAGTGGAGGATACCTACATGCCGGACCGCTTTTTTAAAGTGCGCAAAATCTCTCTCTCTCTCCAGACGCTGCACATGTCATCTCGTTGCCCACAGTGTACGTCCTTGCTCATTGGCTGAAAAAAATGTCACGTGCAAGCATTCTCTGAAATCCGACTTTGGCGCTCAGGTCGCCGACCACATGGCCGACCACACGCTATGGTCGGGTTTCGCTCGGCGAAACCCGACTTTGGCGAAAGTCAGCGACTTTTGACTCTGACCGACCTGTTTCGCTCAAATCTACAATTAACCTTTTGTTTCATTTATTGACAGCAATATTTTTTAACCAAGCGACTAAGGGAAAATCATGTCGATCTTGATTCATCGAAGTTATGTGGCCTGGACTGGTGTTCCTGTTCTCACTGTATCATTATGTTCACTAACTTGAAGAACATCTACTGTAGGAAGGTCTCTAATGTGGAAGCGTATAGTCTTTATTTCTCATGCATCACTGAGCATGAATTTTTAAGTTTTGTCAGCATCAAGAAACTGTACAAATAGCACTGAATGCATATCAACAAGTTCCAAGAGTTGGGCGTACAAGATAACAATGAGAACAAGAGGCTCCGCAAAATGCCTTACAGGTCTTTTACATCATGGATTCACGGCGCAATGGGGAGCGATAACAGAAAACTATTCGCAGCTTGTGAACATGCAAGAAAAATTTCGGACATCAGGCTACTCAGCGCTTATTGAGATCCTATACCTCAATCTTGTATAACATCAGCATTTCAACACTCACCAAATCCTTTTCTTAAAAGTCCTTTACTCTATCAAGTGGGAAATTACTGCGTTGCTCAGGGGGCATGTGCAGGAGGGAGAGGACGATGGCCATTTCGCATCTACAAGACACTTCTATGGGTTGTGTTCTTTCTAAAGTTCATACATCTTTTCCAGGTGAGAACAGTAAATACATGGGTTACACACCATGTAATGACTATAAGCCAAATGCATGATTTGTGAATAAACTTTTTATTCAGTGTTATTTTGTTTTCCTAATCTATAAAATTCTTATCTAAATATTGTATACATGCCACTAAACAATTGTCTTAATTGATAAAGAATAGTGATGACTGAACATGGTCAGATAACATCTTATCCAAGCATCTGGGAGTGCTCATATATTATGTTCGAGTCCCTGTAGAAGTTCGCTAATCTATAATAAAGAATGATGCGGCAGATGATGTACAAATTCATTATAAACTTAACCCCTTTCTGCCATGAGACGTACTATCCCATCCATGTGCCCTGGGACTTAATTCCCAGGGACGGGATAGTACGTCATAGCGATCAGCAGCGCCCACGTGGTGAACGCCGCTGATCGCGGCCGGGCGTCAGCTGATTATCACAGCTGACACCCAGCACAATGTGTCAGGGGCATCGGCAGGGAGGGGTGTTGTGAGTTCATTTTCCCCTTCGTCACTGAGGTCTGATGAACTCCCTATTCTGGTAAAGGAAGGTAATGAGTCTGATTATCAGGCACCTGAGCCGAATGAGGATGACTGGCTGAGTGGAGTCACTGACTGGATATAAGGCTGCCGACACCCTTCTGCCCTGCGGGTGATTTCTCTGTGGACTTCTAGGACACCAGTCTGATTCCTGCTTCCCTAAAGCTAAGTTTTCTGCTTTGCCTGTTTGCATTTATGTTTAGTTTTTGTTTTCCTTGCTTTTCTGGATTCTGCCATTCCCTGCTGGGATGAGCTGAATCTCCTTTTGCCGGTTGCTCTGTCTTCAGAATATTCCTGAGTACTGACATAGCTTTTTTTGAAGCCTAGCGTCTTCAGGGCCTTTTTCACTGTCAGTCTGTTGGCTCTTATTTACATAGGGTTTTTCACGGATTGCAGACAGCAGCCTTCCTGTCCTTTCCTATCTAGGTAGTTTGGGCCCCGTCTTTGCTCAGTCTATCTTTCTGTCTGTGTTAGTGTTTTCATCTTGCTTCACCGTCATTATATGTTGGGGGCTGCCTATTGCTTTGGGGTCTGCTCTGGGGCAGTTTAGATTTCCCCTTTCTTGCTTTAGGCCTATTTAATTCTCCGGCTGTGATCGAGGGGTCTAGGGCATCGTAGGAACCCCCCACGGCTACTGTTAGTTGTTGTGATAGGATCAGGGGTCTGCAATCCGATAGCTGCCAACCTCTCTGGTTTTCTGGACTTAGCTAGCATTTCTGTTTTTGCCTCCTACGGTGACTCAATCATAACAGAGGGGGCTCCCTCCGTGCTTCCCTGAGCCCCCCACGGCAGCGTAATGTGCAGCGCTGCTGTGGGGGGGCTCCTTCCCTGCAGGCCCCCGAATCCAAGATGGTGACGGGGACCTTCGGGGGCCTGCAGGGAGCCGGCTTCCTCAGTGCCTGCAAAGCGCAGGCACGAGGAAGCCTGCTGCACTGCCTGTGACAGATCGCTGATCTGTCACAGTGATCTGTGATGTGACAGATCAGCGATCTGTCACGGGACAGTGATGTCCCACCTGGGACAATGTAATAAAGTTAAAAAAAAAAAAGTGTTAAAATAATTTAAAAAAAATCGCCAAATAAATTAGAAAAAAAAAAAATAGTCTCCCAATAAATTCATTTTTTGGAAATGAAAAAAAAAATAAAAATCAATAAAAGTACAGATATTTGGTATTGCCGCGTCCGTAATGACCTGCCCTATAAAACTGTCCCATTAGTTAACCCCTTTAGTGAACCCCTTAAAAAAAAAAAAAGTAGCAAAAAATAATGATTTCTTATCATACCGCCGAACAAAAAGTGCAATAGCGCGATCAAAAAGACGCATATAAATATCCATGGTACCGCTGAAAACGTCATCTTGTCCCGCAAAAAACCAGCTGCCATACAGCATCATCAGCGAAAAAATAAAAAAGTTATAGCTCACTGAATAAAGTGATGCAAAAATAGTTATTTTTTATATAAAATAGTTTTCATTGCGTAAAACCGACAAAACATAAAAAAACAATCTAAATGAGGCATCGCTGTAACCGTACTGACCCGAAGAATAAAGCCGCTTTATCAATTTTATCGAATGCGGAACGGTGTAAACGCACCCCCCAAAGGAAATTCATGAAACGCTGGTTTTTGTTCATTCTGCGTCCCAAAAATCGGAATAAAAAGCGATCAAAAAATGTCACATGCCCGAAAATGGTACCAATAAAAATGTCAACTCGTCCCGCAAAAAATAAGACCTCACATAACTCGGTGTGTCAAAATCCGGAAAAATTATAGCTCTCAATATGTGGTGATGCAAAAACTATTTTTACAATAAAAAGCTTCTTTTAGCATGCGACAGCTGCCAAACATAAAAACCGCCATAAATAGTAAATCAAACCCCCCCCGTTATCACCCCCTTAGTTAGGGAAAAATAATAAAATTAAAAGAAAATGTATTTATTTCCATTTTCCTATTAGGGTTAGGGCTAGGGTTAGGGCCAGGGCTAGGGTTAGGGCCAGGGTTAGGGCTGAGAATAGGGTTAGGGGTGTGTTGGGGTTAGGGTTGGAGTTAGAATTGGGGGTTTCCACTGTTTTGGCACATCAGGTGCTCTCCAAATGCAACATGGCGTCTGATCTCAATTCCAGCCAATTCTGAGTTGAAAAAGTCAAATGGTGGTCCTTCCCTTCCAAGCTCTGCCATGCGCCCAAACAGTGTTTTACTCCCACATATGGGGTATCAGCCTACTCAGGACAAATTGCAAAACAACTTTTGGGGTCCAATTTCTCCTGTTACCCTTAGGAAAATTAAAAATTGGGGGCAAAAATATCATTTTTGTGGAAAAAAATGATCTTATTTTCACGCCCGGGCGTTATAAACTTCTGTGAAGCATTTGGGGGTTCAAAGTGCTCACCACACATCTAGATAAGTTCCTCAGGGGATCTAGTTTCCAAAATGGGGTCACTTGTGGGGAGTTTCAATAGTTTAGGTACATTAGGTGCTCTCCAAACGCACATGACACCCGCAGACCATTCCATCAAAGTCTGCATTCCCAAACGTCACTACTTCCCTTCCGAGACCCGACGTGTGCCCATACAGTAGTTTTCTCCCACATATGGGGTATCAGCGTACTCAGGACAAATTGGACAACAACTGTTGGGGTCCAATTTCTCCTGGTACCCTTGGGAAAATAAAAAAATTGGTGACTTAAAGATCATGTTTGTGGAAAAAATACGATTTTTTTATTTTCACACCCGGGCGTTATAAACTTCTGTGAAGCACTGGAGGGGTCACAGTGCTCACCACACATCTAGATAAGTTCCTTGGGGGGTCTGGTTTCCAAAATGGTGTCATTTGTGGGGGTTTCCACTGTTTTGGTACATCAGGGGTTTTCCAATTGCGACATGTGTCCGATCTCAATTCCAGCCAAAAACATCAAATGGCGCTGCTTCCCTTCCGAGCTCTGCCATGCGCCCAAATAGTGGTCTACCCCCACATGTGGGGTATTAGCGTACTCAGGACAAATTGCACAATAACTTTTAGGGTCCTGTTACCCTTGGGAAAATAAAAATTGGGGGTGAAAAGATCATTTTTGTGGAAAAAATATGATTTTTTAATTGTACCGCTGTACGTTATAAACTTCTGTGAAGCCCTTGTATGTTCAAAGTTCTCACCACATATCTAGATAAGTTCCTTGGGGGGTCTAGTTTCCAAAATGGCATCACTTGTGGGGGGTTTCCACTGTTTAGGTACATCAGGGGCTCTCCAAACGTGACATGGCGTCCGATCAGAATTCCAGCCAATTTTGCATTGAAAAAGTCAAACGGCGCTCCTTCCCTTCTGAGCTCAGCCATGCGCCGAAACAGTGGTTCTCCCTCACATATCAGGTATCAGCGTACTCAGAACAAATTGCACAATACATTTTGCAGTCCAATTTCTCCTTGGTAAAATAAAACAAATTGAACATGAAGTATTTTTTTTGTGAAAAAAAGTTAAATGTTCATTTTTTTTAAATATTCAAAAAATTCCTGTGACACACCTAAAGGGTTAATTAACTTTTTGAATGTGGTGTTGAGCACCTTAAGGGGTGCAGTTTTTAGAATGGTGTCACGTTTGGGTATTTTCTATCATATAGACCCCTCAAAGTGGCTTCAAATGTGATGTGGTCCGTAAAAATAAAATGGTGTTGCAAAAATGAGAAATCGCTGGTCAATTTTTAACCCTTATAACTTCCTAACAAAAAAAAAATTTTGGTTCCCAAATTGTGCTGATGTAAAGTAAACATGTGGGAAATGTTACTTATCAAGTTTTTTTGTGTGCCGTATCTCTGTGATTTAAGGGCATAAAAATTCAAAGTTGGAAAATTGCAAAATTTTCAAAATTTTCCCAATATTTCCGTTTTTTTCACAAATAAACGCAAGTTATTTGAATGAAATTTTACCACTAACATGAAGTACAATATGTCACGAGAAAACAATGTCAGAATCACCGGGATCCATGGAAGCATTCCAGAGTTATTACCTCATAAAGGGACAGTGGTCAGAATTGTAAAAAATGGCCCGGTCATGAACTTGCAAACCACCCTTGGGGCTTAAGGGGTTAAGCAATATTTTATTGCTTTTTAATTAGGGACATGTATTCAATACACATACAGCAACAATTAATAAAAAAACAGCAACTGTATGCTTAGATACGCACAAGAATAACAAAACTTTATATTTTGTTTGTAAAATACAAAAAAGGCCTGCACAATTCTCCTTATAACCTTGCCTTGCACTTACCAAAGCAAAAATAACAAAAAAAGAATATATTGGAAGAATGGTGTAAAGCATTTCCAAAAAAAGGTGTTGCCAATACCCTTCTGTTATTTATATTCCTTTACACCATATAAAATAAATGGAATTTATCATCAGGTTTTGCTGTGTAGTCCACAAGCAGCATGATGTAGGCACATAGACCCTGATTCCAGCAATGTGTTACTCACTGGACTTGTAGGTTTAATAAAATCAGTGTTTTATCAGCAGGAGATTATCATTAGAGGACTAGTTGTCTTCAACCATGTTGTTCTCATGATCTGTGTAACCCTGTCCCATCTCACACTATGTAGGCCTCATGATCTGCGTAACCCTGCCCCCACCACTGATTAGCAGCTTTCAGCCAATGTACAGGGTACATAGAAAGCTGCTAATCAGTGGTTTGAGGTCAGGGTTATACACAGCTTAGTATTCAGGGAACAGTGTTGGTATCAAAACTGACTTAAGTGCCACATTACTGGAATAAGTTTTTCTGCCTCTACATCATGTTGAGCTCAGATTACATAGCAAAAACCAGTTCACAAATTCTGAGTACAAAAAATTGAGATATGTTTATAGTAGAAACAATTAAATCATTCTTCTAAGTAGGAGCTTCCATTATTGCATTCTTATTCACTGTCCAAATCTGCAATGATAAATCAAACACAGTTAATACCCAAAGGAACAGCCTCCCTGGAGTTACCAAAGCAATTGGGAAGGCAAAGTAATATGGTAAGTTCTTCCACCAAATACCATTGTGCCCTGCATTTGCAATGCTAAATATATCTTACCTGCAAAAATAGGCCAAAATATGTTCCTATCCCAGAGGTATTTTGTTCACATCTGGAAGAGAAAGTAAAATGGAAAGTTCTTCCACCAAGATCACATCTCATATGATGATTACAAAGCTAACGTTGCTCACGTATTGCTACCACAACATGAGGCTACCCTTACCACCTCAATTTTTGTTTCATCCAGAAATCAATAAGGCTATGTGCACACGCTGCGGATTCTGCTGCGGATCCGCAGTAACAGGGTGAGTGCACAGCACAACGGATTTGAAATCCCATTGGCTAAGGCTACTTTCACACATCAGGTTTTCGGCGTCAGGCGCGATCCGGCGTCGTGCCGGAATGCCGGATCCGGCAAATGTTTTGTAAAACCTGATGTGCCGGATCCGGTTTTCTGCCGGATCCGTCTTGTTCTTGACAGACAAAACCGGATCCGTCTCATCCGGTTCATCCGTTTTTCTATCCGTTTTTCGACGGATTACGCCGGATCTGGTTTTTAAAATTGACCCTTGTGGCCTTCCGAACGGGATTGGCTACTGGAAAACTAGATATAGCATGTTCCTACAGCCCTTCTTTGACAGGTTGTAGAGAAGAAAGTGCAGGTTGGAGAGAAGAGCAAGTTACTGGCGAAGATGGATGTTGTCATTGGAAACATTACCACTAGAAGTTCTGTGACGGTTTCAGTAATGAGGGACAATTTTGCACTATACTTTGTCACCTCAAGGCAGAGTACACTGGCAGGATGACAGAGTGTGAAAGATTTGTGCCCTAACCAAACTTGTGTACCTTCTGGACCAACAGTATATACCTTTGCCAACCAAAGTTGGCTATCTTGTCATGATCTTACTATTTTTAGCTTTAGGCCACAGGTGTGTACCTGGTTGTGTTTTATGCAAAGTATTTAACCTTTTAACAAAAGTTGTGTACATTGGTAGGAAATCACCAACAATAAACACAACTTTTCAGGTGAAATACTTTGCTTCAAACACAACCAGGAACAAAACTGTGGCAAAAAGCTAAAATTTACCCACAGTTATATACCTGGTTTTGAATACCTTTTTACCTTTTAAATACCCTGTATTTAACCTTTTTTTTAAACATATTTCGCCGCAGAAAGAAATGACAGACAACCAGTGTAAACAATAATTTAACTTTTATTTAAAATATTTTTTTTTGTGTAAACTGTTTTTAAAGTTAAAAAAACTTTTTTAATAAAGGTTTGAAACCAACCAAATGGGCATTTTTATTGCAAAAAAAACATTATAACTCGGTGTAGTGTGGGGTGGAAATACTGCTGGAGGGGCTGCGGGACACTTCGACAATGGGAGTGTGGAGAGAGGACTGGGATCGTGGTGGGGAAGGAACAGTTAGAGGTGATGGTGTGGAAAAAGCTACAGAATGGGTGGACATGTGGGAGGCAGAAGAGGTGGTGGGCGGTGGAGTGGAGGGTTGGGCAGGGACTGTAGCAGCAGATGATGTTGATGGAAAGTTGTATGGGGAAGGAGTTTGGTACGGGGAAGGAGTTTGGTACGGGGAAGGAGTTTGGTACGGGGCAGGTTGCTGGAAGTGGGGAGATGTCTGGTACTGGGGAGGTTGCTGGTACTGGGAAGGTTGCTGGTACTGGTGAGGTTGCTGGTATGTAATAGGAGGGGGAGGATGGAAAGTGGCTGGAGGGGGTGCAGATGTAATAGGAGGGGGAGGATGGAAAGTGGCTGGAGGGGGTGCAGATGTAATAGGAGGGGGAGGATGGAAAGTGGCTGGAGGGGGTGCAGGTGGAGGAACTACAGTGGTGGGAGGTGGAGGTTGGGAGGTAACCTGCTGTAGAGCACCGTGGCACGAATGCATTACATGCATCTGCTGGGTAGGAGATAGTGTTGCCATGCGCTCCACAACAGACCTGAAAAAGGTGTGGTTTGGCGAAGATCTTGCTTCTGAATGCATGGTTTGCAGAAGTGTCTTCACCTCCAGAATGCTGGAGTTGATCTGCTGAAAGCCTGCGGAGATTTGCTCTGACAAGACTTTTAGACAGTTCTGGAAAGATGCATTCAGATGCAAGAACTCTGGCGCATAACTCTTTTCCTGACCCCTCTGCCGCTGCCGCCCAGTACCCGCAGGTGTACTAGAGGTGGCAGGGGCAGAAGGGTGGGGTAAAGGGAAAGCGATCTCCTCACCAGCAGCTTCATGTAATGTAGGCGGCCACGATGCTCCTGTGCTGGTGGATGGGACAGATGGGTCGAATGTGTGGGAAGGCTGGGAAGGTGCAGATGTACCGGGGCGGTCGAAGTGTCCCTCGGTGCCGGTCTCCTCAGGGATCGCCTCAGAAGGGTCCAATCGTGCAGGCTCCCGAGTGCTGCTCACCGTGCTGTGGAATAAAGAGAAAAAAAACCAATTAAAATACTGACATGGTATGGCCCTGGCTGAAAAAAAAAAGTTACATCTAACATTTTTTTTCACATGTGGTGTGTAATATTTACCTTCTAGTGACCATTGTTTCCCGGAGGAACGACAGGGCTTGTGCGTACTTGTACTTGCTCCTGCGTCCTCCAGATCCACTCGGGGACCGCATCTGTTTATTGAACTCCTTCTTGAAACAATCCCTCACAGACCGCCACCGATTCACAATTCTGTTCCCTGAAACAAGAAAGGAGTGGTTAGTATACAACATCAGTGTTTCACAAACTCCAGTCCTCATGGTCCCCAGGGGTCATGTTTTCAGGATTTCCATAGTAAATAGAAATCCTGAACACATGATCCGTGGGGACCACGAGGACTGGAGTTCGGGAAACACTGGTTTACATCAAGCAACCGGTACTGTATATACTTACGCTCTTTAATCTGGGCCCGAACATCGAGGTCCTCCCAGCGGCCCACAAGGAGCGAACAGATTTCCTCCCAGAGTCGTCGGGTAACGATAAGGTCAGCGTGGCGGCGGTCAGCCATATTCCAGAGCGGCTCCCTTTCTCTGACGAGATCGATGAGGTGGTCCACATCGAGTCCTCCATCCTCACCGTCAGAGTCGGGAGCACGCTGTGAAGGCTGTTAAAGAAAAAGACAAGAATAACATAATTAGCCTCCACAAAAGAAATGAAATAAAAAGTGCAAAAAAACAAAGCAAAAATATTCATACTTACACGCTGGTGACCGCCGCGTTGCTGTCGCCGACGACCCTGGGAGGCACTGCGAGGACCTCTTGGCCGAGCACCAGATTGGGAAGACTAGAGAAGAAAACAAAAAATGTTATGTCTTTGGATGTAGGCATTTGTTTGCTGTGTGTGGTCTGCAGAACATTGTTTTCTATGTGTTGTGTGTAGTGTGATGTTGTGTTTCTGCGTTTGATGCAAAAAACTTACCAATTGTGAGCCCACTCCAGGTGTCTGTCCACCCCTTCCTTCTTCTTCTGGGAGCTCCTCTTCATCTTGTGAATCCTGTTTTGAAATAAAAGGCAATGAATAGACATATATTACAGAGATGATGGATTTTGGAAATAAAAACTTACCGTCAAACGCTGACGATGCGAGGGAGGGCTCCCAGAAGATGATGTGCTGTCTTCCTGGTGGCCACACTCCATGCCTGTGGGTGGTGTTCCAGCTGCTGCTGCTGCTGCATCTATTGGGCGGCTGTTGAATAAAGAGAAACAAAGGGCCAATGAATATCTTGATATTCAATAGCCCTAGTTTGGAGGAATGGGGGATTTGATAATTACCGTCTCTCATCTGCTGCTGGCCTCCCCTCCTCAGCATGTTCCATTTGCTGCTCCATTTGGGGTGGTGGTGGTGCTGATGGTGCTGCAGTGGTCTCCTGCCTTCTCCTGCTGCGCTTGGTTGCTTTCTTGGGTGGCATGTTGGGTGTGGCTGTGGGTCCCACTGTCTTGCTTTTATATATGTCTTGTGGGCAGAGCTACTGAGCATGCTCAGACCAAAAAAACCGGATCCGGCCACCGGATCCGGCTTTCGCCGGATCAGGCGCATTGCGGCGCTCATAGGCTTTCATTGTGTGAAAAAGACGGACGCGCCGGATCCGGCGTGTCCGGCTTTTTCGCCGGAGACAAAAAACGTTACAGTAGCCGTTTTTTCCAGACGCCGGATCGCGACACATTGCCGGATCCGGCGAAAACCGGATGAAACGCATGGCCATCCGGCGCGATCCGGCGCAAATGCAAGTCAATGGGGGGGGAAACCGGATCCGGCATTGCATTTCGCCGGATCCGGTTTCTGTCAAAAGCGCCGGATCGCGCCTGACGGCGAAAACCTGATGTGTGAAAGAGGCCTAAAGCATTCAAAAACTGTGAACTCAGAACAGATTGATTATTAGACAGAATATTTGTTAATTTCCAAAATCTTCAATCTCAATCAGATTTAGGAGCATCTCGTTTTCTTTTCCCTTTAAATGTTACATTTATTTTTTAGCCTGCAACAAAATTTTGACTCACAGTGATGTGAGTATAAGGGCGAGTGCACACAATGCGGATTCACCTGTGGATTTTCCCCCGCGGATTTGCAGGAAAAACCGCAGGTAAAGTGACCTGCGGTTTTCCTGTGGATTTGCCAGCGGTTTTCCCCTGCGGATTGACACCTGGACAATGGAACAGGTGTCAAACCGCTGCGGAATCCGCAGAAAGAATTGACATACTGCGGATTTAAAACCGCAGCAAATCCGCGCGGAAAAATCCGCAGCATGTACACTGCGGATTTGAAATCCCATTGGCTAACATTGTACTGTACACAGCCTGCGGAACTGCTGCGGATCCGCAGAGGCCAAATCCGCAGCAGAATCCGCAGCGTGTGCACATACCCTAAGTCATGAAAAACTGTCTCAGTTTTTTTAATTTATCTTTCCAGCATGAGGTAGGTGAGTGAACCAGAAAAACAAAAGGGAGAAAAACACAGGGAGAAAAAATGGAGAAAGAAGACAAAACAAAAAGAGAAAAGGGAGAAAGCACAGGGGGTTGGAAAGGAGACAGAAGGGAGAGAGGACACAGCACAGTTAGTGAGAAGGGAGAAAAGAGACAGAGCTAGATAAAGGAGAAAATATACAGAACAGAGAGAGAGACAGTAGAAAAGAGACAGCACATAAAGAGAAAGGAAAAATGAAATAACATAGGAAGAGGGGAGTAGAAATAGGCAAATTTGTTCAGATTTAGTCCCTGAATCTGATTTTGACATTTTCGAGCTATATTCGAACAATATTCGTGATGAATGTATGTTTTATGTTTGGTTCCGAACATATTCGGTAATTTCTACTCCCATTGACTCTAATCACATTCGGCTGTGTTCAACAAATATAGCAAAAAAAATATTCAAAAGTGATCATATTCGGAACCGAATCCGTACAAATTCCCTTATCTCTAGAAGAGAGACAGCACAGGGAGAGAAAGCATAGGAAGAGAAAAGGAAAAAAGGAGACATCAGGAGAAAAAAGGGAGAACGGAGACAGCACACGGAGAAAGAAGGTAGAAAGGAGACAGCAGTGTGAGAGGAGGGAGAAAGAACAAGAGAGAAGGGAGACAGGAGGAGAGAAGGGAGAGAGGATAGCACAGTTAGAGAGAAGGGAGAAAAGAGACAGAACAGGGAGAGACAGGAGAAAAGAGACAGCAGATGAAGAGAAAGGAAAAATGAAATAACGGTGAGGGAAGGGAGACAGAAGGCAGAAAGGAGAAAGTACTGGGAGAGAGATGTGAGAAAGGAAACAGCACAGGGAGCGAAAATAGAGAAAGCATAAGAAGAGAGAAGGGATAAAGGAGACAACATCGAGAGAAAGACAGAACAGGGCGAGAGAAGGGACATTTGAGACAGCACAGGGAGATAAAAGGGAGAAAAAAGATAGTTCAGGTGAGGAAAAGGAGAAAAAACTACAGCACAGGGAGAGGGAAGGGAGAAAAGAGACAGAATAGCGAAAAAGAATAGAGAAAGAAGACGGGACAGGGAGAGAAAAGGGGAGACAGAACAGGAAGAGAAAAGAAAATATGAGACATCATCAAAGGGTGCGCCAAAGATTCTTTTACTGTATAGACTGTGCCAATCAGACAGGACCTTGCTCGTGGGCCAATCCAGAGCCGGCACAGGCTGATGACTGACCACCAATGAGAGGTCGCCACCTCACGAGCATGCTCTGTAGTGCGAATCCTGGACTTATTCTCAGGAAAGACTGCTGCTGTCTATTTTCAGTTACCATAGCTGAACCTGGAGAGGCAGCAGTAACCATGCGCACAGCCCGAGTCTGAGCAAGACGCCGAGACCAACGTCTTTGCTGAGCAGCATCCACTGCGGTCAAAACTGAATGGGAAACCCGCAGGAGAAGATAAGGCTTGGGATCCATCCTGTGCAGAGGGAGAATCCCGGTGTCTAACATTACCTCCCCTCCTATTGGGTCACCCTCCCAGGGCTGTGGGGTACTCGGTACCGGGCCGGTGTCAGTGGGATGTGTCACAGCAGCGGTGATCTGGACCGTGGCCCTGGGCGCCCAAGTCAATGGCAGAATGTATAAGTAGTTAATGGAATGGAATAGTTCGTGACGAGACCTGTGGTGCTCGGCAAGGGAGGTGTTAAGCCAACGCTGCAGACAGATCCTCTGGGACAGATGGTAGGGCTGGGGATGGCAGGGCTGATGTCCCAGGGCAGTGTAGTTGTAATGGTTGTGGAAAGGCGCAGGCAGTGTAAAGGATGGTACCCAGATGTAGCGGTGCTGAATGGGTTGGCGTGAGAATGAATGGAGGACACCGAGGCTTGCAGTTCCAAAGCTTTACTCACAGTCTGCGGTACACAAGGGTGCCTGCCTCTGGGCAGTGTCCTCCGGGTCAGAGACTCAGCCAACCTCCAGGCCAAATGGAAAGCTCCTCTCCAACACTCCGCCAACATGTACCTTTCCTAAACGACTCCTCTATTGCGCTTTAAGGTGTGAAGATCTCCAGTACCGTGGTACTCTGGAGTTCCTCCTGTCATATGTTCCTAACAATTCTACTCGTATGGCAGACAGCTGTAGCCTCTCTCGGGGACTCCCTTCTCCGGAGTCCTGGCTCACTATTCAATTGCTGTTGTGCCCCAAGTCTTAGTTGGGAGTAGTGCATTTACAGCCAACTACTCCACCGGTGTCTGCTGCAGAACCATAAGTGTCCATACAACCTCGGGGACCGGGCCCCGGCCTTGCGCTGAGAACCTATAGGCAGGGTTCCTCTTCCAACCCACGTCTCCTCTCTGTTCTCCTACTCCTTCGTTCCGTACTGATACTTCTCTCTCTTATGGAAGCTTAGGTTGCAGTTCTAAGTCTTTCTCCTTCTGTTCCTTTCCCGTACCAGCTGGCTCAGATCACTGAGGCAGCTGCAGCACTCCTTCCTCCATCCCTTCTTCCAGGGATCCTCACTCCTGTCTGAGTGACTTCTTACCCGCCTGACCTTCTGCCAGACTGAACCTGTAATCCTACACTTTCCCACTCTTTAATATATCTCAACTCCACCCACCTCCCAGCACATCCAGTGGTCCATGCAGGGAACCACCAGAGGTGCTCTGCTACTCTCTAAAGTTATGAATGAGTCACCGAGGAGGAAAAAACAAAAAGCAAGCTAAGCCCAGAAAACCGGAGAGGTTGGTAACTAGCGGATTGCAGACCCCTGATCCTATCCACAACAACTAGCAGTAGCCGTGGAGCATGCCTACGGTGGTCCTAGACGCCTCATCACGGACGGAGAACTAAATAAGCCTAAAGAAAGAAAGGGGAAATCTAAACTGCCCCAGAGCAGACCCCAAAACAATAGACAGCCCCCAATGTTATGAATGAGTCACCGGAGGAGGAGAAAACAAAAATACAAGCTAAGTCCAGAAAACCAGAGAGGTTGGTAGCTATCGGATTGCAGACCCCTGATCCTATACACCACAACTAACAGTAGCCGTGGGGGGTTCCTACCGTGCCCTAGACCCCTCGTCACAGCCGGAGATCTTCATAAGCCTAAAGAAGGAAAGGGGAAATATAAACTGCCCCAGAGCAGACCCCAAAGCAATAGACAGCCCCCAACATGTATTGTCAGTGAAAAACAGATGAAAACACAAATACAGACAGAAAGACAGGCTGAGCAAACAATGGGGCCCAACTAACTAGATAGGGCAGGACAGAAAAGATGCTGGCTGCAATCTGCAAAAAACCCTACCAAAAATGTCCCAACCATCTGATAGGGAAAAAGGCCCTGAAGTCGCTAGACTTCAAAATCACTATATCAGCACTCAGGTATATTCTGAAAACAGAGCAAAGAGATCAACTGATCAGAGACAAAAATGGAATTCAGCCAGTCCCAACCAGGACTGGCTGAATACAAACACTAAGGAAACCAGACAAAATCTCATGGAATAATAGCAGGGCAAAACTTAGCTTTTGGTAGACAGGAACTAGGCTGGATGCAAGAGCTCAGAGCAGAAAGGATCACCAGCAGCCCTGCAGGGCGTCGGCTGCCTTATATCCACTCAGAAACTCCAGATGTCCAATCACACTCTGCCAGTTCAGATGACAGGTTCTTCCCATCCCAATCAATTTCACTACCTCTCTTCAGCAGAGGGAGTTCATCAGACATCAAAAGTGAAGGGGAGAATGAACTCACAACACCCCAACATGTATTGTCGGTGAAACAAGATGAAAACACAAACACAGATAGAAAGGTAGGCTGACCAAACAATGGGGCCCTCACTAACTAGAAAGGACAGGAAAGAAAAGCTGCTGTCTGCAATCACGCAAAAAAACCCTGCCAAAAAATGTCCAACACGTCTGATAGAAAAAGGCCCTGAAGTCGCTAGACTTCAATTCCCTATATCAGCACTGAAGACAGAGCAAAGAGATCAACTGATCAGAGACAAAAATGAGGATTCAGCCCAGTCCCAGCCAGGGCTGGCTGAACACAAAAACTAAGTAAACCAGACAAAAACTCATTTGATCAATAGCAGAGAAAACTTAGCTTTAGGAAGGCAGGAACCAAACTGGAAACCAGAAGCCACAGTCAGCAAAAATCACCAGCAAGAAACTAGGGAGTCGGCTGCCTTAAATCCAATCAGAAACTCCTGATGTCCAATCGCAGTCCTCTTCCTCAGGTGGCCGGTCTCTGCCATTTAGATCAGCTTCATTACCTCCCTTCACCAGCAGAGGGAGTCCAGATAGAGAACTCACTACTCCTCTGTCAGCACAGCCAGCTCCATAACCCTCACCAGAAGCCAGAGGCAAACCCGAAAATGAGCTCACAACACTCTAAGCACTGAGCCGCAATGTGGTTGTGCAGAACTACCTTGTTGTGTTGGGTGCGAGTGTTGGAGTGTGGAAAGGAGTTCCCACCTTACCTGGATGGTGGGGCACTACACCTTAGAAGAAGGTGCAGTACCTCTGTGGTGACTGAGCCTCAGGGTCGCCACACTAGTGCCCCCCTGTGGGCCTCATCATGCTCAAAGGCCGCAATAAGTTGGGGGGCACGAATGTGCTCAACTGGCTTCCAGGTCCTATCCTTCGGCCCATGAACCTTCAGTCGATCAAAAAAACTTTTTGCCACATACCCCCTTGGAACCGACAATTGCATTCACATCAAACTCGTCCGAAGACGTACACGAAGTCCCGGCAGATGACTCATAAAACCAGGACATGTGAACGGGTTTCAAAAGGGAGACGTGAAAGTTGTCAGTAATGTTCAGGCACGGCGGTAGGGAAGTGCAGCTTGACGTTACGAGCGGAGAGCCACACCAAGTCGCCGGGCACGAAGAAAGGAGCGGGGCGGTGATGCGCGTCAGCAGAGACCCTCACTCTCTCCTTAGAGGCCTGAATGGCATCCTGTGTGCAGTCCCAGATGTCACGAGCCTCCACAGCCATCTACCACCCTAGAATTGGAAGAAGAAATGGGCATGGGAACACAAGGATACTACCATAATTAACCCCTTCACCCCCAAGGGTGGTTTGCACGTTCATGACCGGGCCAATTTTTACAATTCTGACCACTGTACCTTTATGAGGTCATAACTCTGGAACGCTTCCATGGATCCCGGTGATTCTGACATTGTTTTCTCGTGACATATTGTACTTCATGTTAGTGGTAAAATTTCATTCAAATAACTTGCGTTTATTTGTGAGAAAAACGGAAATTTGGCGAAAATTTTGAAAATTTTGCGATTTTCCAACTTTGAATTTTTATGCCCTTAAATCACAGAAATACGGCACACAAAAAACTTGATAACTAACATTTCCCACATGTTTACTTTACATCAGCACAATTTTGGAACCAAAATTTTTTTTTGTTAGGAAGTTATAAGGGTTAAAAGTTGACCAGCGATTTATCATTTTTACAACACCATTTTATTTTTAGGACCACATCACATTTGAAGCCACTTTGAGGGGTCTATATGATAGAAAATACCCAAAAGTGACACCATTCTAAAAACTGCACCCCTTAAGGTGCTCAAAACCACATTCAAGAAGTTTATTAACCCTTTAGGTGCGTCACAGGAATTTTTTTGAATATTTAAAAAAAAAATGAACATCTAACTTTTTTCATAAAAAAAATACTTCAGGTTCAATTTTTTTTATTTTACCAAGGGTAACAGGAGAAATTGAACTGCAAAAGTTATTGTGCAATTTGTCCTGAGTACGCAGATACCTGATATGTGGGGGGAACAACTGTTTCGGCGCATGGCAGAGCTCAGAATGGAAGGAGCGCCGTTTGACTTTTTCAATGCAAAATTGGCTGGAATTCAGATTGGACGCCATGTCACGTTTGGAGAGTCCCTGATGTACCTAAACAGTGGAAACCCCCTACAAGTGACCCCATTTTGGAAACTAGACCCCCCAAGGAACTTATCTAGATATGTGGTGAGAACTTTGAACCCACAAGGGCTTTACAGAAGTTTATAACGTACAGCGGTACAATTAAAAAATCATATTTTTTCCACAAAAATGATCTTTTCACCCCAATTTTTATTTTCCCAAGGGTAACAGGACCCTAAAAGTTATTGTGCAATTTGTCCTGAGTACGCTGATACCCCACATGTCGGGGTAAACCACTATTTGGGCGCATGGCAGAGCTCGGAAGGGAAGCAGCGCCATTTGACGTTTTTGGCTGGAATTGAGATCGGACACGATGTCGCGTTTGGAAAACCCCTGATGTACCAAAACAGTGGAAACCCCCCACAAATGACACCATTTTGGAAACTAGACCCCCTAAGGAACTTATCTAGATGTGTGGTGAGAACTTTGAACCCCCATGGGCTTCACAGAAGTTTATAACATAAAGCCATACAATTAAAAAATCATATTTTTTCCACAAAAATGATCTTTTCACCATCAATTCTTATTTTTCCAAGGGTAACAGGACCCTAAAAGTTATTGTGCAATTTGTCCTGAGTACGCTGATACCCCACATGTGGGGGTAAACCACTATTTGGGCGCATGGCAGAGCTCGGAAGGGAAGCAGCGCCATTTGACGTTTTGGGCTGGAATTGAGATCGGACACCATGTCGCGTTTGGAAAACTCCTGATGTACCAAAACAGTGGAACCCCCCCACAAATGACAACATTTTGGAAACTAGACCCCCTAAGGAACTTATCTAGATGTGTGGTGAGCACTTTGACCCCCCCAGTGCTTCACAGAAGTTTATAACACCCGGGCGTGAAAATAAAAAATTTGTATTTTTTCCACAAACATGATCTTTTAATCACCATTTTTTTTATTTTCCCAAGGGTACCAGGAGAAATTGGACTCCAAAAGTTGTTGTCCAATTTGTCCTGAGTATGCTGATACCCCATATGTGGGAGAAAACTACTGTATGGACACACGTCGGGGCTCGGAAGGGAAGTAGTGACGTTTTGGAATGCAGACTTTGATGGAATGGTCTGCGGGTGTCATGTTGCCTTTGGAGAGCCCCTGATGTACCTAAACTATTGAAACTCCCCACAAGTGACCCCATTTTGGACACTAGACCCCCCACGGAACTTATCTAGATATGTGGTGAGCACTTTGAACCCCCAAGTGCTTCACAGAAGTTTATAACACTCGGACGTGAAAATAAAAAAATCATTTTTTTCCACAAAAATGATATTTTTGCCCCCAATTTTTTATTTTCCTAAGGGTAACAGGAGAAATTGGACCCCAAAAATTGTTTTGCAATTTGTCCTGAGTAGGCTGATACCCTACATGTGGGGGTAAAACACTGTTTGGGCGCATAGCAGAGCTTGGAAGGGAAGGAGCACCATTTGACTTTTTCAACTCAGAATTGGCTGGAATTGAGATCAGACGCCATGTTGCATTTGGAGAGCCCCTGATGTGCCCAAACAGTGGAAACCCCCAATTCTAACTCCAACCCGAACCCCAACACGCCCCTAACCCTAACCCTAGCCCTAACCCTAGCCCTAACCCTAGCCCTACCCTAACCCTAACCCTAACCCTACCCCAACACACCCCTAGCCCTAACCCTAGCCCTAACCCTAATGGAAAAATGGAAATAAATACATTTTTTTAATTTTATTATTTTTCCCTAACTAAGGGGGTGATAACGGGGGGTTTGATTTACTATTTATGGCGGTTTTTTTGTTTGGCGGCTGTCGCACGCTAAAAGACGCTTTTTATTGTAAAAATAGTTTTTGCATCACCACATATTGAGAGCTATAATTTTTCCGTATTTTGACCCACCGAGTCATGTGAGGTCTTATTTTTTGCAGGACGAGTTGCCGTTTCTATTGGTACCATTTTCGGGCACGTGAAATTTTTTGATCGCTTTTTATTCCGATTTTTGGAACGCAGAATGAACAAAAACCAGCGTTTCATGAATTTCTTTTGGGGGGGGTGCGTTTACACCGTTCCGCGTGCGGTAAAATTGATAAAGCGGTTTTATTCTTCGGGTCAGTACGGTTACATCGATACCTCATTTAGGTCGTTTTTTATGTTTTTGTAAGTTTTATGCAATGAAAACTACTTTATATAAAAAATAATTATTTTTGCATCGCTTTATTCAGCGAGCTATAACTTTTTTACTTTTTCGCTGATTATGCTGTGTGGTGGCTCGTTTTTTGCGGGACAAGATGACGTTTTCAGTGGTACCATGGCTATTTATATGCGTCTTTTTGATCGCGCGTTATTACACTTTTTATTTGGCGGTATGATAATAAATCATTATTTTTTGCTTCGTTTTTTATTTTTATTTTTTAAGGGGTTCGCTAAAGGGGTTAACTAATGGGACAGTTTTATAGGGCGGGTCATTACGGACGTGGCGATATCTAATATGTGTACTTTTATTGTTTTTTTTTTTATTATTTCCAAAAAATGGATTTATTGGGGGAATATTTTTTTTTTTTTTCTAATTTATTTGGCGATTTTTTTTTAATTATTTTTACACTTTTTTTAATTTTTTTTTTACTTTATTAAATAGTCCCAGGTGGGCCATCACTGTCCTGTGACAGATCGCTGATCTGTCACATCACAGATCACTGTGACAGATCAGCGATCTGACACAGGCATTGCAGAAGGCTTCCTCATGCCTGCGCTTTGCAGGCACTGAGGAAGCCATCTTCCGCAGGCCCCCGAAGGCCCCCGTCGCCATCTTGGATTCGGGGGCCTGGAGGAAGGGAGTCCCCCGCAGCAGCGCTGCACATTGCGCTGCCGTGGGGGGCTCAGGGAAGTACGGAGGGAGCCCCCTCCCTGCCGATGCTTCCCTTTAACCCCCGGTACACCGCGATCGTGTTTGATTGCGGTGTGCAAGGGGTTAACGTGTCGGGGGCGGTCCGTGACCGCCCCTGACACATTGTGCCGGGTGTCAGCTGTGATAATCAGCTGACACCCGGCCGCGATCAGCGGCGCTCACCACGTGGGCGCCGCTGATCGCGCCGACGTACTATCCCGTCCCCGGTCATACGGGCCCGGGTACCGTGGACGGGATAGTATGTCGGATGGCAGGAAGGGGTTAAGGAGGAACAGTGTCTGCCCTGTAGAATCGGCGACGGCATTATTAAGGGCAAACTCTGCCCATGGTAGTAAGGATGCCCAGTCATCATGCCTGGCAGAGACAAAGTGCCCTAAATACATGACCAGAGTCTGATTGGCCCTCTCCACCTATTCGTTCGTCTCGGGATGAAATGCAGGAGAGATTAAGCTCAATACTGAGCTGCCGACAGAGCTTTCGCCAGAACTGAGAAGTGAATTGGGGATCCCGGTCACTGACTATTTTATCAGGCATCCCGTGAAGACAGAAGACAAACTTCACGAAAAACACGGCCAGAGCCCGTGCCGACGGTACACGCTGAAGGGAAGAAACTACGTAGATGTACCATCTTGGAGAAATGATCGGTGACTACCCAGATGACAGTATTGTTACGGGACTTGGGCAAGCCCACAATGAAGTCCATCCCGACCATTTCCCAGGGCCTATCTGCCACTGGCAACGGAAGTAACAAGCCCACGGGCCTCTGCCGGGAAGGCCGGATCTTCGCACAAGAAACAATTGCCTGAACGTAGTCCCTAACATCATGTGCCATCCGCGGCCATCAATATGACCTTGCCAGAAGCTCAGTAGTCCTTTTGGTCCCAAAGTACCCACCCAACTTAGGCTAGTTTCACACTAGTGTTACCGTAATAGAGCAAGAAAAAGTCAAACCCATAAAAGGGAGCACCTCAATTGCATAAGAAATATATATATATATATATATATATATATATATATACAGTGGGGAAAAAAAGTATTTAGTCAGTCAGCAATAGTGCAAGTTCCACCACTTAAAAAGATGAGAGGCGTCTGTAATTTACATCATAGGTAGACCTCAACTATGGGAGACAAACTGAGAAAAAAAAATCCAGAAAATCACATTGTCTGTTTTTTTTTTCATTTTATTTGCATATTATGGTGGAAAATAAGTATTTGGTCAGAAACAAGCAATCAAGATTTCTGGCTCTCACAGACCTGTAACTTCTTCTTTAAGAGTCTCCTCTTTCCTCCACTCATTACCTGTATTAATGAGATATTTTGTAAATACTAGCCGCAAATTGTGGCCAAGTACTCTATCAAAGTATGGCTATGTCATGGCTTTAATATTGGAGATGGAGAGTCCTATTAAAAAGCCACATATTCAAAAAGGCAATATACTGGCTACAATTATATTGCATATTCCATTGGATGTTAATAATATGTCCAACACATGTGGACCTATTTTAGCTCCAAGCTCTATAAATGCAAATCAGATTGGAGATTGATGGTTCAATGGAGCCAAAAGAGCAAGTCATATTTGATTTCAAAATTTAAAAGGACCATATATTTATCCATAATCTACAGAAAAATCTGACTGAATAATGATCAGATTTTAAAATATGAACTGTTAATAAAGTTGGTCCTAGGAGCCAGATCATGAACAGAAATGATCCTAACATGGGAAGAATGTAAGTATTACAAAAATCAATGAACACAATCCACAATGGACGTAGACCTATGTTTAAGCAAGACAAGAAGGCCCAATCCTGAACAAAGACAGGGCATGTACTGAAGAAATGTCCATGAGGAGATAGTTAATTCCAACAAACAGCCAGAAGTCCTATTAGTTGAAACCAGTGTCGCCATGTTGAAAATCTTGCAAATACACTCCACAGGGGTGTTCAATCAAAGATGGAAAAATAACCATGTTAACGCTGTTGTAAAGTATCACATTTCTGTGTACTGGATACTGTGAAGAAAGAAGAAAAGAAAAAAAATGTATAAGTCCAAATATCATCAACCATAAAAACCCGAATAAAGAAGCTGCTCATTCAAGCCACCGGGTGAAGTACTGTTGAGATTATAGATCCAGCGGGATTCACGATGCAACAATTCTTTAGTTAAGCTGCCACCTCGAGTGCTGCTCAAAACCTGATCCTGGACCACAATCCGCATCCCATTGGGTTTGCTGCCATGATGTTCAAGAAAGTGGCATGCAACCGATGTTATGGGCTTACCTTTTTCTTTGTCAATTTTAGCTTTCCCAATATTAGAAGTATGCTGCTGAATTCTTCTTCTAATCTCCTGACTTGTTTGTCCCACATATAACAAAGGGCATGGACAAATAAGGAGATAGACAACATTCCTGGATTTACAATTAGAAAAGATGCGGGTCCTTATTCTTCCTGGAATGATTGGGAGATCGACAGTATCAGTTGCAACCATATATGGACAAATATTGCAACTTCCACATGGAAAAATACCTACCAGGTGACTACCTGTATTCAACTTGGTTGTTGATCTCTTAAAATGACTAGCAATGAGATGGTCCTTGAGGTTTTTTGCTCTTCATGCAACTAAACTGGGGAAATCGGAAAGGAATGGTCTCAATTTTGACTCATTCAGCAAAATCCCCCAATATTTCCCCAGTATGCCATATACATCTTGCCACTGATTATTATACACTGGTATGACACTAGTCATAGATTTCTTGTCTCGCAATTTTGGTTGGAGCAAGTCAGTTCTCTGGCTCTTTCGAGAATGTTGAAACGCTCTAGAAATGACCTTACGAGGATAACTCCTCTCAGACAGACGGTTAGTGAGATCACGTGCTCACTCATGAAAATCATGATCTGAACTACGATTCCGTCTGACCCTTAAGAACTGACCTTTTGGAAGATTGTGTCGTAGATGGTGGGGATGGAAACTTGTATAATGGAGCAAGTTGTTAGTAGCAGTTTTCTTGCGATAGATCTTATTTTCAATCTGACATGCCACTTTGATAATTTCCAAGTCCAAAAACTCCACCAAAGTCATGGAAAGTGAGGCTGTCAGAGAGATATTTAATGCATTGTTATTGAGCTCTAAAAAAAAATGTCTACACTGCTCCTCAAACCCCATCCACAAAAACAACAAGTCATCAATATACCCAAACCAATGTAATACATTGGTTTGAAAGGCCTGGGATGGACGCATCCGTGTCTCCTCCCACCACCTCATGAAGAGGTTGGCGTAAGAAGGCACGCAGAGTGCGCTGTTATGAATGGGTCACCGAGGAGAAAAAAGAAAACAAGCTAAGTCACAGAAAACCAGAGAGGTTGGTAACTATGCAGATTGCAGATCCCTGATCCTACCACACAACTAGCAGCAGCTGTGGAGCATACCTACGATGTTCCTAGACGCTTCGTCACAGCCGGAGAACTAAATAAGCCTCAAGCATGACCCCAAAGGAATAGATAGCCCCCACACATGTATTGACGGTGAAACAAGATGAAGGCACAAACACAGGCAGGAAAATAGGCTGAGCAAACGATGGGGCCCAAACTAACTAGAGAGGAAAGGAAAGACATTGTCTGCAACCTACAAAATAATGCCCAACACTTCTGATAGCAAAATTAACCCTGAAGTCACTTGACTTCTCCCACTATATCAGCACTCTGAAATATTCTGAGACAGAGCAAAAAGAGACCAAACTAGTAAGGGACAAAAAGCAAATTGGCAAAATACTGATAAATAAGAGAGGAAATTCAGCACAGCCCCCAACCGGGGCTGGCTGACCACACCAAAAAACTGAATAGACCAACAAAATCAAGAGTGAACATTAGCAGAAAAACTTAGCTTTAGATGACAGGAACAGAGCTGAAAACCAAGAGCTGACAAGCCAGAAGGAATCACCAGCAACTGAATAGGGCGTCGGCTGTCTTAAATCTAATCTGAGACTCCTGAGGTCCAATCATCATCCTCATTCTCAGGTGGCAGATCTCCACCGATCAAATCAGCCTCACTACCTCCTGTTACCACCAGAGGGAGTCTGGAAGGAGAACTCACAACTGGTGAACCAGAGACTGAACTCACAACAGTACCCCCCCTTGAGGAGGGGTCACCGATACCTCATCCACGCCACCAGGCCGATCAGGATGGGCCCGGTGAAAAGCACGAACCAATCTATTGGCATGAATATCGGAGGCAGAGACCCAAGAATTATCCTCCTGACCATAACCCTGCCATTTGACCAAATACTGGAGTCTCCGTCTAACCAAACGAGAATCCAATATTTTCTCTACCTCATATTCCACATTGCCTTCAACCAACACAGTGTCAGGAGGTGCTGCCATAGGAACCACTGGCTCAACAAACCTCTTCAACAGAGATTTGTGAAATACGTTATGGATCTTGAACGTAACTGGAAGAGCCAATCGAAACGAAACAGGATTAAGAATTTTCAAAATCTTATAAGGACCAATAAATCTTGGCTTAAATTTAGGAGATGCAACCTTCATAGGACTATTCTTAGACGACAACCAAACCATATCACCCACTTTAAACCGGGGACCAATGGTCCTATGCTGGTTGGAAAATCACTGGGCCTTTTCCTTAGAGAGTGACAACTTATCCACCACTTGGTCCCATATCTGCTGCATTCTCTTAACCACAGTGTCCACACCAGGGCAGGATGAAGATTCCACTTGCCCTGAAGAGAATCGAGGATGAAACCCAAAATTACAGAAAAAGGGTGACATCAAAGTGGCAGAATTAGCTCTATTGTTCAGTGCGAATTCGGCCAAGGGCAAAAATGAGACCCAATCATCCTGATCAGCAGATATAAAACATCTCAAATAAGACTCCAAGGTTTGGTTTGTTCTCTCAGTCTGTCCATTGGTCTGGGGATGAAACGCGGAGGAGAAGGATAACTGAATTCCCAGATTGGAACAAAAGGCTTTCCAGAATCTGGAAACAAACTGGACTCCTCTGTCGGACACAATATTCTCAGGAATCCCATGTAACCGAACCACCTGTTGTAAAAACAAGGGCACCAACTCAGCGGAAGATGGCAACTTTGGGAGTTGTACAAGATGGACCATCTTTGAAAATCAATCACAAATCACCCAGATAACAGTCATTCTCTGAGAGACAGGAAGATCAGAACTAAAATCCATTGAGATATGGGTCCATGGCCTCTTGGGCACCGGCAAGGGCATCAGCAACCCACTAGAACGAGAACAGGGTTTAGACCGAGAACAAGTCCCACAGGACTGTACAAAATTCCTGACGTCACGAGATAAGGCAGGCCACCAAAAGGACCGACTCACCAAATCTCTGGTACCAAAAATACCTGGATGACCAGCCAATGTGGAGCAATGAATTTCAGACATCACTCTCTTTCTCCACTGGTCAGGAACATACAATTTTCCAATAGGGCAACGCTCAGGTTTATCCTCCTGAAATTCCTCCAGGGCGCGTCTCAAATCGGGCGAAATGGCAGAAAGAACTACCCCCTCACCTAGGATGGTAGTAGGCTCAGTTACACTAAGAGAATCGGCAAAGAAACTCCTAGAAAGGGCGTCTGCCTTAACATTCTTAGTGCCCGGAAGAAAAGAGACCACAAAATTAAAACGCGTGAAAAACAAGGCCCATCTAGCCTGTCTAGGACTCAAGCGTTTGACCGACTCCAGATAAATCAAATTCTTGTGATTGGTGAGGACCACAACTTGATGTCTAGCTCCCTCCAACCAATGTCTCCACTCCTCAAATGCCCACTTCATAGCCAACAATTCCCGATTCCCCACGTCATAGCAGCCGTGGAGCGTACCTACGATGTTCCTAGATGCTTCGTCACAGCCGGAGGACTAAATAAGCCTCAAGCATGAAAAGGGGAAAACGAACTGCCACAGAGCAGACCCCAAAGGAATAGATAGCCCCCACACATGTATTGACGGTGAAACAAGATGAAGGCACAAACACAGGCAGGAAAATAGGCTGAGCAAACGATGGGGCCCAAACTAACTAGAGTGGAAAGGAAAGACATTGTCTGCAACCTGCAAAAAACCCTACAAAAATAATGTCCAACACTTCTGATAGCAAAATTAACCCTGAAGTCACTAGACTTCTCCCACTATATCAGCACTCTGAAATATTCTGAGACAGAGCAAAAAGAGACCAAACTAGTAAGGGACAAAAAGCAAATTGGCAAAATACTGATAAATAAGAGAGGAAATTCAGCACAGTCCCCAACCGGGGCTGGCTGACCACACCAAAAAACTGAATAGACCAACAAAATCAAGAGTGAACATTAGCAGAAAAACTTAGCTTTAGATGACTGGAACAGAGCTGAAAACCAAGAGCTGACAAGCCAGAAGGAATCACCAGCAACTGAATAGGGCTTTGGCTGTCTTAAATCCAATCTGACAATCTGAGACTCCTGAGGTCCAATCATCATCCTCATTCTCAGGTGGCAGATCTCCACTGATCAAATCAGCCTCACTACCTCCTGTTACCACCAGAGGGAGTCTGGAAGGAGAACTCACAACTGGTGAACCAGAGAATGAACTCACAACAGTGCGCCCATTGCAGTTCCAGACACCTGCTTATAGAATGTTCTATCAAAAACAAAATAGCTATTTGATAGGACAAAAGAAAGAAGATCAAGAATAAAAGACTGGTATCTGTGGTCACCTGAAATCTGTTTGTCCAGAAAAAAAGACACTGCTTCAATTCCCAATGTATGGCTTATACAGGTGTACAACGATGTGACATCCATTGTCACCAGTATGGTGTCTTCAGGGACCATCAGATTTTGCAATTGTCGAATCAAATGGGAAGTGTCCTGAATATATAAGGCTAGACGTAAGACAAGAGGCTGTAAAAAATGATCTATATAAATACATGGTCTTTCAAAAAGACTGCCGATTCCTGCCACAGTAGGCCTACCTGGAGGCTCACTCAGCGACTTGTGTATCTTTGGAAGCAAATATAGAGTTGGTACCCCCGGAAATAAAGTAGTTACAAATTTATACTCCTTTTTGTCCAAAATGTTGTTTTGCCTTGGAGAGAGGAGTAAACGATCCAATTTTTTCTTGAACACATCAGTGGGATCTGATGGTAAGATCCGGTAGCAGTCAGTGTTACTCAGTTGCCGTTTTGCTTCCCTAGTGTACATGTCAACAGGCAGGCCATAGCACAATGTTGCCTCCTTTGTCTGCTTATTTTATTACGAATGCAGAGTTCTCCTTTAATTTTGACAAGACTCGCCTCTCCCTACTTCCCAGATTTTCATTTTGATGATTCTTTAACTTTAATTGCGCAATGTCTTTAGTGGCCATAAAAAAATATCTTAATTGTGGGAGAGATTGATAATGGAGGTGTGGCCTGAGAGGGCAGATGCCATAATCTATTTGAGGTATCAACGTTAGAGCCTTCATTTTCTTCAAGTAGAGTTGAGCGACTTTTGCTTTTTAAGGGTCGAGTTTCGTTTCATGAAACCGACTTTTCCAAAAGTCGGGTCGAGCAAAATCGGTCGACTATAGGGAAAAGTCAGGGGTCCGACCGAAACACTAAACCCAATGTAAGTCAATGGAGAATTAAAGTCGGCAGTGAGAGGAGGACAGGAAACACACCTACAGTGCCCATTTGAATGCCAAAAGCATCAATTCTTCTTACTTAAGCTTGTCAACCTTAATAAACTTCATAATACTATTTACGCACAGAAAAAAGCGGGTTATTTGGCTAAAGTTGTGGGGGGGTAGGGCTGGCTCCAGGTTTTAATGTGCCCTGGGCGAAAGAGCGCCCCTTTAACACATACCACAACTCATGATGCTCCAATACGGCAGAGAAATAGCGGTATAGTACAATGAAAAATACTTCACTTTTTACATCTCATGACGAGGCCCATCTATTTCTCCATACAGAATCATTGGTCCCATATAATGTTTGAAACAGTATATGATGAGCGCCACATAATGCTACAGTATATGTTGGTCCCCATGGATGAAGCTCCACTGTCTTATGGGCCCAAATAATGCTCCAAACATAATGGGCCCCATTTCTAATGCTCTAGTGTATAATGGGCCCTGTAAATACTGCTCCAGTGTCTGATGTCCACCTTTGGAATGTTCCAGTGTATGGTGGGCCCCATCTATCATTCTCCAGAGTATAGTGCTCCCCAAAAATTGCTGTCCCAACATTGAAAACAATGAAATAAGTCTCCTCACTAGGGAATCCCTGTACTAGTCTGGACTCCTCGTCGTCCCCATCTTCCATCTCACTGCACAGTATTTCAACCTTGCAAGTGCTGTGATCCTGAGCAAGCAGGGGGGGCCCACTCGTTGGCGACGGCACTGGCACAGGGCCCCTGATAGTACGGTGGTGTGTCTGACGGCGGGTGTGCCGAACCTGCACTTTCATCTGCAGCTTCCTCTTTGTCACCGTGTAAGATGGAACTGTATATGGGAAGGGTAACCTGAGTTTCATCAGGATCAGATTCAGGCCGTGTAGCATGCGAGGGGAATGTAGTGGTCTGGGTCAATGTACCAGCAGATTCATCGAGCAGTGGCTGGGCATCAGTGCACTTGTGTCGCCCCCAGGAGTACGGTCGCCACAGTGGCATTACCTTCCTCCTAGGGAGTGTGATGTCATGCTTGGGAGCAACGAAGGATCTCTCTAGCAGGTTAACTGATTGGGTGGCGTTATTCCCACGAGTCACGACCCTCCAAACAGCATTCATGAAGGCAAAGTGTTTGTTTTACGTGGGCAGTATGGTTGCAAAGCTGAACCTTAAAGGAATGTCCAGAAGAGCACCACCAGGAGTGGAGCCTACGGCGTAATTTGACTCAACACGGGCAACCTCAACCATCAAGCAACAAAAAAGATGCACACATTGCAAGTTTAATTCCGTTAACGAACGAGACTCCGTCATGCCCCGCGGTCCGAGTCCGGCTTACTAGAGGGACATGCGAGGCTCTGGCACGTGAGATTGGCCAATAACTGGTGTGTCATGCCCTTACATGTCCGTGGCTGCATGTGCGCTACACTGAAAAGGCCAGCGTTTGTCGCTTACAGGTGCAGATAACCCGCTGAACAACGTTAGTGATGGGGATCTGGGATTACAATTATTACCCGCGAACGATGATTTCCCAGTAAGTGCAGGTCAACCGCAATTCCGATATTAGGCCTAACCGTCATTCCTGAAAAAATGAAAAACTTACGTGTGCAAACCACAGGTGCTGTAGCTTGCTTAACAGCTCGCCAGCCGTTCTCAGGCCCAGTATGGATTACACGTGATTGCACAAAGGTGAGAAAGGGTACCGTATCACCGGATAACATGTATGGATAGCATAGTGTACACATTCAAAATATATGTCTATAGATCAGGAGGCAGGCTCAAACGGTGTCAGGCCCAGTATGGATTACACGTGATTGCACAAAGGTGAGAAAGGGTACCGTATCCCCGGATAACATGTATGGATAGCATAGTGTACACATTCAAAATATATGTCAATAGATCAGGAGGCAGGCTCAGACGGTGTCAGGCCCAGTATGGATTACACGTGATTGCACAAAGGTGAGAAAGTGTACCGTATCACCGGAAAACATGTATGGATAGCATAGTGTACAAATTCAAAATATATGTCTATAGATCAGGAGGCAGGCTCAAACGGTGTCAGGCCCAGTATGGATTACACGTGATTGCACAAAGGTGAGAAAGTGTACCGTATCACCGGATAACATGTATGGATAGCATAGTGTACACATTCAAAATATATGTCTATAGATCAGGAGGCAGGCTCAAACGGTGTCAGGCCCAGTATGGATTACACGTGATTGCACAAAGGTGAGAAAGGGTACCGTATCACCGGATAACATGTATGGATAGCATAGTGTACACATTCAAAATATATGTCTATAGATCAGGAGGCAGGCTCAGACGGTGTCAGGCCCAGTATGGATTTGACGGCACAGACTACACAGCAGAGGAGCAGGGAGAGATAAAGATTGCAAATGCTGGGGCCCTGCCCAAGCAAGGGGGGCCCACTCGTGGGCGTCGGTACTGGCACTGGGCCCCTCATAGTACGGCGGTGTGTCTGACGGCGGGTGTGCACCACCACCGTCAGAGACACTTGATTGCACTATGAGGGACCCTGTGCCAGTGCCCGCGCCCAAGAGTCGGCCTACCCACCTGTCCAGGGCAACGGCACTCGCACGGTTTCGTGTGCTAGTTGGTGACCCCGGCCATGGGGGGGGGGGCAGCACAGTTAGGGACTTTTAGAAAGTGGCATATGTTGATGTTGGACATTCAGCTGATGCAAAAGGCGAAATTGTTCAAGTCCCAGGAAGAGGAGGACCAAAGCAAGCCATTTTTCTGTCACCCTATGTGTCATCAGGGGAAGGTGGGACAAAATCCTTGGAAACCCATGCATGGTTCATTTTAATGAAGGTTAGATCATTCACATTTTGGGTTGACAGACGGGTCCTTTTTTCTGTCAGGATTGATCCAGCTGCACTGAAGACTCTTTCCGATAGCACACTTGCAGCTGGGCAAGCGAGCTCCTGTAAGGCATATTGTGCCAATTCAGGCCGGGTGTCCAGTTTAGCGGCCCAATAGTCAAAGGGGAATGACCTGTGCGGGAGAACATCGATATGGGAGGAAAAGTAGTTTGTAACCATAGTTGACAACTGCTGTCTCCTGTCACTTTCCATCGATGCAGTATTACCAGTTGTGTGAGAGGTACTTGAAAAATCAGTCCACAACATTGTCATGAAACCCCTGTCTCCAAAGCCACTTCTGCTGTGTGCACCACGAACACCTCTGCCAAGCTGTCCCCGGCCCGTACGGCTCGTGTGAGAACCATCACCGCTGCTGTGTGCTGGGAATGCCTCAACCAACAGGTTTACCATAGTTGCTTGTTTATTAGCCAATATTAGGTCAAGGTTCTCGTGTGGCTTGATGTTTTGTAATTTGCCTTTATAGCGTGGATCCAGGATGCTGGCCAACCAGTAGTCGTCATCGTTCATCATTTTGGCAATGCGGGGGTCCCTTTTTAGGATCTGCAAGGCATAATCTGACATGTGGGTCAATGTTCCCGGTGTCGATGATGCACTGCGAGTGCTGGTTGGAGGAGCACTTTCTGGCAAATCCACATCCCTCCAGTCACGCACAAACCCTGTACCAGACCTTGCCATGCCAACATGTTCACTTGCCCCACGAGATGCATCCTCCTCCCCTAAGTAATCATCCCCATCATCATCCTCCTCCTCCTCTTCTTCCTCCACCTCGTCCAGGAGAGGTCCCTGAGCAGACAATGGCTGAATGTCATCAAGGATTCCCTCCTCCTCTTCCTCCTCATCAACATTGGCTGCAGACGCCTGCTCCTTAAGGTGCGTCAAAGTTTGCATGAGCAGACGCATAAGTGGGATGCTCATGCTTAGGATGGCGTCGTCTGCGCTTACCAGCCGTGTGCATTTCTCAAAACACTGAAGGACTTTACAGAGGTCTTTCAGCTTCGACCACTGCACACCTGTCAACTCCATGTCTGCTCTCAAAGTGCCTGGCCGTGTATCCTCCCACAAATGCATTATGGCCTGCCTCTGTTCGCACAGCCGCTCAACCATGTGCAGGGTGGAGTTCCACCTTGTTGCAATGTCGATAATGAGGCGGTGGTTGGGAAGGTGGAGCACTAGCTGCAGCTTCTGCATACGAATGGAGTGTATAGGCGACCGACGCATGTGCGCGCACAGTCTTCGCACCTTCTGGAGCAGGGCTGTTAACTCCGGATAATTGTTGAGGAAGCACTGCACCACCAGGTTCAAGGTGTGAGCCAAGCAAGGTATGTGGCTGAGTTTTGAAAGGGCTAAGGCTGCCACAAAATTACGGCCGTTTTCACTAACTACTTTGCCTGCCTCAAGATGTATACTGCCCAGCCATGACTCAGTTTGTCGCTGAAAGTACTCGGCCAGCACCTCCGCGGTGTGTCTGTTGCCCAAACACATCATCTGCAACACAGCCTGCTGACGCTTTCCACTAGCTGCTCGATAGGGGGGACACCTTGTGTGCAACAGTGGCAGCTGCAGATGGAGTGCTCGTACGACTGCGCTCTGTGGACGAGCTTTCGCTTCTGGAGGAGGAGGAGGGTCGAACGCCTACAGCCAATTGTTTCCTATACCGTGGGCTAGGCAGCACTGTCCCACCACCGCTGTCCCCTGTGGACCCTGCATCCACCACATTAACCCAGTGCGCAGTGATGGACACGTAATGGCCCTGGCCATGCCGACTGGACCATGCATCTGTTGTGAGGTGCACCTTTCCACTCACTGACTGCTTGAGTGCATGGACAATGCGGTCTTTCACATGATGGTGGAGGGCTGGGATGGCTTTGCGAGAGAAGTGGCGACTGGGTAGGTCATAGCGTGGTACTGCATAGGCCATGAGTTCGCTGAAAGCTGCGCTTTCCACCAACCGATAGGGCATCATCTCTAACGAGATTAGTTTGGCAATGTGGGCGTTCAAACCCAGTGTACGCGGATGAGAGACTGAGTACTTTCTTGACCTACTCATAGACTCTGGGAGGGTGAGCTGGACTTGAGAGCTGCATATGGTGGAACTAGTGGTGGACAGGGCGGACTGAGAGAGGGTTGATGATGGTGATGGAGTTGGTGTTCTTTCTGATGGCCTAGATTCAGTCTTTCGTTGATATAACAGTGGGATTCCCTGACTGCTTTGGCCTTGCAATGACACCTCAACATTTGCTGCTGTGCTAACCGGTGGGCTTACAGTGGGGGAAACAATGTAGCGTTGCTGACTACCTTCTTTGTGATCAGTTGCACATGTGGTACTTGAGGTTTGGTGTTGTGTCCATGCTTGCAAGTGCATGCTGGTTAAATGTCTAAGCATGCAACTGGTATTCAAATTTTTCAGATTTTTCCCTCGGCTAAAGGTCTTTGCGCACTTCTTACAGATAACCTTGGCTTGATCATGAGGATTTTGTTCAAAAAAGTGCCACACTGCACTCTTCCTATTTTGGAAGACATTTTGCGGCCTAGCACGCTGTGCTATTTTGACCGTCTGGACAAGCTGTCCAGCAACTCTTTTGATTTTTGGAACCTGTCTTTGGAGTGCTCCGGGCCTGCCAGATAACAGCTGTTGCGATGTCGATGTCTGCTGTGGATGCTCCTCCTCCTCATCTGAGCTATTGGAAGCAGCACCCTCTTCCCCCAATGGATGCCAATCTGGGTCAACAACTGGGTCATCCATCACCTCCTCTTCAATGTCATGTGCACCTTCCTCTGTGTCACCGTGTATGGTGGTATAGTATGCGGGAAGGGGCACCTGAGTCTCATCAGGGTCAGAATCTGGCTCATTACACTGAACACACTTGTGGACACTGTTGTGTGAGGCCCAGTTAATATCACACCGCTATGTCACAGGCTCAATGTCGCAGGTGTGAAAAATGTCACTATAGGACAGGGGAGATGTAGAATTTCTGAACACACTTGTGGACACTGTTGGATTGTGTGAGGCCCAGTGAATATCACACCGCTATGTCACAGACAGAAATTGGCTAGTGTATGACAAACAAGGTGTATATAGAATTGGGCAGAATAGGAATCTCCCTAGAGTGTAGGTCTGTAAGAACGGAACATGTCCTCGACTTATCCTTACAGAGTGACACACAGCTTCACTGTGGCCGTGATAACAGCCGTTACACGGTACTGAGAGAGGAGCGTGCACGTACACCGCTGTCCGGTGTCCGTAAAATTGTCAAGCTCCGTGTTTTTTAAGTATACGGACTGACACACGCTGTCTCTCTATAGTTTTGAATGTGATCAAACAGCAAATATACTTAACTGTTTGAAAAGCAGACAAAACTAGAAGGTGGAGGTCTGTAAGAACGGAACATGTCCTCGACTTATTCTTACAGAGTCACACACAGATCGCTTCACTGTGGCCGTGATAACAGCCGTTACACGGTACTGTGTGAGGAGCGTACACCGCTGTATGGTGTGATAAAATGCACGCTCAGTACCTCACCAGGACAAAAAAAAAAATTTGGATTGCTTTTAAAAAAGCAGTTTGCAGAGCAGTGGGAAAACAGCAATGCAGCTATCAGGAAGCCTTATAAGGCAGCCTAACAACCAACACAGCTGATCCAGCAAAATATAGCCTCCACTTGCACTGCACACACAGTGACTGGTGTGTTGTACAGGCAAAATCGCTAGCAGCAGAAGCAGTTTTTGGTGTCTTCTTCCCTGCCTAACGCTCTCCCTACAGAATCATCATCAGCAGCAGCTATCCCTATTCTGAGATCAGCATGAGTAACATGGCGGTCGGCGTGCACGCCCTTTTATACCCCCTGTGACGCCCCCCAAAGAAAGCCAATCACTTGCATGCCCTTCTCAAAGATGGTGGTGACCCCTGCCTATGTCATCACGTTGCCCACAGTGTCCGTGGATCCTGATTGGCTGAAAAAGGGTGGAAAACAAACTTTTGAAACGCGACTTTGGTGCTAAAGTCGCCGAGCTCGTGGCCGACCTCACCTTAGGGTCGGGTTTCGTTTCATGAAACCCGACTTTACCAAAAGTCGGCGACTTTTGAAATTTTTCGACCCGTTTCGCTCAACTCTATCTTCAAGTAATTCAACCAAATCATTAAAAACCTGTCTCTCATCCTGGGGTAAGGAGTCCACAATGGAAGGCTGATGGTGGAGGAGTTTAAAAATAAGTTGCCTACAAAATAAATATATGTCCTTTGTAAGAACAAACTTATCCAGTTTGATCATGGTAGCAAAAGACAGCCCCCTCCTCAACAGTTGTTTCTCTTCTTCCGACAAGACATAATCAGTTAAATTGACAATTTGCAAATTACCTGAATCATTAGAGGCAACAGACGATATCACTTCCTCCTGTTGTACCTCAATTGTCTCTTGTATGTTCGAGACCATGTTTGATATCTCCGTCCCTTCCTCTTTTGACTTGTTCGATTTTTGGTGACCTCTTCGACTGCGCTTTCTGGGTCGCTGGCGCCTGAGGACAAAAAAAATCACTGGTGGATGAATCTCCCAAAGTGGCTGCAGGAGTAGGCTTCTTATTATTTTGACCCTGAAATCTATTCTTGCGTCCATTGCCATGATGTGACTACCTGAAAATACGCTGATTATCAAAATCTCCCTTATCCCGCAGAAATTTTCTTTTTCTTTTGTATAATGTCCTTCTCAAATGAGTCAATGGTCTTTTTTAAACGTTGTTGAAAAGGCAGAACAACGTTCTGCATATCAAGACTATTGAGTTTGGCCTCTTTTTCATTAATGCTTTCTTTCAGTTTGTTCATTAATTTTCGATCATGATCAATCAAAAGGCTGATCAGGATAGAAGAACATTTGAGCAGGCCAGCCTCCCAGGTGCATTTAAAATCATCATCAACTTCCCAAGCTGGAAAAATCTTTACCAGTAAACCCCTCGGCACAATGCCTGACTTATTGTACTCTTCTAAACTTTTGACATCCCACCATGTTTTGGTCAGAGATTTGTGGAGACCCATAATTTCAGAGCACAAAATGGTGGAAGAACTATCCTGTACCATATCTGCAACCCCTGTGCCGAAAATGCTCTCAGTCTGACCTTTCCACGCCAGCTCCCTACTCTCCAGGTTCATGCTGAATAAATCTTGCTAATAGTATTAATGAAAAAGCAACAAAAGCAATCAAAGGATATCCAAATAATTGAAAGTAAATTCTTAAACAGTGTGCCAACACTCCACAAGAAACATCAGGGTAAAAAACCCTAAACAGCAAACCAAGTATACACAGTAAATGGAGGGCACCACCAGAAAAATGTATATTTATATGTAAGAGCAAGAGGTCTCGCCAGGGTATGCAAGGAGACATGTAATAGAGCAAGAAAAAGTCAAACCCATAAAAGGGAGCACCTCAATTGCATAAGAAATATATATATATATACCAAATATATGTGTAAAACAAAATTTGAATTTTTTTATTCACCAAAAAAATACATACAGAGACAGAACAAAACACATAGTATAAAAACAATTAAAATTGCATCTGTGTGCAAAAGAGACTCAAGACCAAATGCCACACCTCAATATAAATGGCAAACCACATTTTGCTCCCTTTTATGGGTTTGACTTTTTCTTGCTCTTTTACATGTCTACTTGCATACCCTGGTGAGACCTCTTGCTCTTACATATAAATATAAATTTTTCTGATGGTGCCCTCCATTTACTGTGTACACTAGCGTTACCGGGCGCAGCGCACGGCCGCGCCCCCTCCTGTCAGCTCCTCCTCTGATCGCATGAAGCTGCATGCGATCAGCGTACCCTATATTTAGCATTGGGTACGTTGGTTGTGCGCTGGTATACTTTTGCCAGCGCTTGCGCCCTTTTGGAGCTGCGCTGAGCGCACAAAAACGCACTGTGTTGCATTTTTGGGGGCGCTTGCGCAGCGCCGGCAAAAGTGTAACAGAGCATGACCAGCATACCCAACGCTAAATAAAGCGTACACTGATCGCATGCAGCGTCATGCGATCAGAGGAGGAGCTGACCGGAGGGGGCGGAGCTTAACGGCGGCCGTGCGCTGCGCCTGGTAATGCTAGTGTGAAACTAGCCTTAGATGTGTGAGCCCAAGAGAGGATCTCCGGCCACAGGTTTGGTGGTATAAGATTCTTGCCCGGAGGCACCAACTCTAGCAAAACTGGAGCCACCGTTTGCAGACTCTCTGAGAGAATGATTAGCCGTGGCTCGTCCCCTTCTTCGGAAGAGACGACAGAACGGGACAAGGCGTCAGCCTGTAAATTCTTCTCCCCTGAGAGAAAGTGTATGGAAAACTTAAATCGGGAGAATATCCAACATGACAAAAAGAAGTTCTGCCATAAAATCAATAGCCTTTATTATATAACAATGATAAACACATTAAAACAATAAAAAATGCGCTTCAAGAGATACGTGTCTAATAACACCCAATAAGTCGTATATAAATCACCTTATGACAGGCAGAAATCATGGGGGAGCTTAAGGTAAATTGCTGAGACTGTTTTAACATCTGCTCCCCAAAGTATTTGCATATATAGAGTAAGATACTCACTAATCTATACACATGTGCGTTAGTGAGATCAAAAAATGCGGAGTTTCTCACAGAAAATGACCCAGTGGTTGCCACACTACACGAATAGAGAAAGATAATATCATTATATACAGGTAGATATAGTATCCAAGGGAACCTTCCCAGCTAGTAAATGCTATACCATGCATATAGATTATCCATTATACAAAATCTGACCTGAACTGCATGATATTGTATTATAAAGTATATACACAATCGTCACAAATAGGAGACACCACCAAGCCAAATCTGCCTGAAATCAATAAAGTGCAAAGTGCATGCTGGAGTTATACAACCTTACTAGGCGTGATTCCCCGACGCGCGTTTCGCCTTCGCTTCATCCAAGGGGGATGAGTAGTATGGCCAGGAGTCCCATGTGCCCTTAAATAACCCCAAATGATGTGGCAATTACCTCGCAATTCACCGGTGTCCGGCGTGTGATGCCGCCATGAGACGCACCCGCCCATAGCTCCGCCACTCCCCCGTCTGACACGTCAGAACGGGTAGGAGGCAGGAAGCTGTTCTCGGCGTCGCGTCTCCATGATGACACACACTCCTCACGTGATTCCGCCGCTGGTCATTCAGCCACGCCTCCCACCGTGTCATGGATAGAGGAGCAGCATGAACAGACACAGCGGATGTCACACAGTGGGGTGAGCCAGAAAACCGCTGATGTATGTGCATGGAGCGCTAAAGACATATAGCAAAGGGTACATATTATATAAAGTAATCCATATTTTCTGATACCACTAAGTCATATGGACAAGTGACTCATAGAGATACGTACCAAAATGTTAGAAAACACTGATTATGTTTGTAGAACTAAATAGTGTCATAATAAAGCACAAAATGCATAGATGTCCATAAATTGCCACACAGACACAGAGACTCATGACAATGCCATGTGGGAAAAACCACACTATAAATATCCCCATAAAGAACCACTACATAGATTAAATTGTTGCCCAAGCTTGATAAATTAGACTGTATTATATATATCATATCATCTTATAGACATATATAAATATATCTGGCCAGTAAGAGAGGCTATCACAATAAATAGACCAAAGTACATATTCCAGACCATATAATACACAATACGCCGACTCTCCAATAATAAATATACAAAAAAGGAAAGTATTTTTGTGCACAGTTCAATTTCTGTTACAGGCTATGGCATCACAATTCGCAGCTGGTCCACATAGGGATTTCCATAGTGCAGGCTTTTTCATTACTGGAATATTCATTTCTTCACATTAGTTTCCCATATCTTCAGAGGAATGTACACCGGTGACCCTCAGTCCCGAGAACGATCCTTAGTGCTCACACCATCGCCACTCCTCCATTCCCTCATAACACATGAAGAGAAAATCTGGAAAACAAACTTCATATTAAAATTCTAAAAAAACTGCCATAAAGCCATACTAAAGAAAAGGGGCAAAGCTTAGAACCTCATTGAGACCTACTGGTTGCACTGAGCCTATTTTGTAGATCCACCGTGTCTCTACCTGTGCCAATCTCTTTCTCACATTTCCACCTCTATGGTCTACAAAGACCTTATCAATGCCAATCACTTTTAGCAGATTCGGATCACAGTCATGTGATGCCTTAAAGTGTCTGGGTAAGGGTTTCAGCATGGACAAATCCTCTATCTCATAGGCATTTTTATGTCCCTATAGTGTTCCCTAACTCGGATTTTTAGTGGTCTTGAGGTCATTCCCACATAGATCTTCATGCACGGGCATGTAGCATAGTACACTACTCCTGTTGTATTACACGTGATGTGTTGGGTAATATCAAATATCCTCTTACCATCACTGGAGGAGAATGTTATGAATGAGTAACCGGAGGAGGCAAAAACAAAAATACAAGCTAAGTCCAGAAAACCGGAGAGGTTGGTAGCTAGCAGATTGCAGACCCCTGATCCTATTCACAACAACTAACAGTAGCCATGGGGTGTTCCTACGGGTCCTAGACACCTCGTTCACAGCCGGAGGAGAATGCAGATGCCCTAACCATATTGGGGCATGATATGCATTCGTTACATGGGAAAAAAACCCATTTTTGTCCTTTTGAACCAAAAGTTTTCTCAGGTCTGATGGGAACTCCGCACCAACAGATCCTTAAGGTTTTCTGATCTCCTAAAAGTAACAGAGGGCTTCTTTGGAACATATTTTTTCAGAGTTTTATCAGTCAAAAGTAAGGGCCAGTACTTTTCTAGTGCCTTCCTAACCTCATTCCATCTGTCGTTATAGGTCGCTATAAACCTCACTCTCTGAGGGTCACTAGTATTTTTCTTCCTGGGGACCAAAAGGTCTTTCCTGTTGGACTGACTCGCTCTATTGAGACCCCTCCTTATAGTGCGGTTAGAGTAACCTCTAGCTCTAAATCTTTGAGACAAATCTCCGGCCTGTTCTCGAAAGCTCCTCTCCGTAGAGCAAATTCTCCTATCCCTAAGAAATTGACCCATTGGGATAATATCTATAAGTGGCCTCGGATGTGAGGACATAGCATGTAGAACTGAGCTAACAGCTGTTTCCTTCTGATGGACATTGGTGTGCAAAAAACCATCCTCACCTCTGGATATCAAAATATCCAGAAAATCTATATTAGTCTGACTGTATTTGCATGTCAGTCTAATATTCATGGTGTTGTCATTCAACATATCTCGGAAGTGGAGAAGGTCCTGTTCTGTTCCCTGCCAGATCATAAGTATGTCAGGAATATAGCGGACCCAGAACAGGATCTTCTCACAGGACCTTCTAAATATATGCCACAGGGTTAGTGAGAAAGATCTTCCGCTCCCACATGCTTAGAAACAGGTTGGCATATGAGGAGGCAAACGCCGCCTCCATAGCCATACCCTGTTTCTGTAAATAGCTGTTTTCCTTAAAAATGAAGTAATTGTGTTCCAGAACGTAACACAATAATACCACCAGGAAGTTCACAAAGTCCCTACTCAAATCCGTCATCCCTAAGAACATCCTAGTTGCCTCTACACCATCAGCATGTTGGATTGACATATAGAGAGACTCAACATCTAAACTGACCAGCCACATGTCAGTATCCATAGGGATACCATCTATCTTCTTTAGGACATCACCCGTATCTCGCACATAGGATGGTAGATACATAACCATAGGTTTTAAATAAAAGTCCAGATATTGTGACATAGTCTCACAAAGACTCCCCTTACCAGACACTATGGGTAGCCCTGGCGGTGTTAGGCTATTCTTGTGCACTTTAGGTATAAAGTAAATGCAGGCCATTTTCGGATGCTCAGGTACCAGGTTGTCCCTAAGATCCTTAGTGATCAACCCCTCCTCAAAGGCCTTATTCAGTATCTTAAGGATTTCCCCCTGAAACTTCAACGTCGGGTTAAACGTCATTTTTTGATAACAGATATTATCCCTAAGTTGTCTCAGAGCTTCCTTTTCATAAAGTGTAACTGGCCAGATGACGACATTCCCACCTTTGTCCGCAGGCTTGATGACTACCTGTTGTGAGCTCATCTGTTCATTCACCTTTTGTGTCCGAGGATCTCCCTCTTCTGATGAAGGAAGGTAGTGAGGCTGATTTGGATGAAAGAAACCAAACACCTGATCAGGTGGATTGTGACTGGGTAACGGGAACTTTAGACTGGATATAAGGCAGCCAACGCCCTTCTGAGTGGCTGGTGATTTTTCTGCTGGATTCTTGGAGACCAGTCTGATTCCTGCTTCCCAAAGATAAGTTTTTGCTCTGCTATTGAACTTATTAGTTTAGGTTTTGTTTACCTTGTTTTTTGCGTTCAGCCATCCCCAACTGGGGGTGTGCTGGATTCTTATTCCTTGATCAGTGTTCTCTTTTGCTCTGCTTTCAGAATATTCTGAGTCCTGATATAGGGCTTGAAGTCTAGTGACTTCAGGGTCCTTTTTGCTTATCAGTAGTGTTGGTAATATTTTTAGCAGGGTTTTCTCGGATTGCAGACAGCAGCTTTTCTGTCCTGTCCTTTTCAGTTAGCTTGGGCCCCATCGTTTGCTCAATCTATCTTTCTTTTTTTTGTGTATATTTTTTTCCCCTTTTTCTCTGAGGCCGTAGGAGGAATATATATTTTTTTTCTGATGGAGTTTAAGCAATTGTCTGATCGTGTGGAGCAGCTTGCTGCTGAAGGGTGAGGAATTTCCGCCTATCTTGCTCATTCACACGCTGCTGAACCAAAAATCCCCACTCCTGATGTGTTTTTTGGGGATCGGTCTAAATTTTTGAATTTTAAGAATAATTGTAAATTATTTCTTGCCTTGAAGCCTAACTCATCGGGGAGCTCTGCGCAGCAGGTTAAAATTGTCATCTCCTTGCTGTGCGGCGATCCCCAGGATTGGGCGTTTTCTTTAGTACCAGATGATCCTATTATAAGTAATGGGGATGCATTTTTTCAGGCCTTGGGGTTGTTGTATGATGAACCTAATGCGATTGATCAAGCTGAAAAGACCCTGTTGGCATTGAGCCAGGGTCAAGATTCTGCAGAACTGTACTGTCAAAAATTCCGAAAGTGGACGGTCCTCACCACTTGGAATGATGGTGCCTTGGCAGCTCTCTTTGGGAAGGGCTTGTCAGAAGCCGTAAAGGATACTATGGTGGGATTTCCTGTTCCCTCTGGTCTTGACGATTTTATGTCATTAGCCATTCAGGTTGATCGGCGTTTACGTGAACGTAAAATTACACAGGAAATGCTGCCACCTGTTGAACAAATGTCTGAACCTATGCAATGTGATAGAGTTTTGTCTAGGGCCCAACGTCGGGAGTTTAGAAGGCATAATGGGCTGTGTTTTTTCTGTGGAGATGCCTCTCATACTATTTCTGTCTGCCCTAAACGAGAGAAACGTTTTGCACACACATTTGCTGTAGGTGGTGTACAACCTAAGTTTCTTCTGGCAATTACTCTGATCTGCTCCCTGTCCACATTTTCTGCTAAAGCCTTTGTAGATTCAGGAGCGGCCTTGAACCTAATGGATTTAGATTTTGCTAAACGTTGTGGTTTCCCTATGACACCCCTGCGGACGCCTATTCCTTTGAGGGGTATTGATGCTACTCCTTTGGCGAAGAATAAACCTCAATTTTGGACCCAGGTGGTAATGCAGGTCGCCCCAGACCATCAAGAAAATTGCAGATTTTTTGTGTTGCATAATTTGCATGATACCATCGTGCTGGGGTTCCCCTGGTTGCAAATCCATAATCCAGTTTTGGATTGGAAATCTGTGTCTGTGGTGAGTTGGGGTTGTCGGTGTGCTCTTTTTGTGACACTCCTGTTTTCTCCACCTCTCCCCAGTCCCATGAGGTTCCTGGCTATTTGGCTGATTTTTATGATGTGTTTAGTGAGAGTAAGTCTGCATCTTTGCCTCCTCATAGGAGTTATGACTGTGCAATTGAGCTGAGTCCGGGGTGTACATTTCCCAAGGGTCGACTTTTTAATTTATCTGTACCCGAACATGAGGCTATGCGTTCTTATATTAAGGAGTCATTGGAGAAGGGTCATATTAGACCATCCTCTTCACCCTTGGGTGCTGGGGTTTTTTTTGTGGCCAAGAAGGATGGTTCATTAAGGCCCTGTATTGATTATCGCTCCCTTAACAAAATTACTGTTAAATATCAGTATCCGTTACCCCTGATTTCTGACCTATTTTCTAGAGTTGAAGGTGCTTGCTGGTTTACCAAGCTTGACCTCAGGGGGGCGTATAATCTTATTCGCATTAAGCATGGGGATGAATGGAAGACAGCGTTTAATACTCCGTAGGGACATTTTGAGTACCTGGTGATGCCTTTTGGGCTCACTAACGCCCCTTCTGTCTTCCAGTGCTTCATGAATGATATTTTCCGGGACTTTGTGGCTAAGTTTCTGATCATCTATTTGGATGATATTTTGATCTTTTCCAGGGATTGGGACTCTCATGTGGAACATGTTCGGACTGTGTTCCGGATTTTGAGGGAAAACTCCCTGTATGTTAATGGATCAAAATGTCTTTTTGGTGTACAGAGGATTTCATTTTTGGGATTTATTTTGTCTCCGTCAACTATTGAAATGGACCCGGCCAAGGTACAGGCCATTTATGATTGGGTGCAGCCCACTTCTTTGAAGGCTCTCCAGAAGTTTTTGGGTTTGGCTAATTTTTATCGTAAGTTTATAGCCAATTTTTCTGTTATTGCCAAACCATTAACTGATTTGACTAAGAAGGGCGCTGATTTGCTGAATTGGTCTCCAGAGGCTGTTTCTTCTTTTCAGGAGCTGACGCGAAGGTTCACTTCTCCGGTTTTGCGACAACCCGATGTCTCACTTCCATTTCAGGTGGAGGTGGATGCTTCAGAGACTGGTGCAGGAGCTGTTTTGTCCCCAAAAGATCCTGTAACATCTAAAATAAACCCCTGTGCCTTCTTTTCCCAAAAGTTCTCTCCTTCGGAACCCAACTATGATGTGGGGAATCGAGAACTGTTGGCCATGAAGTGGGCATTTGAGGAGTGGAGACATTGGTTGGAGGGAGCTAGACATCAAGTTGTGGTCCTCACCGACCACAAGAATTTGATTTATCTTGAATCAGCTAAACGCTTGAATCCTAGACAGGCTAGGTGGGCCTTGTTTTTCACGCATTTTAATTTTGTGGTCTCTTTTCTTCCGGGCACTAAGAATGTCAAGGCAGAAGCCCTCTCTAGGAGTTTCCTTGCTGATTCTCCTGTTGTGACTAAGCCTGCTACCATCTTAGGCGAGGGGGTAGTTCTTTCTGCCATCTCGCCCGATTTGAGACGTGTTCTGGAAGTTTCTCCTTCACCTTTGATGTCCGATGAACTCCCTCTGCTGGTGAAAGGAGGTAGTGAAATTGATTTGGATGGGAAAAACCTGTCATCTGAACAGGTGGAGTGTGAGTGGACATCCGGAATCTCTGAGTGGATATAAGGCCGCCGACGCCCTGTTGGGTTGCTGGTGATCCTCTCTGCTCTGAGCTCTGGCCTCCAGTTTAGTCCTGTCTACTAAAGCTAAGTTTTTGCTCTGCTATTGTTCCATGAGATTTTGTCTGGTTTACTTAGTGTTTGTGTTCAGCCAGCCCTGGTTGGGACTGGCTGAACTCCATTTTTGTCTCTGATCAGTTGATCTCTTTGCTCTGTTTTCAGAATATACCTGAGTGCTGATATAGTGATTTTGAAGTCTAGTGACTTCAGGGCCTTTTCTATCAGACGTGTTGGACATTATTTTTGGCAGGGTTTTTGCGTGATTGCAGACAGTTGCTTTTCTTTCCTGTCCTATCTAGTTAGTGAGGGCCCCATCGTTTGCTCAGTCTGTCTGTGTTTGTGTTTTCATCTGTTTTCACCGTCAATACATGTTGGGGGTTGTCTATTGCTTTAGGGTCTGCTCTGGGGCAGTTTAGATTTCCCCTTTCTTTCTTTAGGTTTATTTAGTTCTCCGGCTGTGAACGAGGTGTCTAGGACCCGTAGGAACACCCGTCGGCTACTGTTAGTTGTTGTGAATAGGATCAGGGGTCTGCAATCCGCTAGCTACCAACCTTTCCGGTTTTCTGGACTTAGATTGTATTTTTGTTTTTTCCTCCTCCGGTTACTCATTCATAACATTCTCCTCTAGTGATGGTAAGAGGATATTTGATATTACACAACACATCACGTGTAATACAACGGGAGTAGTGTACTATGCTACATGCCCGTGCATGAAGATCTATGTGGGAATGACCTCAAGACCGCTAAAAGTCCGAGTTAGGGAACACTATAGGGACATAAAAAATGCCTATGAGATAGAGGATTTGTCCATGTTGAAACCCTTACCCAGACACTTTAAGGCATCACATGACTGTGATCCGAATCTGCTAAAAGTGATTGGCATTGATAAGGTCTTTGTAGACCATAGAGGTGGAAATGTGAGAAAGAGATTGGCACAGGTAGAGACACGGTGGATCTACAAAATAGGCTCAGTGCAACCAGTAGGCCTCAATGAGGTTCCAAGCTTTGCCACTTTTCTTTAGTATGATTTTATGGTAGTTTTTTTAGAATTTTAATATGAAGTATGTCTTCCAGATTTTCTCTTCATGTGTTATGTGGGAATGGAGGAGTGGCGATGGTGTGAGCACTAAGGATCGTTCTCGGGACTGAGGGTCACCGGTGTACATTCCTCTGAAGATATGGGAAACTAATGTGAAGAATTGAATATTCCAGTAATGAAAAAGCCTGCACTATGGAAATCCCTATGTGGACCAGCTGCGAATTGTGATGCCATAGCCTGTAATAGAGATTGAACTGTGCACAAAAATACTTTCCTTTTTTGTATAATTATTATTAGAGAGTCGGCGTATTGTGTATTATATGGTCTGGAATATGTACTTTGGTCTATTTACTGTGATAACCTCTCTTACTGGCCAGATATATTTATATACGTCTATAAGATGATATGATATATATAATACAGTCTAATTTATCAAGCTTGGGCAACAATTTAATCTATGTAGGGGTTCTTTATGAGGATATTTATAGTGTGGTTTTTCCCACACGGCATTGTCATGAGTCTCTGTGTCTGTGTGGCAATTTATGGACATCTATGCATTTTGTGTTTTATTATGACACTATTTAGTTCTACAAACAAAATCAGTGTTTTCTAACATTTTGGTACATATCTCAATGAGTCACTTGTCCATGTGACTTAGTGGTATCAGAAAATATGGATTACTTTATATAATATGTACCCTTTACTATATGCCTTTAGCGCTTCATGCACATACATCAGCGGTTTTCTTGCTCTCCCCACTGTGTGATGTCCGCTGGGTCTGTTCATGCTGCTCCTCTATCTATGACACGGTGGATTGGAGGCGTGGCTGAATGACCAGCGGCGGGATCACGTGAGGAGTGTGCGTCGTCATGGAGACGCGACGCCGAGAACAGCTTCCTGCTTCCTCCCCGTTCTGACGTATCAGACGGGGGGAGTGGCGGAGCTATGGGCGGGTGCGTCTCATGGCGGCGTCACACTCCGGACACCGGTGAATTGCGAGGTAATTGCAACATCATTTGGGGTTATTTAAGGGCACATGGGACTCCTGGCCATACTACTCACCCCCCTTGGATGAAGAGAAGGCGAAACACGCGTCGAGGAATCACGCCTAGTAAGGTTGTATAACTCCAGCATGCACTTTGCACTTTATTGATTTCAGGCAGATTTGGCTTGGTGGTGCCACCTATTTGTGACGATTGTGTATATACTTTATAATACAATATCATGCAGTTCAGGTCAGGTTTTGGATTTAGGATGATGGATAATCTATATGCATGGTATAGCATTTACTAGCTGGGAAGGTTCCCTTGGTTATTATATCTACCTGTATATAATGATATTATCTTTCTCTATTTGTGTGGTGTGGCAACCACTGGGTTGTTTTCTGTGAGAAACGCCGCATTTTTTGATCTCACTAACGCACATGTGTATAGATTAGTGAGTATCTTACTCTATATATGCAAATACTTTGGGGAGCAGATGTTAAAACAGTCTCAGCAATTTACCTTAAGCTCCCCCATGATTTCTGCCTGTCATAAGGTGATTTATATACATCTCATTGGGTGTTATTAGACACGTATCTCTTGAAGCGCATTTTTTTAGTGTTTTAATGTGTTTATCATTGTTATTTAATAAAGGCTATTGATTTTATGGCAGAACTTCTTTTTGTCGTGTTGGATATTCTCTAGTATGAAGTGCCATTGATGTAGGCCAAACCTTTTTGGATTTATTAAATCGGAAGAAGAATAGAGACCACCTGGCGTGACGAGAATTTAGCCATTGGCCGTCAGCAGATAGAGCAGATTCCTATGGCCCATGAACACCTGGAAGGGATGCTAAACTCCCTCCAGGAGATATCTCCATTCGGAGAAGGCCAACTTCATGGCCAGTAGAAAGACTTAGAGAAGAATCAGGACCGTTTCCGACCGTTACCATCCTTCTGGTATAACACAGCTCCCGCACCGACGGAAGAGGCATCCACCTCCAGAATAAAGGGCTTATCAACATCTGGCCGATGTAACACAGGAGCCCTAGTAAAATGGGACTTTAAGTAGACAAAGGCCTCAGAGACCTTCTTAGACCATAGCTCCCTTCTTGATGAGAGCTACCAAGTGAGCAGCCAGAGTAGAGAAGTGGGGAATGAACTGGCGGTAGTAGTTAATAAATCCCATAAAGCGCTGCACCGCTGTTAGGCTGGCGGAACGCACCAAATAATAAAAGATGATAATGAGGTGCGTTCACAGCCCGGGGTCCACTGTGCAGAGATGGTAACCTACTGCTCGGTAATGGCAGATGCTATTTGGCGGTATAAAAGAAGAACACACACGGGTTAACGTCACCCGCTGTGTACAGAGGCGAACTCTGTTTCCTCACAGAGCCGCACTACCGCGAAACATAAATGCCGGAGCCTGTTGAAGCTCACAGAGCTCAGCAAAGGGAGAGCTCAGTATGTGGTCATGGAACTGAGCCCCAAGGACACGGGGTCAGAGTCCCTCTAGACCTACTAAGCGCGTGGCGTCGCACCTGTGTATGCCACTAATAGACACTGGCTACTGTGAAATGCCGACCAAGTGCACCGTGGTGCATAGAAAAAGCCACCACTTGGCGCTGAAGCCGGTCTCTGACTCCGCCTGCTACCTACGCCTCAGCCTGGGCGCTAACAGGCAAGGCTACACAACACATGCGGCCAGGACGACTGATCCGGGTACATGAAAGAATGAATGGGGCCATGTATCGTGAGATTTTGAGCGTAAACCTCCTTCCATCAGCAAGGGCATTGAAGATGAAACGTGGCTGGGTCTTTCAACATGACAATGATCCAAAGCACACCGCCAGGGCAACGAAGGAGTGGCTTCGTAAGAAGCATTTCAAGGTCCTGGAGTGGCCTAGCCAGTCTCCAGATCTCAACCCTATAGAAAACCTTTGGAGGGAGTTGAAAGTCCGTGTTGCCAAGCGAAAAGCCAAAAACATCACTGCTCTAGAGGAGATCTGCATGGAGGAATGGGCCAACATACCAACAACAGTGTGTGGCAACCTTGTGAAGACTTACAGAAAACGTTTGACCTCTGTCATTGCCAACAAAGGATATATCACAAAGTATTGAGATGAAATTTTGTTTCTGACCAAATACTTATTTTCCACCATAATATGCAAATAAAATGAAAAAAAAACAGACAATGTGATTTTCAGGATTTTTTTTTCTCAGTTTGTCTCCCATAGTTGAGGTCTACCTATGATGTAAATTACAGACGCCTCTCATCTTTTTAAGTGGTGGAACTTGCACTATTGCTGACTGACTAAATACTTTTTTGCCCCACTGTATGTGGTGCCCATAAATCTGTATGGAGGAATATGTGGTGCCCATAATGCAGTACTGTATGGAGGACTATGTGGTGCCCATAATTCTGTATGGAGGACTATGCAGTGCCCATAATACTGTATGGAGGACTATGCGGTGTGCATATTTCTGTATGGAGGACTACGTGGTGCCCCATAATTCTGTAAGGAGGAATATGTGGTGCCCATAATTCTGTATGGAGGAATACGTTGTTCCCATAATTCTGTATGGAGGACTATGCGGTGCCCATAATTCTGTATGGAGGACTATGTGGTGCCCATAATACTGTATGTAGGGTTATGTGATGTACTGTATGCTGTGCCAGGCCTGCCATTGCCATTAATGATCCCTCTTCTGGATTCTTCTGTGTGGTTCATGCATATGCGGTGATGGCGCTGACATCCTTGTGTTCAGACATCTTTTTTCTATTTCTCTAAATTAAAATGTCCTCTATTGTACAAATTTTTACAGGATAGATATAAATCTGTATGAACCAGATTAATTTCTACCGATTTTAAAAATTTACTAGGGGGGGCGCCGTTTTGCAGTTCGCCTCAGGCGGCAGAGAGGCTAGGTTTACCCCTGTGTATAATATTAATTATATGAGGCTACAAATTCTTACAAGTCTTGTCCTCAACATAATTCACTGAACTTGTAACTTCCCAACATATAGAGGATTTTGACGTCATTTTGAAATATACAAACACTGCCCATTTAATTGACAAATTGAAGGGGTTGTTGCTAACATTACCAAACTCACAACACATATCAAGAAAATGCTCTATAAGTCTTTCCAGTACTTCCAACCTACAGTAATTTCGCTGCTCTTACTAATAATGCCCATTTACAGTATCTGACTACTTAGAGGGATAATTAAAAAAAAACAAACTAAATTTATAGCATTAACCCAAAAGAGAGACTTAAGGGGGTTTCACACATAGCGAGATCGCTAGCGATATCGCTCGAGCGTCACCGATATTGTGACGCAACAGCGATATCGCTAGCGATCTCGCTAAGTGTGAAATGTAGCGGTGACCGGACCCCCCCGCTGGCTATCGCTGATCGAGCTAGAATGAGTAGGTCCATTTTTCCATTGTTGGCGTCCTGCTGGCCAGCACTCATCGCTGTGTTTGAAGCTTAAAAACGACGAACAACATTGTTAGCGACGCTGAGCTCAGCGATACAGGTCTGAATTGGTTACAATTAAGTTGTGTGAAAGGTACTCAACGACCAACGAGGTCGTTATGCAGATCGCTGATCTGTCTTGCGTCGTTGATGAGATTGGACTGTTTGAAAGCTATCTAGCGATCATGTAACGACACACCAGCGATCTTTGCCAGGTCAGATCGCTATCGCTGGTGCGTCGCTATGTGTGAAGGGGCCTTTACTTACGTCTTGCCAAAACAATAGAACAAAGGAGCGACTCTAAAAAATCTTATCAGAAAAGCAAACAGCTCCCATCACGATCTTTTGCCAGACCACCTGAAGACTCCCCAAACCCACTAAGCCTGACAAAATCAAGATCTCCGCAAAAAGGGGACGACTTCACATCTAATAAAATGGCACATCAATATAGCTTTACTAAACCAAATTCACAAAGAAGCATGCTTCCACAACTGCCCAAAAACAAAACAAATTTATTCCAACCAGACACAAAAGATAAGAACCCCATACTTCCAACATCCCTTAATCCGGCTTCTACAGACAACATGGATACTACTGTTTCTGCAAAGAGAAGAGCCCCTGAGGAAACCGACATCTTTGATGGCACTGATTCGGACTCATTCTCAGAGGACACCTCTCCAAATGAAGGACCAGTATTTCACAGGAATAAGAAAGATCGCCCTAGTCCTCAACAACAGACATCCAAACTGAGTCATGAGGAAGAGTTTTTGCAAAAGATCTCAAAACTTATAGATGAAAGACTCAGACTTGGTTTTGAGAAATACCATACCTCATTTGATGGTGTCTGCCGAGGCATCACCCAAAGACTTGAAAAAAATGAGAAAAAAATTTTTGAAGTGGAAACTAAAACGGAGACTCTATCAAACCAAAATATTGAACTGAAAAAAGAAATTTACAATCTAAAAGCAAAAATCGCTGATTTGGAGGACAGGAACTGAAGGAACAACCTGAAACTCTGCGGCATTCCTGAGGAAGTTAAACAACAAGATCTCTCAGATTTCGTATAGAATATATTCAAAAAAGCTATCCCATCTCTTACAAATCTAGATCTATGCATTGACAGAATATATAGGTTGCCACGACCTAACAACATACCTAACGAAAAGCCAAGAGACACAACCCTTCGAATGCATTTTTTTGGTACAAAAGAGAGGATTCAAAAATTTATTAAAGCTAATGGTTCTCTTCCCGATCCATATAACCAAATATAAATCTACACAGATTTGTCAAAGCATACATTGGACACTCGTAAGTCCTTTAAAGAATTCACCAACCTTTTGAGAGAAAGAAATATACAACACAGATGGGGCTTCCCTACCAAACTGCTGTTTCACGACAAGGGGAAGACTGTTGGCCTGAGGTCTCCTTGAGGGGAAGGATCCTTCCTGGGCACCCGCATGCTGCTTGAGAATTTTTTTTTTTTTTTTTTCTTGCCGCTGCAGGCGCCTGTGTATTGTGCTTGCGCACCTTTACTGATTCAGTACTGAGTAGAGGAGGAAGTACTGAACTTTTGGCAAAACATTTGGGCGCGTGCGCAGTGGAAATAGATGCTTAGTAAGGGCAACTCCATGGTACTTCCGTCAGTTAATACAGGCGCCTGCGCACTGACGGGAGCAGGACGCTGCCTCATTAATCTCAGAACTGATCCACCTTTTTTTTTTTTTTTTTCTTTTTTCTTTTTTTTCCCCCACTTGAAACTCAGCTGGTAAGAGTGATTACTAATTGGATAGGTATATATAAAGGATCTCAACAGAACATTACACTGACCTTGAGAAAGACACATCACTGTGTCGATACGCGTGGGTTTGGGGGTCCCATGTAACCTACCCGGTAGCTTGTTCATCCTCAGAAACCAGGTGATATCATGCTAGTGAGAGGGACTTGTTAATGTATGTTTACTTGTGTTGGCAACATGATAAGTATTCAATTTTCTATTTATGGCATATGTAGAATCTCTATGTAACCATAGTAGTTATTGATAATATGGTATTTTTGATCCAAGGTCATGATTGTCATTACAATTGATTTGATAGACCCTAGGTTATGGTAACTAGCAGATACCTGGCATTATACTGAATGGTTGGCCTTGGGACCCATAGTATTTAACTATTTATCAAAATGACCCATTGTCTTTGTTTTGTTATCAGTGTCTGGTTGTTCAGACTTTTTAATTGTTTTTAAACAAAGTGTCTGTTTGTTGTGTCCATTAATAAAATTGATACTTTTTGATTATCATATCCTTGTGGTGATCCCTATTTGTGTGCATATACTCTTTTTCTTTATGTGTTTTCATGTCAATCCATTTATATGCACTAGGTGATCCCACCTAAATTGACATTGTGGATGGTGCCCGTTTATTCTATATCTTGTCAGACAAGGGGAAGACTGTTGTAATGAATTCTCCAGAAGAAGGCCTGGAGTTCTTCAAATCTCTCACCTGAACATCTATTCTTGAATAGTGGGTATATTCCAAGTTAACTTACTGATTGGCTTCGTTTATACTCCAATAGAAATGAGTATTTGAAAGACCACTTAACTTGATAATGTTTCATTTCAACTATGGGAATCTTGCTGAGTAATCACCACACAAACTTTTCCCCACATCAAAAGAGATCCCATCAAGAGTGTGGATCCTTTAAGAGAACTCTCTACTAGGACTTGATTTCGTTACAATTGTTCTATTATTGTATTTTACTGTTAAGCATTCTTAATTGGTTTAATTAATTAATTTTATTTATTTTTTATTTTATTTTTTTACCTACTTTCTTATTTTTTACTCTGTTTCATTAACATTATCCTGCGTGTGTTTGCAGCCTTTTGATTCTCATTATGCACATGAAAATAATGTCGTACAATGTCAGAGGGCTCAACAGTCCCTGGAAGCGATTTGTTCTGTGGAAGGAGATCAGACTTTCCCAAGCAGATATCATTTGTCTGCAGGAAATGAAATTCATCAAAGGTAAACATCCCTCTTTCTCTCACAGAAACTACCCACACATCTTTTCATCTCTTGGCCCGAAAAAGAAAGCCGGTGTTATGACTGTAATTGAAAATACAACCCCGTTCCAGTTGATTGAGGAGATTGATGACCCTAATGGTAGATTTCACATCTTGGTTTGCCAACTCAATTCCATAACCTGTTCCATAGTAAACATCTATGCCCCTATTAAAAAAACACTTGAATTTTCTTAACAAATTGATAAAAGAAAAATCCAGATTCACATAAAGGGAGAACTGTATCTACTGGCCGACGGGAATGTTGATTCCACCTCAACTACACTTAATTTATCACCCTCTCTCAAAGAATTGGCTTATTAATAACGAACTATATCACACATTTAGATGTTTAAATTCTTCCTCAAGGGAGTATTCTCATTACTCCAATGTTCATAAAACATCGTCAAGAATTGACCTTTTAGTTAACAGACATTTTTTCTCTCCCTAAGGTTAGAAAAGTATCTATCCTAAATAAATCAATTTTGGATCATTCTCTGTTCCTGACAGAATTAACTCTAGGACCTTTTTCCAAAAATACCTTCCTCTGGAGGTGTAACTCCATACTATTAAAATTCCCTGAATGTAAAAAAGAGGTTGAGGAAACTCTAAAACTTTATTTCGACGAAAACAAATCAGAGCACAAAGCAGTCATCAGAGGTAAACTGATACAGATCTCCTCCAGACACAACCGTAAAAAAAGAGATAAAATAAAGAATATCCAATCTCAAATCAAACTAAAGGAAAACCTCCAAAATAGTCGAGCGCATCTATCCCCAGAAATACAGTTAGAATTACTAAAACTAAGACAAAATTTAAAAGAAGTCATTCTAGATGATTAGTAATTAAAGTCGAAATTTAAAATTTACTCAGAACTAAACAAGCCCACAAAATTCATGATGCGAAAACTAAAACGAGATAGGATTCAAAATAGAATCAACAAAATTAAAAATAACTTAGGTATCACCAAGCAACATCTCAAAGACATAGCAGACACGTTTGCAGACTACTATTATAATTTATACAATCTCAATCTTGATTCATCTTCTCCCCTACCAGATACCAAAAATATTCAAAACTTTTTCAAAGACCTTACAGCTTCCAAAAACAAGTCCTTCAGATTTGAGTTCTTTAACATCACCCATTACCTCTTCTGAAATATCTGAAACTATACATAGTCTTAAGACACAAAAATCTCCAGGTCCCGACAGATTTGTTAACGAGTATTATAAAACTTATGCAGAAATTTTAGCCCCACACTTAGAGCAGATTTTCAATCAGGCTTCCCATAGCGGACACTTTCCCAAAGAAATGTTGGCGGCTATTATTATAATGATTCCCAAACCCCAAAGTGATCCCGAAGAAGTTCAAAATTATAGGCCCATAACACTTATTAATTCTGATCTAAAAATCTACTCCAAGAATCTAGCAAACAGACTGAAAAAAATTCTTCCTAAACTGATAAATTTGAGATTCATAGAGGGGAGGCAAGCATCAGATGGCACCAGGAGACTGCTTAATATTATTAACAGGATTAGCACCACCAAATGCCCAGCATTTATCTTATCTTTAGAAGCTGAAAGAGCTTTCGACAGAATCAACTGGGGATATCTTAATTCATTCTTATTCCATTTCGGCTTCAACAAAGATTGGCTGTCATCGGTGTTTGCACTCTACTCCTCCCCTAGCGCTAGGATCTACATTAATAATAATCTTTCTAAATCCTTCCCCATTAGCAACAGGACCTGACAGGGATGCCTGTTATGAATGGGTGACAGAGGAGGATAGCAGGCCCAGGCTAAGCCACAGAAAACCAGAGAAGTTGGTAATTAAGCGGACTGCAGATCCCTGATCCTATCTACACAACTAGCAGTAGCCGTGGAGCGTACCTACGATGATCCTAGACACCTCGGCACAGCCGGAGAGCTAACTAGGCCTAAAGCAAGAAAGGGGAAATCTAAACTGCTCCGGAGCAGACCCCAAAGGAATAGATAGCCCCCAAACATATATTGTCGGTGAGACAAGATGAAAACACAAACGCAGGCAGAAAAATAGACTGAGCAAACGATGGGGACCAGACTGACTAGACAGGACAGGAAAGGAAAGGAAAGACACTGTCTGCAATCATGCAAAAAACCCTGCAAAAAGTCCAACACGTTTGATGCACAAAAACCACTGAAGTCACACGACTTCGCCCCCACTATATCAGCACTCTGGTATATTCTGAAAGCAAAGCAAAAAGAGACCAAAATAACAGGGGACAAAGCAAACTGGCACAAGCAGTAACATATGGGTGGTGATTCAGAACAGCCCCAGCTGGAGCTAGCTGACCCGCACAAAGCAGAGATAGACAAAATCAGATTAAATGCAAACAGAATAACAAATTAACCACTTAGCTGAACCATGTAGGGACAGAGCAGGAGACATCAGACCTCAAAAGGCACAGGAAGAAAATCACCAGCAGGGATAGAGGGAGTCAACTGTCTTAAATCCCAATCAGAAACCCCAGATCTCCAATCGTCTTCCTCATTATCAGGTGGCAAGCTTCTGTCAATCAGATCAGCTCCACTACCTCCAGTAACCACCACAGGGAGCCCAGAAAGAGAACTCGCAGCCCCTCTGTCAAGCTGACCAGCTCCACTACCTTCAGTAATCAACAGAGGGAAGCCAGAGAGAGAATTCACAACAGATGCCCCTTATCACCACTTCTCTTTGCCCTCGCCATTGAGCCTCTGGCAGAAATTATACGAGAAGATACATCAATCTCAGGTATCGATACACCCACAAGACAATACAAGATAAGCTTGTTTGCCAATGACATGATACTAACCCTATCAGACCCCATTAATTCCACCGCTTTTTTCTAAAATTAATAGATATGTTTTCTTCAATTTCTTTTTTAAAAATAAACAGAAAGAAATCAAAACTGCTACAACTCAACTTAAGCAACCGCATTAACAAAATTTTGAAAAGATTAACAGACTTCCCCTGGGAGGAAGAAAGGATTTCTTACATTGGAGTTCTTTTCACTAAAAAAAAAATCACTCTCTACTATAAAAGCAAATTGCGATGCCATCTTAGACACTATTTCAAAAGATTTCCAATCCTGGAGCAAAACTGGTCTTACATCGACAGGCAAAATTCTAGCAGTCAGATCAATTGTACTCCCTAAAATCTTTTACATCTTTAGGGCACTACCTTTAAACTTCCCGACCTCTTATTTAAAAAAATTCCAATCCTCTGTATTCTCTTTCGTCTGGAACTGGAAAAAGGCCAGGCTGGCCAGGGATGTTCTTTTTAAGAGTAAATCCAATGGGGGACTTGGATTACCAAACATCCAGGCATACTTTTGGTCAAATCTAATAAAACAAAGCATATATTGGGTAAGGGAGAAAACGCTTCCAGCTTGGATTGAACTAGAAAAATTTCATGTCAATTACCACCCATTGAAAGAATGCTAACTTAATCATATTTTCCAACTAAATCGTTATAAATTACTTCATCCTATCTTCTCCGCAACAACCCAAGCATTGGACAAAATGGTTAGACCACCCAAGAAACATAATAAACTAGTTAACTTAAATAACTTCCCACTCTCCCTGATTGCAACCATTTATAAATTCCAAATCCCAGAGAGATGGACCTAAATAGGCATAAAAAAAATCGGTGATATGTATGTCAACAACAATTTTGTTAGTTTTAGCGACATTAAACTAAAATTTAATATTCATCCACCGGACTTTATGCAGTATTGTATTTTGAAAGAACACGTTCAAAACTTCATCCATAAAGTGCCTACAAAGGCAGAAGCTGTACACTTATTACTCAGTAATATAGGGCATAGGGTCTTCTGGAGCACCAAATACTTATACAACTTTTTCAACAAGGGCAATAAATTCCAAAAAAAATCTATATGTCCAGATGGGAAACGGATCTACAGATCTCTACAAGTCCAGAGCAGTGGGAGCATGCTATAAAATACACATACTCCTCTAACATATCCCTACCCCTTCATGAATCCTTTTATAAGATGTTAACTAGATGGTACTTCACTCCAGTAAGACTTTCACGCATCAACAGCGACACTTATGTTGGAGCGGATGTGGTTCCAGAGGAGACCAGCTCCACATTTTCTGGACTTGCCCAAAGATTGCACTATTATGGAATCAGATTTCCCTACTTATCAATAATTTCCTTAAAAAAGAATACCCTCTCACTCCACAAACAGTCTTGCTATCTTTGGGACTAGAAAACATTCATCCTTCCATGAGATACACTTTGGTACATATCCTTCTAATAGTCAAAAACCTGATAGCCTTCCACTGGAAACATTCTGATACTCCACAAATTGCTGACGTTGTCGACAGACTAACTCTTTGGACCTGAAATTCGCTAGGATTATCGGCTGCATTAATACTTATGAGAACAAATGAAACGACTGGAATTCAATATTTCCCAAACCCTAAACATAACCTTAATCCTTTTTACGGGCTTCAGGTGCCTCAGGATACTTTATTCAAATTTTTTATTTTTATTTTTTTTTCACGTGTTTAGTATGTGTTGCCTAGAATATGTAACATTATTTATTCTGAGTTCTCTACCCTCAACCCAGTCCCTTTTACTCTTCTATTACCCCTTTTCTCAAAGACCCTTCCCAATTCACTTCTGCACAAATCATCTCGGAAAAAAGATATAAGGTGAAAATGTCAATGTGCTTTGATAAAGTTAATTTGTAGACTGCTAAAATATACAAAACGTTAATAAAAATTTTTGGAAAACAACAGTAAAAGGAGATGTGTGCGGGAGGTTCCTGCTGCTCAGCCGCTGTTGTGGGTGAGGGGATAGAAAACCTAATGTAGGGGGCTCCAGCCGCCATGTCGTACGTTATCTTGCTGAGTGTAGAGGTGTTCTTCAGCGTCGTGGGGGATTCTCTCCATGTAGATCTGCTCAGCCACGTGTCCTCTGGAGTATAGTGGCAGCTCCTCGAGGTGCTCACCCCCACATGGGTCTATATATGTATTTCTAGTTTCCCTTTATTATCAGGGCGGTGTCTGCTGCCCACCATCTTATCGGCGACATCTTTGCTTTAGCAGCCGGAGGAGAAGACCCGTCTTCAAGAGGAACTGGAAGAAGCTAGAGACAAGGCGCGGCGGAGATCCATAGGGAACATAAAGTTCATCGAAGAACTGTTTAAGCTGAAGATGTTGATGGAGGCCATCATGCATGACAGTGTGGTGAAACTGCTGAAAAACCATGACGAGGAGTCTCTAAAGTGTATGTGCTGCCTGCTCACTACCATTGGCAAAGACCTGGACTTCGAGAAGGCAAAGGTGACCATTGAGAGGTAGCCATAGGCTTGTAGAAGCATGTGGCCACCTGGTCTCTGATCACCCACGTATGCTCTGATTGTTCCAGCCCCGGATGGTTCAGTATTTCTACCAGATGGAGAAGACTGTGAAGGAGCGGAAAACCTCGTCCTAGTTCTGTTTCATGCTGTAGGACGTCATAGACCTCAGACTGGTACCTGCTGCCCTCATCATCATCTTCTCCATATATTGGTATAAAATCTATAAATATCCCATTTCTGTCATTTACACAGTGCAACTGGGTGTCGTGGAGAGCAGTCGAGGGACCCAAAACCATTGAGCAGATCCACAAAGAGGCCAAAATAGAGGAGCAGGAGGAGCACAGGAAAGTGCAGCAGCTGATGACCAAAGAGAAGCGCCGGCCAGGTAAGATCCGGCATGTGCCAGTCACACCCACCACATCTGGGACCACCATTCATCCTTTACCTGGTGTCTCTTTGCAGCGGTGCAGCGAGTGGAGGAGGGTGGATGGAACATGGTCCAATGTATAAATAATAACCAGGTCCTGGACCCTACCAAGTTCCTGAAGATCACACATGTAAGAAGTGTGGGCCGGGCTGGGGGAGTTCTGGGGTCGTTAGTGTCTCCTCTTATGGGATGACCCTTTATTCTCTCACAGCCCACCATTGATGATGAGATCCAGCTGTGCCCAAGGCTCAGCTCAGCAGCTGGGGGAAAGGGAGCAGCGGCGGGGCCAAGACCAGCGAAACAGGTGAGGCAGGTGGCTGCCCGGGCAGGTGAGGCAGGATGCCGGGTTATGTCTTGTCATCTCTGCCCTCCTGGACTCTGGTTTACAATCAGTCTCCATTTCTACCACAGAGTCCTCACGTCCAGGGGCCCCCAGTCTGAATCGATTCTCTGCTCTGCAACCTCCAGTGTCCTCTACAGCGTCCTCCACCATGTCCTCGAAAGCCACGGGATATTAACAAGGTATTTAGTCATGATGTGAATAGAGCCTGTGACCATACATTGAGGCTGTAACCTCCCTCATGTGTTTGTGTACTGATTCTCCAGCCATATCGTGAGAGGAACAACAAGCCCGTGCCCCCTCCACATTGGCCTCTCGCTCAGGCAGCTTCCTGCGAAGCACTGGTGCCTCGGATCTAATAGACAATCAAGAAGAGCTGCGGAGAGAGACTCTGCACATGCCAAAAACACTGCCCGACTCCACCGAGCAGGAGAAGGTGCCCAGCCTAGAGCAGAAGCTACAAGAACCTGGTGAAAGAACGATTCTCAGCCTCTACTCCTGTGCCCGCTGCTGACATGGATCTGACCCTGCACATTCGCTCCTGTGCCCACTGCTGACATGACACTGACCCTGCACGTTCACTACTTTGCTGGCTGCAGACGTGGCACTGTCACTGCACTTTCACTCCTGTGCCTGCTGCTGACGTGGCACTGACACAGCACTTTCACTCCTGTGCCCGCTGCTGACGTGGCACAGATCCTACACATTTGCTTCTGTGCTGGCTGATGACTTGGCACTGACACTGCACTTTCGCTCCTGTGCCAGCTGCTAAACGTGGCACTGATCCTACACATTCGCTCCTGTGCCGACTGATGATGTGGCACTGACACTGCACGTTCGCTCCTGTGCCAGCTGCTGACGTGGTACTGATCCTACACATTCACTCCTGTGCCCACTGATGATGTGGCTCTGACTCTGCCCTTTCGCTCCTGTGCCAGCTGCTGACATGGCCCTGACACTGCACTTTTGTGTTTCTCTGTCGTGATGTGTGAGACTCCAGAGTCTGATAAATCTCCTGTGTCAGAAGAGGAGCTGGAAAGGAAATCTAAAGCCATAATAGACGAGTTCCTGCACATCAACAAATAAAAGGTTAGCCGTCATCCTGCGGTGGGGTACAGCCAAGACCACCCAGATGTGAAGCGGCTTGGTATACATTTTTTGCAAAAAACGTATCGACTAAATACACTGTATTTGTTATACAGCACTTGCTGATTACTGTCATGTTTTTTACTGCAGAGTATTTTTTGCAAATTTGTCATTTTGCGTTTTCTTGTGTTATAGTTAAGGACCCGTAGTTGGCCATACCGCGGCCCTATAGTGACCGGCTTCCGCCGGACGTAGTCGTGTTCTACCCTGGTTGTGTTTGCTTGTATTGAGCCCCTGCGAGGGCAACCCTTGTTACCCCTTTGGTTGGTCAGGTTGTGACTGAGGATAGTTACCTCTAGGCCTATAAACGTTATTATAAAAGCACCAAACCGTCTTGCGACTCGTCACTGCATCCTGCGTACCTGCAATTACCACATTTGGCGTAGTCGGCAGGATGCAGTCTCCGAGCACAGACGGCGTTGCGCCCGACCAGTGTGGGACTGCAGGTGCTGCTGATAATGGGGGCCCCCGCTCTAGCATCTCTTTGGGGGCTATGCTAAGTAACTTGCCCCGGTTTTCTGGCTCCGATACGCTGTTGTGGAGCTGGACAGAACGCATGCGGGGCCTTTTCCGCATGCACCTAATGACCCCCGATTTAGAGGCTGAGGTGGCTCTCATGACGCTAGATGGGGAAGCCTGAAAGTCAGTGATGTTGAGACCCCCGGGACGCCGCAACACCTTCACCAGGTTCTTGCAGATTCTGGAAGAAACCCACGAGGATACAACAAACTTGGGGGAGTTGAGAACCCGGTTGTTCAGTCGGATGCAGGGGGAGGGAGAGACCATCACCCAGTATATGAACGCCCTCCAGGAGCTATACACTGCCATAGAGCGGAAGGACGGAATAGGGGTAGGCCCCATCGACATTACACTGCGTGAACTGTTAGTGACTGGACTCCGGGACCCGTTAATCAAGCAGGCATTGTGGGAGCAGATCCGAGTGAACCCACATATAGCTTTCTCTGACGTGGGGAGTCAGGCCCGGGTGCAAGTGCAGGAGCAGGGGATGACGGTTTCCGTGGGGAAGGCCCGGAGCATGGAGGCTTCCGCAAGCGTTGTCGGAGAGCCTCAATGGATTGAGGAAGTGAGACAAGAGCTGAAGAGTATCTGGGGTGAGCTGGCCGAAGTGAAGAAGAGAACGGAGCCTGCGCCCGGCCTGGTTACAATCCCAGGCCCTGGGGGCCTCACAATACCCGGGATGGACGGGCCTCACCGCCTCGGTGTTATGAGTGTGGAGAACTGGGCCACTTCGTACGGGAGTGTCCCGGCGGACATTAAACTAGAGGGCTCCGGGCATGGGGGATGCCGCTCGGAGCCGGAAGCCACAACTAGGGGTGGTGGAAGTTCCGAAGATCTGGTCGCTAAGTGCCCAATAGTGTGGGCCGAAGTCGAGGGTCGTGCCGTACGGTGCCTAGTGGATACAGGGTCGCAAGTAACGACCATGCCTGCAACTTACTTCCGGCAGCATTTCCTGGAAGCGGCAAGGTCCCAGTGGGGGCCCATGATACGACTAGTGGCCGCAAACCAACTGCCGGTACCTGTCGCCGGAGTGGTGTGGCTCCAGATGACACTGTGTGGTAAATCCCTCGGCCGCCGGGGAATGGTCCTAACCCAAGGAGAGACTAACGACCATCATCCAGTTATCTTGGGCACAAACACACTGCGGGAATTCGGCAAACTACTCCTCAATGATCCCACTCGCATGGCCCAAGGGCAGGTCTTCCAGCGGTTGGTGCGGGAGGCACGAGTGCTCCAGGAGTGCCAGGAGGGTGAGGCGCTGGGCAAGGTCATCGCGCCGGCGGCCCCCCCGCTCGTGCTTCCACCAGGGCAGACGGTGGTTGCCCTGCTGATCCACGCCCCGATGCCACTGGAGGGCGTAGAGGTGCAGGTGGAACCATGTTACTTGGAGCGCCTGCACCCTGGCATACTGGTAGCCCGCTCCCTGGCCACAGTGTGGGAAGGGACCGACCTGGTGCGTTGTGTCATCCTGGAAGACCAAGATATCACCCTGAAGCCCTGGGCCGAAATGGCCAAACTAGTGAGGCCTTTGGAGGAGATGCTGCCGGACCCTGTGGTCCAGTTGAAGGTGCAGCCCGAAGATCCTTGGGCAGTAACGGTACAAACCCAACAGACTGCTGTATCCTTGACCCAGGAAAAAGGTCGAGCCATCCTGGAGAGAATGAGGGCCGAACTTTCCGGCGTACGCCAGCCCAACTTATCCAGGTAGAGACACTTCTTGGACAATATTACAGTGTCTTCACCAGTCATGAAGATGACTTCGGATGTACCACGGCCATCACGCAAGGGATCCCCACGGCAGGAGCGGCACCCACCCGGGAATGATATCGGCAAATACCACCGCAGCTATACCAGGAAGTAAAAACTCTATTAGCTCAAATGCTTCGGAAGGGGGTCATACAAGAAAGCCAGGCCCCCATTGTTCTGGTTCATAAAAAAGATGGCACTCTGTGTTTTTGTGTGGATTATCGAAAGTTGAACGCCTGCACCATCAAGGATTCGCATCCACTGCCCGCATAGAAGAGTCTCTGTCCGCCTTGGGGAACGTGACATACTTTTCGACTCTAGACCTGGCCAGTGGGTAATGGCAGGTGCCGATGTTGGAGGAAGACAGAGCCAGGACGGCATTTATCCTTCGCATGGGACTGTTCGAGTTTAATCGGATGCCGTTCTGGCTGGCCAACGCCCCAGGAGCCTTCCAGCGGTTGATGGAGCAGTGTCTAGGAGACCTCAACTTTGAAGCCACGTTGATATACCTGGACGATATTATCATCTATTCCGCCACGTTCGAGGACCACCTGCGGCGGTTGGGGCAGGTGCTCGGCCGGCTGCAGAAGTACGGGTTGAAGGTGAAGCCCCAGAAATGCCACCTGTTCCGCACCCAGATCGAATATCTGGGGCATACCGTCTCGGTGGAGGGTGTTAGACCATCCCTGGAGAAGGTTGCTGCCATCCAGGGGTGGCTTACCCCCAGATGGTGAAAGACGTGCGGGCCTTCCTGGGGTTGGCCGGCTACTACCGTCGGTTCGTGAAGAATTTTGCACGCCGAGCCCGAGCCCTGCAGGACCTGGTGAAGGGGACTCCAGCCGGGGCGAATGGACGGAAGGTCCAGTGGCAACAACCGCAAGAGTATGCATTTCAAGATCTCAAAGCTGCACTCCCGGATGCCCCGGTATTGGCATATGCGGATTTCTCGCAACCGTTCATCCTGCATACCGACGAGAGCCTCCAGGGGCTAGGAGCTGTGTTGTCACAGGTGCAGGACGGCCGAGAGAAAGTGATCGCCTATGGTAGCCAGTCGCTGCATGACTCCGAACGAAACACGGACAATTACAGCTCCTTTAAGCTCGAGCTCCTCGCGGTAGTGTGGGCAATGACGAAGCGGTTTGCAGAGTACCTGGCGGGCTCCGAGGTGGTGGTGCGGACTGATAACAACCCATTAGCCCATTTGGAGAATGCCAAACTGGGGGCCCTAGAGCAGCGGTGGGTGGCTCGGATGGCCAAGTTCAACTACAAGATCATCTACAAACGGGGAGCTGAAAACGTACATGCTGACGCACTCTCCAGAATCCGACACACCACCCCAGGGAGGAATCGAGATGACGAATTAGAAGGAGAAGAGACGTCGTTCGCCCTCACCACCACCATGCTTACTGCCAACGTGCAAGAAGCGCCCCATCCGGGACCCTTAGGGGGAATACTAGAACAGCCACGCGAGAAGTGGATTCAGCAGCAACAAGAGGATGGAGAGATTGGACTCCTGCGCCGATGGGTGGCCACCGGCAAATTGCCCACTGGCTCACAGAGACAGAGACTTTGACCCAGGATATGTTGCTGATGTTGCACCAATGGGAAAAGCTTGTCATCAAAAAGGGACTTTTATATCGGAAAGCCGTGTCACGAACAACGTCTGCTCCGATATGGCAGGTGATCGTGCCCGGAACCCATCTCAGCCAACTGGCTCGGGAAGCCCATGAGAAGGGGGCTCACTTTGGTCCTCAAAAGACTTTGCAATGGTTGCAGCAGATAGTGTACCATCCACGCCTGCACACTGCTGTGGAAGAAGTTTGTCGAACCTGCCGAACGTGCGAGCTCGCTAAACCTCCCGTGCAAAGAGCCCCGGTGCAGACAATTGTAACATCAGACCCCCTGGAGCTCCTCAAGGTGTACTATCTGACCATTGGCCCTGCCTACCAGGGGTATGAACATTGTCTCGTTATGGTGGACCATTTCACCAAGTTCCCCACCAGAGACCAGACAGTGGAATCGGCCGCCTATGCGATCTGTAAAAACTTTTTACAAGTGTATGGCTGCCCGCAAAGAATACATTCGGACCAAGGAGCGTGCTTCCTAGGAAGAGTCATGGAAGAGCTACACCATCTCTATGGTATTGATAAGTCTCGGACTACACCGTACCACCCGCAGGGGAATGGAGTCTGCGAATGATTCAATCGGACACTAATTCAAATGCTGCGTAGCCTGGAGAGCGACCGAAAGGCCTGCTGGCCTGAATATGTCCCTGAGCTGGTGTGGGTATATAATAACCGGGTGCACCGAGTGACTGGTTACACCCCTACTTATTGCTGTTCGGATGGGAGGGCAAAGGAATTATGGAGTTAAACCCGGAGGAACCCCAACCCTGGACCGGAATATCCTCGTGGGTCCGAAACCACCGGCACCGACTGCAGACCCTCCACTGAATCGTCCATACAAAGCTCCAGGTTCTAGAACACCCGGGGGGAGCGCTGCCCCACCCATTGACTTCCAGATTGGGCATCGGGTACTCGTACTAGATCAACGCCCCCAGAACAAGTTAGAACCACGGTGGGAGGAGAACCCGTACCGAGTGCTGCGCCGACGGGCCTGTGTATGAAATACAATCCGAAGGAAACAACGCACTTCTCACGTGTGTTGGGCACCGTAATATGTTACGGCCTTGTGCGTCCACTGATCCCCTGCAACCCGAACCGGCCCCCCAGGTCCCCGACCCCCCCGCCCACGGTCTGGGACCTGGACAGAACTTCCCAACCGCATCCGCGGGGCACCCAAGGTAGTGGCACTACACTGGACCCGGACAGCCCACCAGAATCGACTATCCGACCACCCTCCACCACCCAAGAAGACTCCACTACACCCGAGCTTCGACGCTCCGAGCGGTGAACAGCGGGCTAACCCCCTGAACGTTACGAACAGGACCAGTTCTTATGGCGACAAGGACTGTCATCTCGAAAGACTAACCCGAGTCTACCAAAACCCTCGCCCGAGGACTGGCGAGCATACAGGGTGGGGGAGTGTGGGAAGAACGGCCGCCACCAAGTGTCCCGGCCGGAACCAAGGGGACCGTCATCTAGGTTCCGGGGGAAACTGTTCCCAGGGGACAGAGTTCAGGGACGGACCGCTGAGATGGACAGATGGGTTGGGGGAGGAGCCAGTATAAAAGGGGCGGGGAGCGCTAGTCATGATGAGTCACCAGACTGGGACAGAAGCAGCAGGAAACCATGTGAGCGACTGCGAGCAAAAGCGACTCACCAGTGCCAGGGGAGACGCTCACCTAGGACATCAGAGGGAAGGCGCCCTCACGACCGTCCAAGACCTGCTGCCCCGCTTCAGCCCGCGGCAGCCGTCGCCTCACCTCAGCCCACGGCTGCGGCCTACCCGCGGTCGCTCACGGCCGTTGCCACCTCGCTCCAGCCCGCAGCTGCAGCCTGTCTCCCGCCACCCGCAGCTGCTCTGCTCTCACCAGTGGTCGCGGCAAGTCCAGTGCCGTCGGCGACCACCACTGTCCTGCTCCGGTCCACGGCAGGGGCTGAGCCTCTGCTTGCCGTGGATTCCCCGTTGCAGCTGCTAGTTGCACAGGTGGCCTGCCACTCGCCACTCCGCACTGCTACCGCTTACCCCAGTCCGGGGGCCGCGGCCCACTCGTCCAAGGACTCCTCCGGGGCCGGAGGTGCCCCAGTGTCACAGGAGCGTCGGAACGCTCGAAGACTGCGTCGACTCTTCAGCAGCTGGGCCCAGCCGCTGCTCCGTCGAAGAACCACCGTCCAGGATGCCGAGGGACGTCAGGACGGCTAAGTTGACTATATAGTTAAGGACCCATAGTCAGCCATACTGCGGCCCTATAGTGACCGGCTTTCGCCGGATGTAGTCGTGTTCTACCCTGGTTGTGTCTGCTTGTATTGAGCCCCAGCGAGGGCAACCCTTGTTACCCCTTTGGTTGGTCAGGCTGTGACTGAGGATAGTTACCTCTAGGCCTATAAACGTTATTATAAAAGCACCAAACCATCTCACGACTCATCACTGCATACTGCGCACCTGCAATTACCACATGTGTGTAGATGGATGCATAAGACTGGTGACTGACGCATTATGATCCCCTCCCTTTGGTTGTGTATGGTATAGGGGTTACTGAATCAGAGTCAGCGTCAGTAGTGGCTTAGTCTGTGTGCCACAGAGCATCCCGCTCTCCATACGAGCGTTAGCGTCACACAGTGCCATCCAGCACAAGGCACCTTTGCACCGAACTAGCAACAGCGTTCCTTACAGCGGCGCCGTGCACTAGTTAAGCGCTTTCCTCCCTGCTCTGGAGTTTAATGGCATCCGCCGGGACGGTGCAGTGCGCACTCGGTGCAATTATTACTAATCTACTCTCTTGCTTGCACCGCAGCTGCGGTGCCGAGCGCTAGCGGTCTAGAGGAACTCTAGCCCTGTGTCTCTGGGGCAGAGTTCTGTGACTGTTAGCTAGTGCTCACCCAGCCAAGCTCTGTGAGTATTAACAGACTCCAGCAGTTGTTTCAGCGGCTCTGTGAGGTAACAGAGTTCACCCCTGTGCACACCGAGTCAGCGGATACCCCGCCGGTGTTCATTTAGTTCTCCGCATTGCTGAGAGTTTTACCATCTCTGTACGGTGGACCCGGGCTGCGAATGCACCTTATACCACCTTTAGGGTGCGTGCACACGCTGTGGATTCTGCTGCGGATCCGCAGCGGATTTGGCCCTGCGGAACCGCAGCAGAATCAGCTGCATTGTACAGTACCATTAAAATGAATGGAAAATGGAAACCGCAGTGCAGATGGTGCGGAATTTTCCGCGTGGATTTGTTGCGGTTTCAAAACCGCAGAAAGAATTGACATGTCAATTCTTTCTGCGGATTCCGCTGCGGTTTGCCATATGCTCCATTGTAGAGATGATAAACCGCAGGGCAAAACCGCAGGCTAATCCACAGATAAACCGCAGGTCTTCTGACCTGCGGATTTACCTGTGGATTTTACTAAATCCGCGAGGACAAATCTGCAGAGCATTCCGCAGCGTGTGCACACACCCTTATTATTCAGTGTGTTCCGCAAGCCCCTAAGGCTATGTGCACACGTAGTATTAGGTGCTGCGGATTTGTCCCCGCGGATTTGGGAAAATCCGCAGGTCAAAATACCTGCAGCTTACCTATGGATTAGCCTGCGGTTTAGCCCTGCGGAATCCGCACAAAGAATTGACATGCTGCGGATTGTAACCCGCAGTAAATCCACGCGGAAAAATCCACAGCATGTGCACAGCGTTTTTGGTTTTACCATTGCAAAGAATGGTACTGTACAATGCAGCAGAAACTGCTGCAGACCCGCAGGGCCAGAAACACTGCAGATCCGCAGCAGAATCCGCACCGTGTGCACATATCTTTCCAATGTAGTCACTGTGTGGCCTGCCCTAACATTGATAGAGTTGACAACTTTACAGATTCCTCGGGTCAGAGAACTTGTTCCATTAATCATCACATCAATTGTGAGACGAAAGCAGTAATCTACTATGCAGTGTGCCCATGTCCTAAAATCTATATAGGGTTGACAACCCGTCAGTTGAAGATCAGGGTACGCGAGCATGTAAATGGTATTTTGGCTGCAGAAAATGAAGAAGAATTAACGTTCCTAAAAACAATCCCCAAACATTTCAAGCAGTACCATAACTGTGATCCATCGTGTTTAAGAATTAGGGCTATTGATAAAATTCCACCTAATATACGGGGCGGCAATATCAGCCAGAGATTGGCACAAATGGAAAGTAGGAGGATGTGGACATTGAATACCATCCACCCCCTTGGTTTAAACGAAAATATCAGCTTTGTTCCATTTCTTTGACCACCTTTGTCATCCAGTGTTATTTTTATTTATTTCATTTGGTTTTAATTTTATTTTATTTCTATTTGTTATGTAGGTTTTTTATTTATTTATTTGGCCTATATATAAAAATATAGTTTGTAGATATTGATTTCTTGTTTTTTTTTGTCTATTTTTAGTTATTCTAGTCCCACTTCGGTATTTTTTATACGTACAGTTGTGGTTGTTGATCTCCGGGGGAGTCTCCTTGGTCCTGAGTCTTGCGTCTACGGTAGTGTGGGAATGTCTTCATCTAATGGATAAAGAAGAAGAATCAATAAGAGGAATTTTCAAAGGATGTCAAACAATATATTATTGTATTATTGTGTGCTTAATATGAATACTCTATATGTGCATTATTATGTATCTATTATTTATTATTTATATTTTTATTTTTTTACTTTTTTATTATTTATTATTTATCGTTTATGTATTTTTATTTTATATTTTATTGATTTTTATTATTATTATTTTTATTCACTATTATATAATATTAGTATTATTTTTTGGTATCTGGGTTTTGTATTTTTACACAGTATTATCACTTATTCACTTTATATATTTCATTTCTGTAATCTTGTCACTCTCTTTCACAATTTCTATTAAAGAAAGTATTTTATGGAATGTGAGTTCTTTTTTTGGTATTATTATTATCACATACATAACAGTAATATATTATGTTCACTTTTACATTTTATGGAATGTGAGTTTTTTGGTATTATTATCACTTAGATCACATTATGTTCATTTTGATTTTCACCTTGGAATTTAATTTCATTATCATAACTTTTATGGTTATTCACTCATCCTATAAAATATATAAATATTTTGGTATGTAGATTTGGTCACTATTTCATCTATCGCATATTATAATAGTAATTGTTTATATATTTTTTATTTTTTATTTGCATTATGTTCTATAGTTATTTCATGTTGCATATATGATATAGTTCTATATGACTGCTATACTCATTGTAATATAGGTCATTCTCTTGTCGAGTATATGATCTAATATTTTACTAACGGATATTAGGATTTTCCTTTTTGACTAAAGGACCTTCCAGTCACCTGACCCCTTTTTTCACCAATGATGGAGGGTCTGTTAGAATGTGTGCTGACGTCAGGACCATTTCTTCTGAGTTTTACTATAACAAGGACCTTCCAGTCACCTGACTCCCTCCCCACCAATGATGGAGGGCAGGGTAGAACGCGCGCTGACGTCAGCGTCCCGGGGATCTTAGCCTGCTGCATCCACGTCCCCTGTGTCTGCGATTTACATTCGCAGCCGCGGGGATCACGTGGGGCGGAGGGGCGGGATGTCCTGGTGGCGTTTGATGTTTGGGTGCGTCATATTGTCCCGTTCTCTTCCTCATTGGTTCTGTACGATATAAAAACCTACCCCTATTTGGATGACGCCACCCCCTGACGAAGGCAGATGCCGAAACGCGCGTCGGGGTCGGGCGTATACTGGGAACCTTTCATTAGCGGGCATTAGGTAATTATTTCTCTTGTGAACATGCATATGGGATATTCTCTGTATATAATCCAATACGGTTAGTTAATTTGCAACATGTGGATGTATTTTGAGGATTGTTAACCCCTACATAGTTTGTTTTGTCATTGTCCTGCAGCATATTGGTGTTTAGTGAGGGTTAGTTTACTTATCCCTACTATACTGTCATCAGTCTGCAATATATTGATGCATAAAACTCAATGTAGCCACTTGAATATGCATATGTGATACATTCTGTATTGAATCTAATATGGCTACTTAATTTGTTACACATAGATAGACTTTGAGGATTATTAACCCCCATTATATTGTACCTGTTTGCAGCATACATGTGCATGGTAATGTTTGGTCTATTAAACCATATTATACTGTCACCAGTCTGCAGTGTGATATTAATATATATAATTTAATGTGGCCACTTAATCTGCAGCATATTGGTGCACATTTAATATTTTTAACTCTTAATATATCAGTACTGGTTTGCTGCATATGGGTTTATACTATTATAATCCTACACTATTATGCTTATATTATATGTATGGGCATTGTCCTATGATATATGCATATATAGGGAGGTTTTTTGAAAGAATAATTTTATATTTTTTTGCACATTTCCATTTATAAATACTATGATATAGTTGTTTTTTTTTAAATTGTTAAAAAAAAAAATTTCTTGTGTTGCACATTTTTTGCACTTGCACTTTATTATTTAAATTTTATTAACTAACTGTAGTATTATTTTGCACTTTATATGGATATTTTTCTCTGGATATTTATGATTGTATTAAAGAATATACATTTTTATGTATAATATACAGATGCTATATTTGTTCCCAGTATTTCCCTTTTCTATTTGGTATTTGTGATCTCACCATTTTTTGTATATGTTTTAAATTTTGTGAATAAAATATCTATTTTTTATATATTGGACATTTGTTCTATTCGGTTTTTTCGTAGTTTAATTTGGTCTTTTTTCCGAATTGTCCGTCATTGTATTGTCCATTTGTGCGTAAGATTTGGCTATTCATATATGCAATGAGATAGGATATGCACTATTGTCTTGAATTTTCTATGATACCGTGTGCACATAGCCTAACATTATATTACCGCCAGGGTCTGGCTAGTAATGGAGGACGAGCAGCGACTCCAGAGGTGCATCCAGCAGCTGGGGAGTAGATTGGCGGCTCTCGAGCGCTCAACCTCAGCTGTGGATGTAGCCGCAGTCGCTGCTCAGGCAGCCACAGAGGCTGTATCCCGTGTGTCCACTGCCATTCCTGCCCCGACTTTGTCTCACCTTCCACTGCCCGAGAAGTTCTTGGGCGATGGTGCGTCTTGTATGAGTTTCGTGAGCCAGTGTACTATACAGCTAGAGCTGCTGGCTATACGATTCCCCTCCGAGCGGGCAAAGGTGGGATTTGTTATTTCTCTCTTGTCGGGCAGGGCTTTGGAGTCGGCCACACTGCTGTGGGAGCGTGGTGATCATGTGGAGCAGAGTGCCTCGCAGTTCTTGGGCACTCTGAAGCAGGTCTTCCTGGGACCGCGAGTCACCCATGATACCGCGCTCCAGCTGCTGGCACTGTCGCAGGGCTCATCCATAGTCAGCTATTTTGCCAACCTGTTCCGGACTCTGGCCTCGGAGTTGGAGTGGCCAGATAAGCTCCTCATTCCGGCATTCTGGAGGGATCTGGCTGACCATGTGAAGGATGCCCAGGCCACCAGGGAGATTCCCGCCACACTTGAGAAGCTTATCACCGTCTCCACCCGTATAGATCTTCGCTTTACCAAGCGAAGGTTGGAGCGGTCCCAGCATAGGCAGAGGTTTAGGTTGGCACCTAGTTTTGCTAAACCTCTGGATCCTCCCAATCGGGCGTCTGAGCATCAGGGGACTTCCTGTGTGGAATCCAGGCACCAGTCTGCTCAAGCTCCTGTGACCTGTCATGATTGCCGGCAGTCTGGTCATCTTGCCAACTAGTGCCCACAGCGGCCGGGAGAATGCTCGTGTTTAGTGGCCCTAGTAGGCGGCTCACTAGAATCAGTGTTGTTTTCCTCCAAGCTGTCCTTTAAGGGGACACTTAAGTTTGGTTCTTCCACTCTGGCGGTGGAGGTCTGCCTTCGCTCAACGGCATGCAATACCCCTGGTTATGATATTTAAGCCAGTCACCATCACAGTGGTGAACGGCACAACTCTGTCCTCACAGATTACCCATCAGACCGCCCCATTGATACTCTCGGTGTCTTAATCTCATCAGGAGACGATATCCCTCCTCGTCATGCCCAAGGGTATCGACCAGTTCCTTCTAGGGGTTCCCTGGTTGCGGAATCATTCCTCCCATATAGAGTGGTTCTCGGGGAGAATTCTTGGCTGGAGTAAATCATGTGAGGGTAGATGTCTAAGAGAGTGCGTCTAGGTTGCCTCCACCGAGGTCCCCACAGATCTTTCCTTGCTCCCCAAACACTATCGACAGTATGCAGACGTGTTCTCCAAAAAGGAGGTGGAAACCCTTCCACTGCATCACCCCTATGACTGTTCTATTGACCTCTTGCCGGGTGCTAAGCCTCCTCGGGGTCGAGTCTACCCCTTGTCTCTCCCGGAGACAGAGGCCATGTCTCAATACATCAGGGAGAATCTGGCAAGAGGATTCATTAGGAAGTCAGTGTCACCAGCGGGGGTGGGATTCTTCTTCGTACAGACGAAGAATGGAGAACTGCGTCCCTGCAACGATTACAGGGGTCTTAACGCCATCACCGTTAAGAACAAGTATCCTCTGCCCATGATATCGGAATTGTTCGATAGATTAAGGGGAGCAAGAGTTTTTACCAAATTAGATCTATGACTGGGCAGTTAACTTACAGGGTTACAGTCTGTTTAGAAAGGATCGTAAAAATCGGAGTGGAGGAGGGGTTTGTCTTTAAGTAAAGTCTTGTCTAAAGTGCACTTTAAGGGAAGATATTAGCGAAGGGAATGAGGATGTCGAGTCCATATGGGTCGAAATACATGGAGGGAAAAATAGTAACAAAATTCTCTTTGGGGTCTGTTACAAACCCCCAAATATAACAGAAATCATGGAAAGTTTACTACTAAGGCACATAGATGAAGCTGCAACCCATAATGAGGTCCTTGTTATGGGGGACTTTAACTACCCGGATATTAACTGGGAAACAGAGATCTGCGAAACCCATAAAGGCAACAGGTTTCTGCTAATAGCCAAGAATAATTATCTTTCACAATTGGTGCAGAATCCAACAGGAGCAGCACTTTTAGACCTAATACTATCTAACAGACCTGACAGAATAACAAATCTGCAGGTTGTTGGGCATCTAGGAAATAGCGACCACAATATTGTACAGTTTCACTTGTCTTTCGTTTTTTGCACTGGTGCTCAGGAAGGATATAATGGAACTAGAGCGGGTACAAAGGAGGGCAACAACATTAATAAAGGGGATGGGGCAACTACAATACCCAGAGACATTAGCAAAATTAGCATTATTTAGTCTAGAAAAAAGACGACTGAGGGGCGATCTAATAACCATGTATAAGTATATAAGGGGACAATACAAATATCTCTCCGAGAATCTGTTTATACCAAGGAAGGTGACGGTCACAAGGGGGCATTCTCTGCGTCTGGAGGAGAAAAGGTTTTTCCACCAACATAGAAGAGGATTCTTTACTGTTAGGGTAGTGAGAACCTGGAATTCCCTGCCTGAGGAGGTGGTGATGGCAAACTCAGTCGAAGAGTTCAAGAGAGGCCTGGATGTTTTCCTGGAGCGTAACAATATTGTATCTTACAGTTATTGTTAGGTTCTTTAGTAGGACGTAGATCTGGGGATTTATTCTGACAGAATTTTATAGGCTGAACTGGATGGACTAATGTCTTTTTTCGGCCTTACTAACTATGTTACAGTGTTAGATCTGCGGGGAGCCTATAACCTGATACGCATCCGTGAGGGGGACGAACGGAAGACGGCAATTAACACCAGGAATGGCCATTATGAGTATCTGGTCATGCCCTTTGGTCTTGTAATGCTCCAGCCGTCTTCCAGAACTTTGTCAATGATATCTTTCGGGATATGCTCTCCACCTTGGTGGTTGTCTATCTGGATGACATCCTCATCTTCTCTTCAGATGTGGACTCCCCCCGGAGAGAGGTTGGCAAAGTCTTCGCCCGCTTGCAAACTAACTCCCTCTACGCCAAGTTGGAGAAGTGCCTACTTGAGCAGGAGTCCTTGCCTTTCCTGGGCTATATCATCTCTGCCCAGGGTTTGGCTATGGATCCTGCAAAATTGCAGGCAGTAATGGACTGGCTAGAACCCCATTTCCTTAAAGCGGTGCAGCGTTTTTTGGGATTCGTAAACTACTATCGCCAGTTCATTCCCCACTTCTCCACCTTGGTGGCTCCCTTGGTTGCCCTCACCAAGAAGGCAGCCAATCCCAAGGTGTGGTCGGAACAGATCTCTGTTGTGAACTCATTATCTGGTCTGCCTCTGGTTTCCGGTGAGGGAACTGTTTGTGCTGACAGAGGAGCTGTGAGTTCTCTTGCGGGCTCCCTCTGGTGGTGGCAGGAGGTAATGAAGCTGATCTAATTAAGAGAGACCTGCCACCTGATAATGAGGACTACGATTGGACATCTGGAGTCTCAGACTGGATTTAAGACAGCCGACTCCCTATTCCCATGCTGGTGATTTTTTCCTGCTTCCTGAGGTCTTGGTTTCCAGCTCAGTTCCTGTCTTCTCAAGCTAAGTTTTCTCTGCTAATGTTCACACTTGATTTGATTTTGTCTATCCAGTTTTTATGTGGTCAGCCAGCCCCAGCTAGGGCTGTGCTGAATTTCCACTCTTATGTTACTGTATGTGCCAGTTTGCTTTTTGTCCATTATTACATTGGCCTCTTTTTGCTCTGTTCTCAGAATATGCCAGAGTGCTGATATAGTGGGTGAAGTCTAGTGACATCAGGGTTTTTTTGCTATCAGAAGTGTTGGATATTTTTTGCAGGGTTTTTTGGCGTGATTGCAGACAGTATCTTTCCTTTCCTGTCCTTTCTAGTTAGTGTGGGCCCCATCGTTTGCTCAGCCTATTTTTCTATCTGTGTTTGTGCTTTCATCTTGTTTCACCGTCAATATATGTGTGGGGGCTGTCTATTCCTTTGGGGTCTGCTCAGGGGCAGTTTAGATTTCCCCTTTTCTTGCTTTAGGCTTATTTAGTCCTCCGGCTGTGACGAGGCGTCTAGAATAATCATAGGTATGCTCCACGGCTGCTGTTAGTTGTGTGATTAGGATCAGGGGTCTGCAATCTGCGTAGTTACCAACCTCTCTGGTTTTCTGTGACTTAGCTTGGTTTTGTTTTTCTCCTCGGTGACCCAATCATAATAGAATCACCAGCCATACCGCAGATTCTAGGGTACTCAAAAGCAGGAAAGAATTGTTAAAAAAAGAAAAAAAAGTGTCAGAATTTTTTTTTTACATGTATTTTTTCCTCTTTTTCTCTGGGGCCGTAGGAGGATTTTTCTCTAATGGAGATTAAGCAATTGTCTGATCGTGTGGAGCAGCTCGCTTCTGAAGTGCGGGGAATTTCCGCCTATCTCACTCAGTCACATGCTGTTGAACCAAAGATCCCTACTTCTGATGTGTTTTCTGGGGATCGGTCTAAATTTTTGAATTTTAAGAATTGTAAATTATTTCTTGCCTTGAAGCCTAACTCATCGGGGAGCTCTGTGCAGCAGGTTAAAATTGTCATCTCCTTGTTGCCCCAGACCACCAAGAAAATTGTAAATTTTTGGTGCTGCACAATTTGCATGATACTATTGTTCCGGGTTTTCCCTGATTGCAAACTCATAATCCAGTTTTGGATTGGAAATCTGTGTCTGTGGTGAGTTGGGGTTGTCAGTGTGTTCTTAGGGACAATCCTGTTTTCTCCACCTCTCCTCAGTCTCATGATATTCCTGATTATTTGGCCGATTTTTCTGATGTATTTAGTGAGAGAAAGTCTGCGTCTTTGCCTCCTCATAGGCGTTATGACTGTTCAATTGAGTTGATGCCTGGGTGTAAATATCCCAAGGGTCGGCTTTTCAACTTATCAGTACCCGAACATGATGCTATGAGATCCTATATTAAGGAGTCGTTGGAGAAAGGTCATATTAGACCATCCTCTTCACCCTTAGGTGCTGGGCTTTTTTTGTGGCCAAGAAAGATGTTCATTAAGACCTTGTATTGATTATCGTTCCCTTAACAAGATGACGGTTAAATATCAGTACCCGTTACCCCTGATGTCTGATTTATTCTCCAGAGATAAAAGTGCCTGCTGGTTTACTAAGCTTTACCTCAGGGGGGTGTATAATCTTATTCGCATCAAGCACGGGGATGAATGGAAGACGGCGTTTAATACTTCCGGTCCTTTATGAATGATATTTTCTGGGACCTTGTGGATACGTTTTTGATCATCTATCAGGATGATAGTTTGATCTTTTCCAGTGATTGGGATTCTCATGTGGAACATGTCCGGACTGTGTTCTGGATTTTGAGGGAGAATTCCCTGTTTGCTAAGGGATCGAAATGCCTCTTTGGTGTACAGAGGATTTCATTTTTGGGATTTATTTTGTCTCCGTTGACTATTGAAATGGACCCGGCCAAGGTACAGGCCATTTATGATTGGGTTCAGCCCACTTCTTTGAAAGCTCTCCAGAAGTTTTTGGGTTTTTCTAATTTCTATCGTAAATTTATAAATTTTTCTGGTATTGTCAAACCACTGACTGATCTGACCAAGAAGGGCGCTGATGTGCTGAATTGGTCTCCAGAGGCTGTCTCAGCATTTCAGGAGCTTAAGCGGAGGTTCACTTCTGCTCCGGTTTTACGGCAACCTGATGTCTCACTTCCATTTCAGGTGGATGTAGTTGCTTCTGAGATTGGTGCAGGAGCTGTTTTGTCCCAAAAAGATCCTGTGACTTCTAAGATGAATCCCTGTGCTTTCTTTTCTCGAAAGTTCTCCCCATCTGAACGCAACTATGACGTGGGGAATCGGGAATTGTTGGCCATGAAATGGGCATTTGAAGAGTGGAGACATTGGTTGGAGGGAGATAGACATCAAGTTGTGGTCCTCACCGACCACAAGAATTTGATTTATCTGGAGTCGGCCAAACGCTTGAATCCTAGACAGGCAAGGTGGGCCTTGTTTTTCACGCGTTTTAATTTTGTGGTCTCTTTTCTTCCGGGCACTAAGAATGTTAAGGCAGATGCGCTTTCTAGTAGTTTCTTTGCTGATTCTCTTATTGTGACCAAGCCTACTACCATCCTAGGTGAGGGGGTAGCTCTTTCTGCCATTTCGCCCGATTTGAGAAGCGCTCTGGAGGAATTTCAGGAGGATAAACCTGAGCGTTGTCCTATGAGAAATTGTATGTTCCTGAACAGTGGAGGAAGAGAGTGATGTCTGAAGTTCATTGCTCCGCATTGGTTGGTCATCCAGGTATTTTTGGTACCAGAGATTTGGTGAGTCGGTCTTTTTGGTGGCCTGCCTTATCTCATGATGTCAGGAATTTTGTGCAGTCCTGTGGGACTTGTTCTCGGTCTAAACCCTGCTCGCATTCTAGTGGGTTGTTGATGCCCCTGCCGGTGCCCAGTAGGCCATGGACCCATATCTCAATGGATTTTATTTCTGATCTTCCTGTCTCTCAGAGAATGACTGTTATCTGGGTGATTTGTGATATTTTCTAAGATCGTCCATCTTGTACCACTCCCAAAGTTGCCATCTTCCTCAGAGTTGGTGCCCTTGTTTTTACAACAGGTGGTTCGGTTGCATGGGATTCCTGAGAACATTGTGTCGGACAGAGGAGTCCAGTTTGTTTCCAAATTTTGGAAAGCCTTTTGTTCCAATCTGGGAATTCAGTTATCTTTCTCCTCTGCGTTTCATTCTCAGACCAATGGGCAGACTGAGAGAACAAACCAGACTTTGGAGTCCTATTTGAGATGTTTTATATCTGCTGATCAGGATGGCTGGGTCTCATTTTTGCCCTTGGCCGAATTTGCGCTAAACAATAGAGCTAGTTCTGCCACTTTGATGTTACCCTTTTTCTGTAACTTTAGGTTTCATCCTTGATTTTCTTCAGGGCAAGTAGAATCTTCGGCCTGTCCAGGTGTGGACACTGTGGTAGAGAGAATGCAGCAGATTTGGGACCAAGTGGTGGATGGATAAGTTGTCACTCTCTCAGGAAATGGCCCAGCGGTTTTCCAACCAGCATAGGACCATTGGTCCCCAGTTTAAAGTGGGTGATATGGTTTGGTTGTCGTCCAAGAATATTTCTATGAAGGTTGCGTCTCCAAAGTTCAAGCCAAGATTTATTGGACCTTATAAGATTTTAGAGATTCTGAATCTTGTTTCTTTTCGGTTGGCTCTTCCAGTTACGTTTAAGATCCATAATGTATTTCACAAATCGCTGTTGAAGAGGTTTGCTAAGCCAGTAGTTCCTATGGCGGTACCTCCTGACCCTGTATTGGTTAAAGGCAATGTGGAATATGAGGTAGAGAAAATATTGGATTCTCGTTTAGTTAGACGGAGACTCCAGTATTTGGTAAATGGAAGGGTTATGGCCAGGAAGATAATACTTGGGTCTCTGCCTCTGACATTCATGCCAATAGATTGGTGCGTGCTTTTCACCATGCCCATCCTGATCGGCCTGGTGGCGTGGATGAGGATTCGGTGACCCCTCCTCAAGGGGGGGTACTGTTGTGAACTCATTTTCTGGTCTGCCTCTAGTTTCTGGTGAGGGAACTGTTTGTGCTGACAGAGGAGCTGTGAGTTCTCTTTGCGGGCTCCCTCTGGTGGTTGCAGGAGGTAATGAAGCTGATCTAATTAGCAGAGACCTGCCACCTGATAATGAGGATGACAATTGGACATCTGGAGTCTCAGACTGGATTTAAGACAGCTGACTCCCTATTCCCATGCAGGTGATTTTTTCCTGCTTCCTGAGGTCTTGGTTTCCAGCTCAGTTCCTGTCTTCTCAAGCTAAGTTTTCTCTGCTAATGTTCACATTTGATTTGGTTTTGTCTATTCAGTTTTTATGTGGTCAGCCAGCCCCAGCTGGGGCTGTGCTGAATTTTCACTCTTATGTTTCTGTATGTGCCAGTTTGCTTTTTGTCCCTTGTTAGATTGGCCTCTTTTTGCTCTTTTCTCAGAATATGCCAGAGTGCTGATATAGTGGGTGAAGTCTAGTGACTTCAGGGTTTTTTTGCTATCAGAAGTGTTGGACATTTTTTGCAGGGTTTTTTGGCGTGATTGCAGACAGTATCTTTCCTTTTCTGTCCTTTCTAGTTAGTGTGGGCCCCATCGTTTGCTCAGCCTATTTTTCTACCTGTGTTTGTGCTTTCATCTTGTTTCACCGTCAATACATGTGTGGGGGCTGTCTATTCCTTTGGGGTCTGCTCAGGGGCAGTTTAGATTTCCCCTTTTCTTGCTTTAGGCTTATTTAGTCCTCCGGCTGTGACGAGGCGTCTAGAATTATCATTGTTACACTCCACGGCTGCTGTTAGATGTGTAGTTAGGATCAGGGGTCTGCAATCCGCGTAGTTACCAACCTCTCTGGTTTTCTGTGACTTAGCTTGGTTTTGTTTTCCTCCTCGGTGACCCAATCATAATAGGTCTCCAAGGCCTTGTCCTCCATCAAAACTCATTTTGCCAGCGCTTCCATTCTACATCGTCCCGATGTGGACAAACCCTTTATCTTTGAGGTGGATGCCTCGTCCGTCGGTGCTTGAGCTGTTCTCTTCCAGAAGGACGCTCAAGGTCGGAAGCAACCCTGCTTCTTTTTCACCAAGACCTTCTCGCCGGCGGAGAGGAACTATTCCTTCGGGGACAGGGAGTTGCTGGCAATGATGTTGGCGTTCTCGGAGTGGAGACATCTCCTTGAGGGGGCCCGGTTCCTCTTCCAAGTATATACCGACCACAAAAACCTGATGTACCTGCAGACGGCCCAGCGGCTAAATTCTCGCCAGGGCAGATGGTCGCTTTTGTTCTCCCAGTTCCACTTCATCCTTCAATTTCTGTCCAGTGAGAACGTCCAGGCCGATGCTCTCTCTTGTAGTAGTGTCATCGGAGGAGGAGGAGACAGAGCCTCGGCTAATCGTTCCATCCGAGAGTCTGAGGACCGTGGCTCCAGCCGCCCTAAAGTCGGTGCCCCGTGCAAGACTTTTGTCCCTGCCCGTCTGCAACCGGAGGTTCTCTCTTGGGCTCACGCATCCAGGGTGGATGGACACTTTGGGACGAAGCGGACAACTGAGCTCCTGGCAAGAATGTACTGGTGGCTGCATATGGTCCGGGACATCAGAGACTACATTCGGGCGTGCGTCTCCTGCGCCCAGAACAGGTCTTCTCAGCGATGGCCCGCTGGGCTACTTTACCCCCTGCCAGTGGCAGACAGGCCCTGGGATATGGTCGGCATGGACTTCATTGTGGGTCTGCCCAAGTCCAGTGGCAGCACGGTTATTTGGGTTGTCACCGACCATTTCTCTAAAATGGTGCACCTGGTGCCCCCCTCGCGGCTACCTTTCTGTACGGGGCCTGGCAGCGCTGTTCATTAGGCATATCTTTCACCTACATGGCATGCCAGACAAGATAGTCAGTGACCGGGGTCTCCAGTTTGTGTCTCGGTTCTGGAGAGAGCTCTCTAGTCTGCTCAGCATTGAGCTAAATCTCTCCTCTGCCTACCATCCCGAGACGAACGGGTTGGTAGAGAGGGCCAACCAGACCTTGGTCACATATCTACGACATTTTGTCTCAGCAAGGCAGGATGGCTGGACATCCTTGCTACCATGGGCGGAGTTTGCTTTGAACAACGCTGTGGCTGATTCCACCGGCCAGACCCCAGTCCTCCTTAATTACGGCCAGCATCCGCGCATCTCTGTGCCCATGCCCGTGTCATCCACCGACTCTAGGGTGGCAGACTGGGCGGTGGAGGCACGTGATATTTGGGACCGCACCCAGGATGCCATCCGGGCCTCTAAGGAGAGAATGACGGTGTCCACGGACGCACACAGGCGCTCTGCTCTGACCTTCACTCCTGGTGACTTAGTGTGGCTCTCCGCTCGTAACATCAGGCTGCAGGTCAAGTCCACTAAGTTCGTGCCTCGCTACATAGATCCTTTCAAGGTTCTCTAACAGGTTAACCCTGTGGTCTACCAGCGGGCCCTTCCTCCACACCTGGGTATCACCGATACCTTCCACGTGTCCCTCCTTAAGCCCGTCCACATGTCCCGGTTCTCCGAGTCATCTGCCGGGACATCGGGCTTGTCCTCGGACGAATTTGAGGTGAATGCCATCGTGGGGTGCAGGATGATACGTGGAAAAACGTATTATTTGGTTGATTGGGTCATGGCCCAGAGGATCGGACCTGGGAGCCTGTGAAGAACATCCGCGCTCCGCTACTTGTTGGGGCCTTTGAGCGTAGCGAGGCTCAGGGGGGAGTGGGGGTAATGTTAGGAGTCGAGTTTCCCCCACTGCATAGGGGGAATCTCAAGCCATGTCCTCTGCGGCCGCAGAGATTCCTGCTCAGCAGAGACGTCTGTCCCGGCATCTTGCCCAGGCTGATGCTAGGCATCTGGTTGCTCCTTCAGGCTCTGCTATAACACCATGCTTGAGTCAGCAGCAAGCAGACGCTCCTGTGACTAAGTCCTGTCTTTTGTCTACTGAGCATGCCCGTGGGACGACCTCTCATTGGAGGTCGGAGTTCCCATGCGCAGGTCCCGTTCCTGCTCGGAGTGGTCCACTGGGAAGGTCCCGGAAGGACGCCGCTATAAAAGAGTTGCATGGCCACTCGGCCATGCGCTAATATAGACTCTTATGGGTAGTTGTGTGTAGATGGATATATGAGACTGGTGACTCATGCATTATGATACCCTCCCTTTGGTTGTGTATGGTATAGGGGTTACTGAGTCAGAGTCAGCGCCAGAGTGGCTTAGTCTATGTGCCCCAGAGCATCCCGCTCTCCACACAAGCATTAGCGTCACACAGTGCCATCCAGCACAAGGCACCTTTGCACCGAACTAGCAGCACCGTTCCTTATAATTGCGCCATGAGCTAGTTAAGCGCTTTCCTCCCTGCTCTGGGAGATTAGTGGCGTCCGCCGGAGCGGTGCAGTGTGCACTAGGTGCAATTAGTACTATTCTCTTGCTGGCACCACAGTTGCAGTGCCAAGCACTAGCAGTCAAGAGTAATTCTAGCCATGTGTCTCTGGGGCAGAGTTCTGTGACTGTTAGCTAGTGCTCACCCAGCAGAGCTCTGTATTAACAGGCTCCGACAGCTGTTTCAGCGGCTCTGTGAGGTAAGAGTTTGCCCCTGTGCACACCGGATCAGTGGATACCCCGCCAGTGTTCACTTAGTTCTCCGCCATAAATGAGCAGCAGTTTTACCATCTCTGCACGGTGGACCCCGGGCTGCGAACGCACCTTATACCACCTTTATTACTTGGTGTGTTCCGCAAGCCCCTAACACTGGATTTTCACGCTGTTGTATTAAAATGATCTGACTGTAGCATGCAGTGTGAGCAATTGTAGAAATAAAGGGGGCTCTGAATTGCTTTGCAATAAAATTAGCAAGATTCAGGTGCAAAAAAAAATTATTCCTAGCCACGGATACCTGCAGCTAGGTATATATATAATAGGCAGCAGCAGACACTTATGGACCATTTAGGTGTATGCAGTGAGCTCTCTATACTCACATACAGTGCCTGCGTGCCTTGCACTGATGTGGATATGCGCACATAGTCTCCCCCGCCTACCTAGCACTGCAATCTATATATCCTGTAATTAGTCCTTAGGACTGTTGGTTTAGCTGGAATTGTGGATTGAACAATGGTAGACCCACACTAATAAAAGCACAAATCTGTCCCTATCTCAGCAGCAGCTCTGCCCACACTACCTGATTCCGGAGATGAATGCGCCGAGCAGGGCGGCGTCCGGTCTCTTATAGACCTGATGATGCTGTTCGGCCAGTCAATCACTATAATACCACAACAAAGATGGCTGTGGCATTACAGTACACGGCAGACAATCCCTGCATGGTGATAGGCACTCTAAAGAGTGCCAAACAGGCAGGACGGAGACCCGAGCTCCCGCTGAATAATCCCGGAAATGCTCGTTGCTCGTCATGTACAGTGATACAGCGAGTAATTAGTGGCGAGCACGTTTACTCATCACTAGAGTTGAGCGATACCGTCCGATACTTCAAAGTATCGGATCGGAATGGAACGGCCGATCTTTAAAAAAAGTATCGGTATCGCCGATTCCGATACCGGAAGTCCCATTCAAGTCTATGGGACTTCCGGTATCGGAATAAGAAAAACCCTGTTTTTGCCTTGTACAGCCTCTCTGGGGTCTGTACGGGCCTTTCGGGGGGCTGTGCCGGCCTGCCAGGGGGTCTGTGCAGGCTCCGGTGGTCTGTGCCGGCCTGCCGGGGGGCTGTGCCGGCCTGCCGGTGGTCTGTGCAGGCTCCGGTGGGCTGTGCCGGCCTGCCGGTGGTCTGTGCAGGCTCCGGTGGGCTGTGCCGGCCTGCCGGGGGGCTGTGCCGGCCTGCCGGTGGTCTGTGCAGGCTCCGGGGGGCTGTGCCGGCCTGCCGGGGGGCTGTGCCGGCCTGCCGGTGGTCTGTGCAGGCTTCGGGGGTCTGTGCAGGCATCGTCCGATGGGACTACAAGTCCCATCGGGCGATGCCTGCTACCATGACAGTGATTGACACATTAGCCAATGATGGGACAGTAGTAGTCCCATCATCCGGCTAATGTGTTAAATGTTAAAAAAAAAAATAAAAAAAAATACTACATACATACTACATGCATGCTACATACATGCTACATACATACTACATGCTACATACATACTACATATATACTACATGCATGCTACATACATACTACATGCTACATACATACTACATGCTACATACATACTACATATATACTACATACATACTACATACATACTGCATGCTACATACATACTACATACATACTACATACATACTGCATGCATGCTACATACATACTGCATGCTACATACATACTACATACATACTACATACATACTACATGCATGCTACATGCATGCTACATGCATGCTACATACATACTACATGCTACATACATACCACATACATACTACATACATACTACATGCATGCTACATACATACTACATGCTAAATACATACCACATACATACTACATACATACTACATGCATGCTACATACATACTACATGCTACATACATACTACATATATACTACATGCATGCTACATACATACTACATGCTACATACATACTACATATATACTACATGCTACATACATACCACATATATACTACATACATACAATACATTCATACAATACATACATAGACATACAGTACATATAACATAGAGTAACATACTTACCAATACTTGTCACATTGTTCCCCGAAGCCATTGTCTTTTCCGGAATAAATATTAACATAACAAACCACAAAAATACTCACCCACGATCCGAAGCAGTCCACGAGTGTGTCCCACGACGATCTTGGGTAGAGAACTGCAGCATCAGATGATGCTGCCGTTCTCTACGGGCTGCAGGAATCCAATGACGGAAGGTAGGTATCCTTCCGCACTGTATTCCTCCGCCACTTAAAAAAAAAAAAGTCCCTAGTCTCACTTTATGCCATTGCTGCGTGGGAAATTCCCACACAGCAATGGCATAAAGTGAGACTAGGGACTTTTTTTTTTTTAAGTGGCGGAGGAATACAGTGCGGAAGGATACCTACCTTCCGTCATTGGATTCCTGCAGCCCGTAGAGAACGGCAGCATCATCTGATGCTGCAGTTCTCTACCCAAGATCGTCGTGGGACACACTCGTGGACTGCTTCGGATCGTGGGTGAGTATTTTTGTGGTTTGTTATGTTAATATTTATTCCGGAAAAGACAATGGCTTCGGGGAACAATGTGACAAGTATTGGTAAGTATGTTACTCTATGTTATATGTACTGTATGTCTATGTATGTATTGTATGAATGTATTGTATGTATGTAGTATATATGTGGTATGTATGTAGCATGTAGTATGTATGTAGTATGTATGTAGCATGCATGTAGCATGCAGTATGTATGTAGCATGCATGTAGTATATATGTAGTATGTATGTAGCATGTAGTATGTATGTAGTATGTAGCATGCATGTAGTATGTATGTAGCATGCATGTAGTATGTATGTAGCATGCATGTAGTATGTATGTAGTATGTATGTAGCATGTATGTAGTATGTATGTAGTATGTATGTAGCATGTAGCATGTATGTAGTATGTATGTGGTATGTATGTAGCATGTAGTATGTATGTAGCATGCATGTAGTATATATGTAGTATGTATGTAGCATGTAGTATGTATGTAGCATGCATGTAGTATGTATGTAGTATTTTTTTTTTTTTAACATTTAACACATTAGCCGGATGATGGGACTACTACTGTCCCATCATTGGCTAATGTGTCAATCACTGTCATGGTAGCAGGCATCGCCAGATGGGACTTGTAGTCCCATCGGACGATGCTTGCACAGACCCCTGGACATCAGCACAGCCCCCCGGCAGGCCGGCACAGCCCCCCGGCAGGCCGGTACAGACCCCCACAGGGTGCACAGACCACCGGCAGGCTGGTACAGACCCCCACAGGGTGCACAGACCACCGGCAGGCCGGTACCGACCCCGGGCAGTCCACACAGCCCCCCGGCAGGCCGGCAGAGACCCCCGGAAGGCCCGAAATGACGGCGCATCATGATGCGCACACACCGCGCATCATGATGACGTCAGGCCGTCAATCAACTTTGAACTTCCGATTCCGATGCCGAATTCCGATATTGAAAAAATATCGGAAGTCGGTATCGGAATTCCGATACAGCAAGTATCGGCCGATACCCAATACTTGCGGTATCGGAATGCTCAACACTACTCATCACTAATAGTGACATATAGTTACACAGCCAAATGCAGTGTGGGCATTGGCTATGATATCAGGCGATTAGCTGTCACTGAGCTGCTCCAGTGAAGTGTATAATCGCCAAGACGTCCTGGTAATGTCCATTTGTGGAAACATGTTTCAAAGTAGGACATACTGGAACACCCAATGTGGAGACAGTTTTATAAAATCTATTATTTAATCTGTTGCTAGGGCTGGCGGAAGGCACCAAATAATATAAAGATGGTAATAAGGTGCGTTCGCAGCCCGGGGTCCGGTGTGCAGAGATGTTAACTGCTGCTCGGTAATGGTGGACACAAAATGGCGGTAACGCACTGGACACACATGGGTTAAACGCCACAGTTGCAACGAGCTCTGTTCTTTCATAGAGCTGCAGAATCGCAGACCACAGATGCTGTACTGTTAACTGTCACAGATGAATCAGCGCTAGTGTATGTGTAGTGTACAAGACTCTGCCCCAAGGACAACGCAGGGTAAAAGCCTATCTAGACCCACTAAGCGCACGGTGTCACACCTGCCATGCCTGGACAAATCCTGACTAATAAACTTTGCGCACTGAGTGCGCGCAGCGTCGCACTGGCGAACGCCACTAACTACCCTGACTAGGGATTCTAGCGCACTGACTGCACACGGCGCTGACTCTGCCTTCTACCTGCACTATCAGTCTAGGCACTAGCTGGCAGGACTGAACAACACACGCGTACCAAGGGTAGGGGTTTCATGAGTCAATCACCAGAGACATTCATATCTGCATACAACTCTCACTCCACATGGTCTATACGGCTGTGTGATACTTTTATATCTGCAGCCTTCCAGGACCTGGCTGATGGCCCAATCCGAGCTGCTTGAGGACCTGAGCATGTGACCTCCAATCACCAATGAGTGGTCGTCTCACGGGCATGCTCAGATAGAGAAAAGCAGGACTTAGGCCCAGGATCATCTGCTTGCAGCTGACTAATGCTGGTTGCTATAGCTGAACCTGGGGCGGCAGCAGCAACCAGACGCATAGCATTAGCCTGAGCCAGGCGCTGGGACCGACATCTCTGCGGCTGCAGAAGAATGGGAGACCGCAGAGGCCATGGTTCGGGATTCCCTGTGCAGCGGCGGGATCTCGACGCCTAACATCAGTAGTTGTCAGTTTTACGGTATTTGTCAGAACATATCTCTTCTAAGCTTGGCACATCTATGGCCCCTCTATTGGCCATGTGTTTTTGGTTTTCTGATGTTCTGTATATATAGCTGTGAGCAGTAACTGGACGCTGCACACATCAGCCCTTCCACTGTTGGACTGCACGGTCGGCCATTCTGTAGTGGGACAGCTCTGTGTACGGCTCTAGCTAGGAGAGGCAGCAGCCTCCCTTCTCAGGTTGTGGTATCAGCACACCAGGCTTAGTTTTCACACAGCACTTGTTCTAAACGTCGTGATTTTCGGGCGCAGGTCCAGGGTGACGTGAACCTGTAGCAGACACCTCAGAAAGTGTAATAAATCTCTTCTGAAGCTTTCCTGCGTTCACCTCCCACAAAAGCCAAACTAATGCCATGACGTCGCATCTCTTCTATTTATCGCCTACGGCGTGGAGTAAACTGTAAAGCTCCGCCCACTACATACGTCACATTGCTATGCTGAATGTGATTGATTAGTCAGGCCTGAGCGTTCGTCAGAAGCGCATGCGCAGATCATAATCTCGGTGGTTGATTGCTCGTGCTGCAGTTACGAAAAGAATCTGAGTGATAATAGGAGCGTCTGCGAAAATGGCGGCTAATGTCTCCACCAACCCGTCCCAGCTACTGCCGCTCGGTACGTAGACGCTATGGTTGCAGACTGAAGCTACCCGTTGCGCTATGCTGGGACTTGTAGTTGTGTAGTAGACATCGCACCGATTTCCAACCTTCCCCTTGTGTTTCCATAGAGCTGGTGGATAAGTGTATAGGATCCCGTATACACATCGTGATGAAGAGCGACAAGGAGATAGTGGGCACGCTGCTGGGCTTTGATGACTTTGTCAGTATCCTGTGTGCTGTCTGGACTGGGGTGGCGCCCCCTCTGGATGCAGGGCCACATTACAGTGCTGGCCTGTCTAGTGGATGGCCAGACAGCTATTTCTTGTGGTGTGATTTGTGGGCCATGAATGGTAACCAGGAAATGTAGCCGATGTGTCGCATTTACTACACGTCCCATCAGGTGTGATGATGGGTTACATGCAGGCCCAGCAGCGCTCACCGCACGTTCCTTGTGCACAGAACAATCGCTAATATGATATGCCAGTGATCACGGCCGGGCGATGTGCTGCAGAGACGAGGGAATTTTAAGCAAGATTTAGGCTGTGTGCCCATGATGCGATTTTAAAGCGTTTTTGCCGCGATTTTCGGCGCGAAAACGTTTAAAAATCGTGTACAGAACGCCCCCCCATGCATTCCTATGGCATTCCGCACATGCTGTGCTAATGCTGCGCTTTTTTCTGCGGCGGAATCGCATCGCGGAAAAATCGCAGCATGCTCATTCTTTTTTGCGGAATCGCAAAGAATTGCCGCAATTCCACACCCATAGGAATGCATGAGAACCACTTACTTCCCCCATGTGGCTATGCCCACCATGCGGGAAGTTAAGCGTCTCATGTGTGGTTGGTACCCACGGTGTGGAGGAGAGGAGACTGTCCTCCAGGCCCTGGGTACCATACCCCTGTAAAAAAAAAAAGAATAATAAAAAAATCGGGGTATATTTACCTTCCGGCGTCACCTTCCGGCCTCAACGTTCCCAGTAATGCTTTGCGGCAAGGTCCTGTGATGACGCGGTCTTGTGAGATCGCTATAGCAACGTGAGACCAACGTCATCACAGGTCTCGCAAGGCGTCGCTGAGGCTGCGCGGGACGTCGGAAGGTAAATATACCCCGATTTTTTTTTTTTAAATTTTTTTATCATTTTTAACATTCTATCTTTTACTATTGAGGCCCCATAGGCAGCCTCAATAGTAAAAAGCTGGTCACACTTGTCAAACACTGTTTGACGAGTGTGACCAACCTGTCTGTCACTTTCCAAGCGATGCTTCAAATCGCTTGGAAAGTGCTTGAATATCGCACGCGAAAATCGCGAACATAATCGCGGTAAAATCGCGCAGAAAAAAAACGCGCAATTTCTGGGAAGGAGTCTGGTTTTGAGTGTCCGGATTAAAACGCAACGTGGGCACATAGCCTAAAAATCATTTTCTGCTGGGCGGCTGTCGGCCTGGGTATAATACCTGGTTATCTAGAAGCGGGAGTTCCTAATAATCGCCCAGTGGAGTTGATGGATCCGGCACTTAAAGTTTTTCTATTAGTATTTTAAAGCAGAAGTATGGAAATGTGAACCAAGCTACAAGTCTGAAATCCCTCTGTGACTGCAGACTTGTGACTCGTCCCATTGTGCTCGCTGTGAGGATTCTCAGGTGCCAGGAGTGGTGGTCGTGTCACTGTAAGTATGCGATTAACATAGTCTCGGCCATATTCCGACTTGACTGTTTCCAGCCTCGCACAATACTCTTGCATTGATCCAGGCTGCACCCATCTTGTCAGAATGTGGCTGAGAGTGTGCAAATCACGTGCGTGCAATCACATGACCGCCGTTCCTATGGCCAACACATGAAAAGCCTCACAGTGGACGTGATGTGAGGATTCACAAGTCTGCAGTCACAAAGAGTGACTGCAGACTTGTAGCTTTAGACCAGACAGCCCATTTTAAGCAGATTGTCTACTAATACTCAGGCTAGGCCTTTACTATCAGATGCAAACGCTGAAAGGAGTGGAACAGCACATCATTACAGAGCTTAGTAAATGCTTCCAAGTTCTGCAGATCATCCCCTATTTAAATGAATGAAAGAATAGGCACCGATCTGTAGTCCTCCAGAGTGGCCACAAACTGTGCGACGGAGCGGTGGTTTCCCACTCTATACACATCTACTAGCAGCCAACCATTGGTGATGCCGAGTGTTACACTCCCACTGATTTGATACATAGCTGTCGGACATTTGGCAGTCTGCTCTGTATTGTGTATGCTATGCCAGTGAGGACAGGGGCAGCCAGGGCTCATTGATGCATAGGGACCAACGATAGCCTGTGCAGTCAGAATCCACAAAAAAGCTAGTGTAGCAACAGTGGCTGGAAATGTTAATGCTGGCCAAGATGGAGAGCTATCAGAACACTCAACATCGTAGCTTGCTGCCGAGTGGTCAGTGTATCCGTGCTCGGCACAGTGGGTAAGTGAGCATCCGAATTGGCCATAGTTGAAGGTGGCCAAGTCCAGTGAATCCTCTTTCCTTTTACATCACATAGATGGGTGGATGACTGCGCATCATTTATCTGGGGAAGGGAGCATCAGGGCACATAATGGAAAGAAAGGAAGCCATAGGGGAAAGTTTAATGTTTTGTTGCTTAGTATTAAATTGCTCAAAAGCTGATTGTATAGCACACCAGTCTCACACAGGCAATGCAAACTGTATGGGTTACAGTCTATTACCATATCTTTAGATTAGGTGGGCTGCCCTGCACCCCATGAGAGCAGACACCCTAGTTTACAAGGTCAAATATGCTAGGCTTGGCTGCACCCTGAAAAATGATGTGCAAAAAAAAAAATGAGATATTGGTTGATATTTTGGTCATGATAAGCTTGCAAGTCCTAACACTAAAATTAAAAGTAAAGCCACAAAAAGAGGAATAAAAATCTTCCAAAAATTCAAGAATTAACACAGAATTTTTTCTCAGCGTTAATTCTTGATTTTTTTTTGGAGGATTTTTTTTTTTTGCTCTTTTTTTGGCTTTGCTTTTAATTTCAGTTTTACTTTGGCCAAAAAACCCCCCTAAAAATGACCCCACGCGGAATAAAACCAATGTTTTAAATGCTACAAAGTAAAAGCAAGCAAATATATTGGTATTATAAAAGCATCTACTAACCCTGCAGATATCATGTCTGAAGGAGTCGTAAACTCTCAGAAACTGTCTCTGGAATAAACTCTTGCCTTTATTAACATAGGCGATGTGTCTAGGCTTGTATTTATTGGTCATTGATCCGTCCGATCAGTGGACACTAGCAACTTAAATGGCAGATATCTGGATTTAAAAATATAAAAATTGACTGTAAGAAGATCTTAGTCGCTGTCTATTGTCTTATTATAGGAAAGATGTATATCTTTGTACCGTGTTAGCCAGTAGATAGAAGAATATTTAATATATAATGGCTAACTGAAAAGATGGTAACACATTTCAAGCTTTCGAGACTACTCAGGTCTCTTCATCAGGCATAGACTAATACAAAATCTGACTTATTACTACTAATACGTGCAAATTAATAGTAGTAACAGCTTCCACATTTGGTCTTTTTGCCCTTGTTACTATGTTTCCTTAACTCTCCTGTTCAGATATGGTCCTAGAAGATGTCACAGAATTGTAAGTATAATAAAAATGATCTATTTTTTTTTCACTGGCCATTGTTTATCAGGATATTATTGTTAGCGTAGATAGAAGCCTTGGAAGTCGAAAAGGCTGTCCACTACTTGGACATCCTATTCTTAAATTCAGTGTTCCCACGTGTAAAATTTAAAGGAAGAAAAATAGATACTCAGTGCGCGAAGATGACCGGTGACGCTGGTGCTGGGGATTTTTTTTTTTTTTTCTTTTACATGGTGTAAAATCTGAGATGCGGCCACCGCCATCGTGTGCTTAGCTACAGCATTCTATAATGCTGTAGCTAAGCCCCCGATGTAACGTGAAAGATAAGAAAAACGAGTTATATTATACTCACCCGGGGGGGGAGCAGTCCGGTCCGATAGGTGTCGCGGTCCGAGTCCAGCGCCTCCCATCTTCTAGCGATGACGTCCTCTTCCTTCCTGTCGCGCTCCTGCGCTGGCATAAGGGTCCCGATGCACCAGCGATCCCGACAACGATATAACCTGGTAAGGATTGCTGGTGCATCGCCTACATAATCGCTGATGAGCTGCCAAACAGGCAGACACACCAGCGATCAGGACCCGTGAGGACGCTGATATCCAAGGTAAATATCGGGCAATTAAGCGCGCGTGTCGCTTAGTTACCCGCTGTGTACCTTGGATACAAGTGTGCTCACGCTGAGAGCTGGTATCCAAGGTAAATATTGGGTAACAAATTGTGCGCGGCGCTTAGTTACCCGCAGTTTACCTTCCCAGCGTCTGCTTACAGTGCTGGGAGCTCGCTGATCGTTGGTCTCCTGCTGCCACACGCAGCGATGCGTGTTGGCCATCGAGAGACCAGCGAGCAAAAAATGGCCCAGGACATTCCTGCACGATCAGCGATACTCTGCGGGGGGGCCGGTTGCTGATGCGTGCCACACACTGTGAGATCGCTGATGTGTCACAATATCAGCGATCTCGCTATGTGTGACGGGCCCCCAATTCTCTGCCCTGTTGAGGGTAGAGCAGAGTACTGCAGTGCACAGGCACTGGGAAAGGTCAGAGAGGTCCGGCGCCTGCGCACTGCAGTACTCTGCTCTGCCCTCAACAGAGCAGAGCAGTACGCCTGTGCTGCGACAGGAAGCATGGAGGAGGACGTCATCAACTAGAAGATGGGAGGCACCGGACCCAGACCGCGACACCCATCAGACCGGACCGCCACCCGGGTGAGTATAATATAACTCGTTTTTCTTAACTTTCAGGTTACATTGGGGGGCTTATCTACAGCATTACAGAATGCTGTAGATAAGCCCCTGATCATGGTGGCCGCATCTCATAGGCCAAAAATGAGGTGACAGATTCCCTTTAACTTACAAATTCTTCTGTCTAAACATAGACAGGCCTTTTATAGCCCACGCCTGCTGGATCCTTTGTTTATACAGTGGGTATGGAAAGTATTCAGACCCCTTTAAATTTTTCAGTCTTTGTTTCATTGAAGCCATTTGGTAAATTAAAAAAGTTTGTGTTTTTTTCATTAATGTACACTCCCCATTTTGACGAAAAAAACCCCAGAAATGTTAGTAATTTTTGCAAATTTATTCAAAAAGAAAAACTGAAATATCACATGGTCATAAGTATTCAGACCCTTTGCTCAATATTGAGTAGAAGCACCCTTTTGAGCTAGTACAGCCATGAGTCGTCTTGGGAATGATGCAGCAAGTTTTTCACACCTGGATTTGGGATTCTCTGCCATTCTTCCTTGCAAGATCCTCTCCAGTTGCGTCAGGTTGGATGGTGAACGTTGGTGGACAGCCATTTTCAAGTCTCTCCAGAGATGCTCAATTTGGTTTAGGTCAGGGCCAGTCTAGAATGGTCACAGAGTTGTTCTGAAGCCACTCCTTTGTTTTAGCTATGTGCTTAGGGTCATTGTCTTGTTGGAAGGTGAACCTTCGGACAAGTGTAAGGTCCAGACCACTCTGGAAGAGGTTTTCATCCAGGATATCTCTGTACTTGGACGCATTCATGTTTCCTTCAATGGCAATCAGTCGTACTGTCTCTGCAGCTGAAAAACACCCCATAGGTTGATGCTGCCACCACCATGTTTCACTTGTGGGATTGTATTGGGCAGGGGATAAGCAGTGCCTGGTTTTCTCCATACATACCTCTTAGAATTATCACCAAAAAGGTCTATCTTTGTCTCATCAGACCAGAGAATCTTATTTCTCATAGTCTGGGAGTGCTTCAAGTGTTTTTTAGCAAACTCTATGAGGGCTTTCATATGTCTGGCACTGATGAGAGGCTTCCGTCGGGCCACTGCCATAAAGGCCCGACTGTTGAAGGGCTGCAGTGATAATTCACTTTGTGGAACTTTCTCCCATCTCCCTAGATTGCATCTGTGGAGCTCAGCCACAGTGATCTTTGGGTTCCTCATTACCTCTCTCACCAAGGCTCTTCTCCCACGATTGCTCAGTTTGGCTAGACGGCCAGGTCTAGGGAGACTTCTGGTGGTCCCAAACTTCTTCCATTTAAGGATTATGGAGGCCACTGTGCTCTTAGGAACCTTGAGTACTGCAGGAATTCTTTTGTAATCTTGGCCAGATGTGTGCCCTGCCACAATTGTCTCTGAGCTTCTTGGCCAGTTCCTTTGACCTCATGATTTTCATTTGGTCTGACATGCACTGTGAGCTGTGAGGTCTTATGTAGACAGGTGTGTGCCTTTACAAATCCAGTCCTATCAGTTTAACTAAACACAGCTGGACTCCAATGGAGGAGTAGAACCATCTAAAGGAGGATCACAAGGAAATGGACAGCATCTGAATTAAATATGAGTGTCTGAGTAGAGGATCTGAATACTTATGACCATGTGATATTTTGGTTTTCCTTTCTACATTTCTCTTTTTTTTTTTTTTTTTTTCCATCAAGATGGGGTGCAGAGTGTATATTAATGAGAAAAAATGAATTTTTTTGAATTTATCAAATGGCTGCAATGAAACAGAGTGAAACATTTTAAGGGGTCTGGATACTTTACGTACCCGCTGTAGGTATCCATAGTCTTTGCAATGAAATCTTTGATACATCTACAGTATTTCCACAGCAAAGTCCACACTGAAGAAAGACAAGCCTATCTGGCCCTTGTGGACGTACTCCTCGTGTTCAGTTTTCTTTGTGGATCCTAATTAGATTTAGTGTGCACTCACACTGCAGACTTATTGCAGACATTTCTACCACTAAAAAATAATTTGTGTTCATCTAAATGGGGTTGAGTTCACCTAGAAATGTTGGTATTAATGTGTATATTTCTCTTCTGCTTTAGTGAGATCACACCTGAAGGACGACGGATTACGAAGCTAGATCAAATTCTGCTAAATGGAAACAATATCACAATGGTAGGTGACCAAAATCATTAGTTTTATATTGTCTTGTACCTCTTCCATGTTTGTATTAATTCCTGATGTAAAATACTGGAAAGTGAAAGTAGCACACCCCCGGACTTTACTTGACAGCTCGCTGTGCACAGATGTGCTGCAGAGCGACATGTCAGTCTGCGGGCCAGCTTACAGTACAGTGATCGGTGGCTGCAATCACTCCCTCCACAGCCCTCAAGACTGAAATTAGGCAGCACCTGAGAAGAAATAACTTGGTTTTCTCCCAGTAGCTGCACTTTCATTAAGGCAGCCAGACAGCAATGCAGTACTACTTATCTACAGATTTTCTATATCTGCAGGTAAATGGCATTTACCAAAGTGACAGGTTTCCTATAAAGCAAATGTCAGATAATTGAACGATACCTAACTGATAAATACAGGTTTTGACCTGACTGCAAACTCTGCCCAACCTATAAAAATAAAAGAATCACTTTATAAGTTTGGCACTTGCAGTAAATGAAATGACTAGAAGCTACAAAAAATGCTTTGTCATATGATTTTCCGTACATTACTTGTTTTTTTGAGTAATTTCCATATAAGTTATAGCAAGAGTGATAACTTACACACAGTACATGAATAGTTGCATCTGTTTGCATTGTATATGGTTTTATTACTTACGTCTGTGTTTCCTCTTCAGCTTGTACCTGGAGGAGAAGGCCCTGAGGTATAAATGGACTGTGAAGCAGAACAAGTTACCGCAGCTTTATTTATATTTTTTGTTGGCCTCTTCAGGGGTGAAGTGGAGAACTGTTTTCCATACCTTCATGAGGATGAAGATTTTGGAGGAATATATCGACTCTTTATTTTGATACAATGCTTGTATTCATCATTGTGCTTCTAAAATAAAAGATTTATGTTTTGTTATGAAATGTTTTTTCCATAATAGAAGAGAGAGTGACTGCAGAAATATTTTGCATTATGAAAGGGGTTGTCCCAGAAACATTTTAATTATGGTATTATATTTTGGTGCAATCACTTCCACACTTGGATGTGTTTAAATAAAATGTTCTTGTGCTGAGATAATCTTATAAATGTGCCCCTGCTGTGTACTGTGTAATGACCGTGTCTGACCGTGCATGGTCTGATGATATCTCAGATACTGGCCAGGGGAGGAAGCAAGAGTATACAGACAGGACAGCAGGGGATCACAGCTGATTCTTTCTGTGAGGTAAAACAGACAGGGAAATGATTTTCCTTATAGAAACCTGCAGTTGCAATCCTCTGCTGTAATGTCTGTATCCTCTTTTGCTCCTGCCCAGGAGCTGTGTTTTGATCAGACCATGTCCTTGCTTGTTCAGACACAGCCATTATGCAGTACACTGTAAGGGCACATTTAATAGAGGTGAGCAAAAAAAGATTTGTGCTGTACAGTTCCAAACTCTGATCCAGTCCTTATTTGCAGGCGGATTTCATGTCTGTGTCTGGCATCTTTTCCCTGGAATCTCCTGTGTGCGTCTGCTCCATTTCTTTCTAGGCACTGGGACATGATGCCGTAGCAGGCAAAGTCAGAGAGGACGGTCTAGATGGAGCGCCAGGCAGGCGGCCAATTGAGGGAGGTTCACTGCAGCTCCAGCCAGGTAACTCGGGAGAGGAGTAGACAGATTGATGAATGGAAAAACCCGGTCACAGGGGAGCGCGAAGGACACAGATGAGGAGGTTATTTATAACTTGATTTATTGTTATCCACAACGCGTTTCGACGGTGTATATCCGTCTTCATCAGGTGACAGTATACATAAAATGGGCAGGGAAGGATATATAAAGGAACAACCACCAATGGGAGTTGGGAAGTAATTAGTCACAACACTTTATAGATTAAAAATGCAAATTGCAGGCACAATTTAAATATTAATGCAAATACCTGAAAAAGGATAAAAATATACATGCACCATTTAAAATACAAATAAGAAAACCTAGATAAAAGACATAATAAAAGAGGGAAAAGTAAGGAGAAAGCATAAATTCAAACATTAGGCAACTTTTTCAATAGTAAGATTTAACCCCTCAGGTGCCAATGTGCCAAGCTTAAAAATCCAGAAACTCTCTCATTTTATTAGATTACTACAGTCATATGTTAAAGTTTGGGCACCCCTATTAATGTTAACCTTTTGTCTTTATAACAATTTTGGTTTTTGCAACAGCTATTTCAGTTTCATATATCTAATAACTGATGGACTCAGTTATATTTCTGGATTCAAATGAGGTTTATTGTACTAACAGAAAATGTGCAATCTGCATTTAAACAAAATTTGACCGGTGCAAAAGTATGGGCACCTCAGCATAATCTTTTTGCAAAAATAACAGCCTCTAGTCGCTTCCTGTAGCTATTAATGAGTTCCTGGCTGAAGGTATTTGTGACCATTCCTGTTTACAAAACAATTCCAGTTCAGTTAAGTTTGATGGTCGCCGAGCATGGACAGCCCGCTTCAAAACATCCCACAGATGTTCAATGATATTCAGGTCTGGGGACTGGGATGGCCATTCCAGAACATTGTAATTGTTCCTCTGCATGAATGCCTGAGTAGATTTGGAGCGGTGTTTTGGATCATTGTCTTGCTGAAATATCCATCCCCTGCGTAACTTCAACTTCGTCATTGATTCTTGCACATTATTGTCAAGAATCTGCTGATACTGAGTTGAATCCATGCGACCCTCAACTTTATCAAGATTCCCGGTGCCGGCATTGGCCACACAGCCCCAAAGCATGATGGAACCTCCACCAAATTTTACTGTGGGTAGCAAGTGTTTTTATTGGAATGCTGTGTTTTTTTTAGCCTCCATGCATAACGCCTTTTTGTATGACCAAACAACTCAATCTTTGTTTCATCAGTCCACAGGACCTTCTTCCAAAATGTAACTGGCTTGTCCAAATGTGCTTTTGCATACCTCAGGTGACTCTGTTTGTGGCGTGCTTGCAGAAACGGCTTCTTTCGCATCACTCTCAAATACAGCTTCTTGTGCAAAGTGCGCTGTATTGTTGACCGATGCACAGTGACACCATCTGCAGCAAGATGATGCTGCAGGTCTTTGGAGGTGGTCTGTGGATTGTCCTTGACTGTTCTCACCATTCTTCTTCTGCCTTTCTGATATTTTTCTTGGCCTGCCACTTCTGGGCTTAACAAGAACTGTACCTGTGTTCTTCCATTTCCTTACTATGTTCCTCACAGTGGAAACTGACAGGTTAAATCTCTGAGACAACTTTTTGTATACTTCCCCTGAAAAGCTATGTTGAATAATCTTTGTTTTCAGATCATTTGAGAGTTGTTTTGAGGAGCCCATGATGCCACTCTTCATAGGAGAATCAAATAGGAGAACTACTTGCAAGTGGCCACCTTAAATACCTTTTCTCATGATTTGATACACCTGGCTATGAAGTTCAAAGCTCAGTGAGGTTACAAAACCATTTTGGTGCTTCAGGAAGTCAGTAAAAAGTAGTTAGGAGTGTTCAAATCAATAAAATGATAGGGTGCCCATACTTTTGCAGCGGTCAAATTTTGTTTAAATGCAGATTGCACATTTTCTGTTAGTACAATAAACCTCATTTGAATCCAGAAATATAACTGAGTCCATCAGTTATTAGATATATGAAACTGAAATAGCTGTTGCAAAAACCAAAATTGTTATAAAGAAAAAAGGTTAACATTAATAGGGGTGCCCAAACTTTAACATATGACTGTATAACGGTCAGGGAAAATCGTCGGGTATCTGGTCTATAATAGTAAGTTTTAATGAACTGGGGTCCCAGTTCATTAAAACTTACTATTATAGACCAGATACCCGACGATTTTCCTGACCGTTAGGCTAAGTGCACACGTACCGGAACTCTCGCGGAAATTACCGCGAGAATTCCGGAATTCCAGTCTGCGGGAAAATCGCATTTTAAATTCCCGCGGAAAAACTAGCATTTTGCAAGCGTAATTAGCTTGCAAAATGCTAGCGTTCTCCAAGCGATCTGTAGCATCGCTTGGAGAACTGATTGACAGGTTGGTCACACTCGTCAAACATAGTGTTTGACAAGTGTGACCAACTTTTTACTACTGAGGCCGCCTATGCAGCATCAGTAGTAAAAGATAAAATGTAAAAAAAAAAAAAAAAAGGTGTTATTCTTACCCTCCGACGTCCCGCGCATCCGTTCCCAGTAATCCTTTGCGAAAATGCCCGCGATGACGTCAGTTCTCGCGGGATCGCGACGCCTCGCGGTAATTCGTGATGACGTCGCACGAATGACCGCGAGACTTCGCGATCCCGAGAGAACGGACGCCATCGCGGGCATTTTCGCAAAGGACTACTGGGAACGAGAGCGTGAAGAGGCGGGAAGACTGCGCGGGACGCCGGAAGGTAAGAATAACTATTTTTTATTTTTAAATTCTATTTTTTACAGGGATATGGTACCCAAAGCCCGGAGGACAGTCTCCTCTCCTCCAGACCGTGGGTACCATCCGCAAATGTTCTGCTTACTTTCCGCATGGTGTGCACAGCCACATGCGGAAAGTAAGCGGAACAATGCATTCCTATGGGTGCGGGATCGCCGCGATTCCGCAAATTAATGAGCATGCTGCGTTTTTTACCGCGAAGCGATTTCGCCACGGTAAAAACAGCAGCATTAGTACAGCATTGCGGAATCCCATAGGAATGCATGGGATGCTTATTTTTCGCGGCAAAATCGCACGGTTAAAACCGCCGCGGAAACGCGAAAAAAACGCCACGTGTGAACTCAGCCTTATAGTAATCTAATAAAAAGGAGAGCGTTTGCCTCATCACTGAACATAATGTTCTGTGTAAACTGAGGGTCCTGTTCCAATTTTTGTTTTGCCCATTCTTCAAATTCAGCGCGCCGATCTGGCATCAGTCGAACATCCCGTCGGCAGATATTAGCTACTCACAAATGGCACCCTTACAAAATCCAGCTGCTGCAACATCTCAATGAGGATGACCCAGATCGGCGCGCTGAATTTGCAGAATGGGCAAAACAAAAATTGGAACAGGACCCCAGTTTACACAGAACATTATGTTCAGTGATGAGACAAACTTTTTTGAGTGGGCCATTTATATGGATACACCTAAATAAAATGGGAATGGTGACAGTTTTCTTGCGTAGGGTGTCTTGCGTTCAAATTTGCTGCAATGACCCGGGTACTACGTTCATCAGATATCATCACAATTTCTATCCGCTCTTCACATGTTAACCTCTGCGACATGTCAATGGCTGTGAACAAAGAGAAATTTGTAAATAACTCAGGAAAGAATAAAGTTACGTTAAAACCAAGCACACCATTGTTTTTCTTGTGAAATTCTCAATAAGTTTGAGCTGTCACATGACCCTCTTCCCATTGTAAAAAATAAAGTTGGATCCAAAATAGCCAACTTCAATATGGTCACCACCCATCTTGAAAAGTTTTACCCTCCCATATACTAATGTGCCACAAACAGGAAGTTGATATCGCCAACCTTTCCCATTTTATTTAGGTGTATCCATATCCATGGCCCACCTTGTAGAATCAGATTGGTTGTAATGGGGAAATTGCCCCACTTTTCAAATCCCAAGTGGGTTTGAGCTTCATAACATAGCTCACATTTGACAGCACTTTTATGTGCTGAAAGGATTTTCTTAAAGGCTCATACTCACTTGCGAGAGAATCGCACGATTCTCGTGTGAGTCTCTCGCATTAACACCCAGCACTGGGACCGGAGCGTGCAGCTGCATAGAAATACGCCCGCTCGGGTCCCCAGTGCCTGCGGCAGTGCCAGGTTTTCATGCGAGAGACTCGCACGAGAATCGTGCGAGTCTCTCGCAAGTGAGTATGAGCCCTTTAGGGTTTACATGAAGCGACTGGTGGCACGATATGACCTCTCATCAGTAAACTTATGTTGGTCATTTAAAAACGTGCTTACTCAGACAGCCCAAAGAGTAGGGGTATGTTTCCATGGTCCTCAATCCCTGCGCTTTGGACGCAGCAGGAAGCCCACTCCGCCCAAAGCGCTGCTCCATGTTGTATGCATGGTGATTCCGCAAGTGTTCATTGAACACATGCAGAATCACCACATCATATCCATAGACTGTATTATTTATCTTGTGGAGATGGAGCGTCTCCGCAAGATAAGTAGACATGCTGCGTTCTATAAAGACACTCTGCATATCCGGATTCATGGGTGTGTAACCTACGTTTTAGTACGCATAATGGAGACTTGATTTCTTAAAATCCCCTCCACTATGCTGTAACAACTGGATGCCGCGGCTGTACGCAGCATTCAATCCGCAGCTAATCCTGATGTAATCCGGAGCGTGGAAACATATCCTAAGATGTGACCTAAGGCTGGGGTCACGAGTGGATAAAAAAAAAAAAAATCTGATTTTCATTCAGAAAGTGGGTCATGTTTTTTCTCTCTCGCTTATCATCCTTGTGCTGTCAGTATGCAAGTCATGTTAAGGTTTTTTCGTTAAAAAAAATAAATGGAGCGCCACAAGAGGAATAATAACTATAGTGGCAACTATTTGCTGTGATTTGGAAAAATGCCACAATTTATAAAAATGCAACTAAAGAAGCGGTGTGTTTTGTATTTAATATCTCTATATTGAATTACCTGTCTGCAGTGATTGTGAAAGCCCCCCTAGGCTATGTTGTAGGCAAACTGGACATATTTCTTATTACTTTGGATTGATAATCTATTCCACAAGAGTAAACTTTATCATTACAATAAACTAATGACAACTAAGGGTGCACTTCATTGTCATATAGGCAGTTTCTATCACCTAAAAACTCAAGTTCTAGCTTTGAAGAAATTCACCTAAGCAAGGCAATCTCTTGTCTATAAAGTAACACTAAACCGTGAAATCCCAATAAATGTTAATGTTAACACTTGGATCTTTAATGGAGCTATGTAGACTGACTGAGATTTCACCTGTGAAAAGCTGCTTACCGGTTTTGAAGTAGTTATGCAAAGTGCTCCGGTTATATTTTTAAAAATACCATATATACTTTTGTATAAGCCGAGGCACCTAATTTTGCCATGAAAAACTGGGAGAACTTATTGACTCGAGTATAAGCCCGGTATGCATTGTCCCATCATCCCTATCCATGGTTCATCATCCCCATCCTTGTCTGCATGGCCCCTTATTCACATCCTTGCATGCATGGCTTCTTTTTCCTATCCTTGCATGCATGGCTCTTCATCCCTTTCCTTGTATGTGTGGCCCCCATGAGAAAAGCTTAAAAAAAATTCCTACTTACCTTCCCTGAGTGCCCTCGCAGCATCTTGTTTCGGTGCCAGCAGCTCCTGCGGCCAGGCGATCTCGTGTCCCCACTCATTAAGGAAATTAATTTTCACCTCTCTCCATGCTTATGGGAGTGGAGAGAGGTGAATATTCATTACCTTAATGAGCAGGTACCGGTGATAGCCTGGCTACTGCTGGAAACCTGCAGCTGTAACTGCGTGCTATAAGAGAAATGAATATTCATTGCCAGTGCAGTGAATATTCATTTCTCTTTACCAGCCGGCACAGACTTTAGCCGTAGCTAAAATGATACCTTGGTTGATGAAATACATATTGTGGTTTTTTAATCTTTATTTTCAGTTTTGTGTTAATTATATGCCCGTGCTGTGGCTGCCTGGAGGGGGAGGGTCTTCATGTGGTGCTCTGATTAGATATTCATAATGCAGACTGATGGCACGTGTACTGATCCCTCAGTGACCTTCCCCCCAGTGATCTCAGAGCTGCTACTGCGGAGACGCGGACTGCGCCATCTTGGAGGAGGAATTTTTTTTTCTTTTCCAGCAAGATGGCACCATCTGCATAATAGTAGCTATCGGATCTCTATACACACCGATAGCTGCTACTGAGCAGGCATGGCAGGCATATTTTCAAATTGATTGTTTCCCCTTCTCCCATGACAGCACCACCTGAGAGAGGGTGTCTGCCCATCAAGGACAGGAAACCTACTTAATAAAAGGGCGGTACCTCTGCAGTAGTGGCAGTCAGGCAAACAGCAGGACCAGCCTGAAGAGCAAGGCGGTTCACAAGCCCACCTCCAGGGGAGAGCGCTCTTATGAACCAATCCAGCCTCCATCTCTGGAACCACAGATTGATCAGCTGAATGGTGAGTGATCTATGTGAAAGTTCACCATATTAAATGTGTTCCCCCTTTCTCTGTTTTTTTTTTTTCTAGGAAAGACCCCTTAAAAATAGCAGAATAATAGTGTGCTCTGTGCAGGGGAAGTTCACCCAGCACGTATATTAAAAGACTGTCCTGATTGTATACAGCAGACTGTCACAGAGGAAACCCCTGGGTTTGCTATGGACCTGAAGGCCATAATTAGGTCAAAAGCCCAGGAGTCATTAAAGCACCTGATGGGATATAAAGAGGAGGAAAAATCAGGACTACAGTCATGTCATCTGAGTCTGATGGATCAGTAACATTAAAGGATAGGGAGAATTTGGATTTCTCTGGCTCCTACTCTGATAATGACACTGTGGGTACGCCTTATTTTCCAGCAGAGGACACGGACAGGCTGGTTAGAGCACTCAGGTCGATTATGGGCATAGCTGATTCCAAGATGCCTAGAACAGTCCAGGACATTATGTTCGGTGGCTTGGAACAGAGGAAAAGGCACTCTCGGTTAATGAAAAGATCAAGATGCTTATTAGTAGAGAATGAAAGAGGCAGGTGGGAAAAAGTCCACTACCATCTTCATCAAAGAGGAGATATCAGCTTGACGAAGAAAAAGCTGGAATATAGGAGAAAACTCCTAAAATTAATGTGGTGGTAGCTGAGTCAGTGAAGAAGTCTGCATTGCCCTTTGAGGATCTAGGGGCTCTTAGCGACCCCCTGGACAAGAAGACAGAGGATTTTCTGAAACAGACATGGGAGTCATCAGTAGGGTCGTTAAAACCGGCAATAGCGGCAAACTGCACGTCCAATTCTATGATAGTGTGGCTACAGCAGCCTGAGGACCAATTCAAGAATAACACCTCTAAGGAGAAGATCTTGGCAAACCTGCCACTGATGCAGGGAGCAGCTGCCTTCCTGTCTGACACCTCGGCAGATTCCTTCAGGTTGGCAGCTAGGTCAGGAAATTATCAAATGCAGCCCGCAGAGCTCTGTCGCTCAAAAGCTGGCAAGGGGATGCCCAGTCCACGGCCAGACTATGTTCAGTCCCATATGAAGGGAAATATCTTTTCGGCCAGGCTGTGGATGATATCCTAGATAAAGCAGCGGATAAAAATAAGGGCTTTCCAAATGTGTCTCTTCCTCAATACAAAAGTTCCTTTCGTAAGAGGAAGTATAACAGTAACAAACACCTTAGGGAACAAGGAAGTTGGAAGGAGAAGAAATCTGCCCATTCATTATAGGATCCAATTCAAAGTACTTGTTCTCACCCACAAAGCTCTCCACAGTGTGGCACCCCCTACATCTCCCTCATTTTTGTCTATCGGCCGAACCGACCGCTGTGCTCTGCAAACGACTTTCGACTAATCTCTGCACTAATCCGTACCTCCCACTCCCGACTCCAAGACTTCTCCCGCGCTGCGCCAATCCTCTGGAATGCTGTACCCCAAGATATTAGGACTATCCACAATTTGCATAGTTTTAGGCGCTCCCTCAAAACACATTTGTTCAGAGCAGCCTATCATGTTCACTAATCAGTCATTTTATGTGGAAGTGTGCATATGTAGCCCATTCACTATCCCCATCTATCCCCCACTCCCTCAAGATGGCTGGACCATCGTTGTAAATACACACCTGTACTTTGTATCTCCCCCACCTCATTGTAGATTGTAAGCTCTCACAAGCAGGGTTTTCTAGTTTTGCTTTAATTATTGTATTGTTAACGTTGTTACTTATGACTTGTGTTTTTAAACTGTTAAACTGTAAAGCGCTGCAGAATATGTTGGCACTATATATAAATAAAGATTATTATTATTAAATCAAGGAGCAAAGGTTTCATGTTTGAGGGGGCCTTCGGCAGAGAGTCGAAAGCCCTCTAAGTGATGGGCTTCCCCAGGTAGGAGGAAGGTTGTCCCACTTCCAACCTGCCTGGGAAGAAATCTCAGCCAATACCTGGCTCCTGAATATAATAAAATCAGGACTAAAGCTGGAGTTCAGGTCCACTCTCAGGTACAGCTTCAAGATCTCGTCCCCCAAGACTCTGAAAGAACAGGCCCTAGAAGGTGGAAGTTTTAGGCTTACTGCAGAAACAGTACTGATGGAGGTACCAGTTCAGCAGCAGGGGAAGGGGTTTTATTCTCCCCTGTTCCTGATAAGGAAACCCGACCAGTCCTTCAGGGCTATTATCAACCTGCGAAGTCTCAAGTTTCTGGTCTACAGACCATTCAAGATGGAGTCAATAAAATCGACAATAAAGATCTTGTTCCCGGGCTGCTATATGAGTGTCTTAGATTTGAAGGATGCATACTACCATGTCCCCATCCATCCGAGAGACCAGCAGTACCTGTGAGTGGCGGTATATATAGTCAGACAGCTCAGGCACTTCCAATACAGGGCAATACCCTTCGGTCTATCCATGGCCCCAAGAATTTTCACCAAGATACCGTAATTCTGGAGGTGACTGCGCATTTCCGAGAACAGAATGTGTTGATAGTGCCATATCTGGATGATTTTTTGATAATCGGCAGGTCAGAGGAGGACTGCAGTCATCAGCTGAGGCTGGTCCAAGCCACTCTGACTCGGCTAGGACTTATTTTGGACTCGGAGGAACTAGCCTGTCTTGTACTGGAGGAAAAGAAAAGCAAGATCATAGCCCTTGTATCAGCAGCAGTTACCAATCCGGTCATGTCTCTGAGGAAGGCTATGTCTCTACTGAAAAAAACTGAGCCGGAGTATAACTTGAATAACATGCATGATGTAAAAGCATGTTCACACTGGCCATGGAAATAAACAAAACCAAAGAAAAGACAATGTGTGCATATACCTTAAATGAAAATAAATAAGTAAAAAGCAAGTGTCTCTACTGGGAACAATGACTTCCTGTATTCCAACAGTCCAGTGGACCCAGATTCACTCCAGGACTTTATAACAGGATGTCCTAGATGAAGAAAGAAGACTCAGGTTGTTTAGAAAGGAAAGTTGTACTTTCCTGAAGAACAATAGATTCCATGGCTTGGTGGCTGGACTCAGGGAATCTGTCGCAAGGAATTCCGTGGTCTTACCGGGTAACAGACGTGATCGTGACGGATGCGAGCGCAGAAGGATGGGGAGCACACCTCAGAGATTACATAGTCCAGGGTGTCTGGTCAGAGACAGAAGTCGGCCATTCCTCAAACATGAAAGAGATACTGGCAGTAGAAGAGCAGTAGTAGAATTCCTTCCCCTTCTAGAAGGTAATGTCAGACAACCGGATGATAGCTGCCTATATTAACCATCAGGGGGGCACAAGATCCCGGGCCCTGATGCTGCTATCACAGTCAATTCTCCAGGTCATGGAAGAACATCAATTGAGACTAACCACACTGCACATAAAAGGGAAGGAGAATGAACAAGCCAATTTTCTCAGCCGGAATACCCTAAAGCAGAAATGGGAACTGGATCCACTAGTTTTTCAGTAGATTGTGGATCAATGGGGACGGCCAGAAATAGACCTGTTTGCCAACAGGAAAGCAAAGATCTTCTGCTCTTTGAACCCAAGAGAAGGATCGTGTTCTGTGGATGCACTACAGATTCATTGGGATTTCAGGCTGGCTTACGCATTTTCCCCATTGATGTTGATTCCAGCAGTCGTGAGGAAGATTTGGGAGGAGGAAGCAAGAGTTAACCTCATTGCTCCTTTTTGGCTCAAGAGGCCATGGTTCTCATGGATGAGGAGAATGACCTTATCAGATCCCTGTATTCTCCCAGATACTCCGAGTCTCCTCAGACAGGGCCCAGTGTCTCATCCTCAGAGGTCAGGTCTGCATTTGACGGCCTGGATTTTGATAGGGCACTATTAACACAAAAAGGCTTCTCCCAGGCCTTAGTCGCTACCCTGCTGCAGAGTAGGAAGCTGGTAACGACTAGGATATATGGCAGAATACGGGCTAAACTCTTAGCTTATTCAGGACAGTCCATGGGGGGCAAGGTCCCGATTAAGGCTATATTGGAACTTTGTCACAAGGGTATGGAGATGGGCTTAGCCACTAGCACCCTTAAGGTGCAGATGTCTGCTTTCGCAGCCCTATATAATTATAACCTAGCGGTGGATAGATGGATAGTTAGATTTATTAAAGCATGCCATAGGTTGAGACCAATGCCAGCCCCAAAGATGTCTCTTTGGGACTAAATCTAGTTCTTGAGGCATTGACAAGATCTCCATTTGAACCCTTGAATGAATTACCTGCTAAAGTACTAATACTAAAAACTGTGATATTGGTGGCCCTAACATCAGCCCGCAGGGTCAGTAATTTGCAGGCTCTATCAATCACCCATTCATGCAGGTATTGGATGATAGGGTTATTCTGAGGCCAAATCCAGCATATCTTCTGAAGGTAACCTCAAAGTTTCATAGAAGCCAGAAAATTGTTCTCCCCTCCTATTTTAAGAACACAAAAGATGCGGAGGAACGCAGGCTTCACACATTAGATGTTAGGAGAGCCTTGATACAATACTTAGATGTGTCAAGACAGTGGAGGAAAAGTGAGTCCTTATTTGTGTCATTTCATTGAATTAGGAAAGGTCTTAAGGTTATGAGGGGTACTATATCTAGATGGATTTAGGGACGCCATTAGCCTAGTGTACACCTCTAGTAATATGCCACTTCCTGAAAACCTGAAGGCCCTTTCCACCAGGGCCATGATAACCTGAGAAGGCAGAGGTGTCGATTGACAGAATATGTAAGTCGGCAACATGGTCTTTTCCTTCAACCTTTTGTAAACACTACAGCTGTCTTCCTCTGATGACCTATCCTTTGGGAGAAAGGTGATACAAGTGGTGATTCCTCCCTAGGGTGCTTTGATCTATATAAATCTCTCAGGTGGTGCTGTCATGGGAGAAGGGGAAAAAAATCTTAGTTACTTATCGGTAACGGGATTTTACACAACACCCTTATATTACTTCCCCGTTTTATCACTAGTAGTGTGCACTTTAAGGGTGTTTAAGAAAGAATGTTTTTTGGATGACGGTTATGTTTCTAGCTGTCTGAAGGTCCTCTCATGCTCTGAAACCCAAACTGAAGTGGAGGAGAGGTACCACCCTTTTATTCAGTAGGTTTCCTGTCCTTGATGGGTGGATACCCTCTCTCAGATGGTGCTGTCATGGGCTCTGTAAAATCCCGTTACCAGTAAATAACTAAGATTTTTATTTTTTTTTTACACTTGCTCAATAACATCAAGAATACTTATTAACTGGACACTAAACATGCGATTATGCTGGAATGCAGGTTCCATGGCTGGCATCTGCGTGCGGAAGCGTTTTTTGTTTTTTTTCTTCAGCTAAAATGAAAGATTCTGATTTGCCTTTCTAGCAATCCTACGAGCAGCTGTCACCAAAATTTTGCTTGGTCTTTCAGATGTTATCTTGACCTCCCCTGTTCCTGTTAACTTCCATTTCTTAATTAAATATCAAACTGATGAAAGGTCAACTTGAACACACTTTGCTTTCTTCTTATATCCTTCTGCTTTGTGGGCCTTCACTATTTTCATTTTCTTAGTGCTAGGTACTAACTGCTTAGAAGAACCCATGGCTGGAGATTTTTGGGCACAAGGTTAGAGGAGGCTGTTTAACTTGGGAAATGTGTGTCACCTGTCCTTTTTTTAACTATGTTAGCGAACAAGCCATAACCCAAACAGGCTAATTAAGGTCTGAATATTCTATAAAATATTTTTGACACAGATGATGTGTGAAAAATAATTTTTTATTTATTTTTTATTTCCTATTTTCACAAAAAAAAAGCAAAACAATTATGGAATATTTTTGGTGGTGTATAAAAATAGTCGATATTGTTTGAATATCTTCCTTTGGGTTTATAGTCTTATTTGGATATTCATAATCCTGAGTGAAACTTTGGATCAATATTGGTATTTCTTTTTCATATACAGTAGGTATCTAGCTTGCATGGTGTTTTGAAAAAGACCATAGAATATGGATTATAAAAATCGTGATTGCAATTGGTTATCACAATTATCGTCTATTTTTAAAGATACTGGACGTAATCCTACAGAGGTGTCTAATGAGAGCTATCAAGATGATAGAAAAACTTTGAATGCAATTTTGTATAAAAGAACCAAAACATGGTGGAATAAAAGTTCATTGGAACAATACTTACAGCGTAACTTGATTCCACGTGGTTTACGCATTCAAGTATTCCCCTCCTTTCCTATGGAAGATGAAACACTGGTTAAAAAATGGGAGGATACTTGTAACGCATGCTCTCATTCTTTTCTTGAGATTCTTATTGATGTGGATAAAAAGAATTTGGAAGCCATGGAGAATGCTATTAAGATATTGCAAGAAAAACTCCAGAAAAATCTTACTACTTAACAGCAAAAAAAACTGGATGAAGATCTAAATTTGTCTTTTTCTAAATGGGAATCAGAAATCCAGAAACATAAATTAACTAAATTTCAAAGAGATTTACAAGATTACCAAAATAACAAGGTGCATAAATGGCGTAACAAATGAGGATTAAAAAGATCAGAATCCCTTCGCTCCATTAGGAGTACAAGTTCGGTTGGTTCCTCTATTCATCCTGCTAATGTCTCCTCTGGAACCTTGGCACAATATAACACAAGATTCCACGAAACGGAAATTCAACCATAAAGGACTGGAATCAAATTATGAAGGTGCACTAAAGGTAATCAATCTCTCTGATATTGTTTTAACCCCTGCTCAAAATTCAGTTCTTTCTTTAGGCCTAGGTTTTTGCCCCACTGCTAAAATGGATCAGTTTACTGTGATTAAGGAAGTTTTTCTCTTTGCACGTAAACTTCTGCTGAAGAAATATCATAATGACAAGCACTCATCTGATGGCATTTTTTCCACAGAAGAAGAACTGGTGGCGATACAGACATTAGAAGGGCTATTGATGGAACAAGAGGAAACTCTAGGTAAGTTCCCAGATTTTATTAAGAAAAAATCAAAAACCTTTCCTTCATTGACATTGAACTCCTCAATAGAAGTTTTTGTAAGAATGGTCTGTAAAGAACTACAGGATATACCAGTATATAGACCATATGACAATCTTAGTTATGAACAAAGAATTGCTTTAAATGACTTACCGTATTTTTCGGACCATAAGACGCACTTTTTCCCCCAAAAATTTTTTGGGAAAGTGGGGGGTGCGTCTTATGGTCGCAATATACTCACTTGCGACCATGGCTGGTGTGGGTGCCGCAGGGCTCTGTGGGTGGTGGTGGTGGCGGGCTGTGCTCCGGTGCAGGGGCAGCGGCTCTCTGGTCTCCGTGGGGGGCTCTGCCGGCATTTCCTCAAAGCCCGGAGGCCCCTGCACATCCGTTGCTGGCTGCTGCCATGTTGCGGTGGCCTCCGGAAACATGGACGCCGGGAAGATGGCCGCCAGTCCGGGGACGGCGCATGCTCAGGTTCAGATCAAATTATTTTGTTTTTAAAGATGAGTTCTATCTTCAAAAGGGAGGTGTGGCAATGGGAGTAGCTTTTGCACCCTCTTTTGCAAACCTCTTTATGGGGTCATGGGAACATGAACATGTTTTGAATATTGACTATAATTTTATGGGATCAGTAACATCTTCGATGAGGTTTATTGATGATATTCTATTCATATGGCAGGGACCAAGAACTGGATTAGAAAAATATCTTAAACACTTGAACAACAATACCGCCAATATTAAACTCACCTGGACTGTTATGCAGGACTCAATCAATTTCCTGGATCTGAGAATTTCAGTGGATGAGTTAGGTCAACTTCATACAAGAATATACAGAAAGGAAGCAAGTGTTAATTTACTACTTCATGCCAAATCTTCACACCCTGCCCATGTTATTCGAGCTATACCTAAGGGTCAATTTTTAAGAACTAGAAGGATATGTGATCAAGATGAAACATTTGAATTGCAAGCAAAGGAACTGATAAAGGGGGTGGGGTGGTGATTATGGATAGAGACCGTTACAACCATGAGGGTTTCAAGTTACTAAATGAATACTATGATAAACTTGCTCATGGTCCCTCACCCTCCATTTTTGCGGAATACACCACACTCATTAAAGATGCCAGAAGGAATATAGATTTCTTAATATTTCTAAATTCAGATTGCCCTTCTTTTATTATTTACCTAAGATCCATAAAGACCCTACAAATCCCCCTGGTCGCCCTATTATTTCAGGGATTAAGTCAATCACATGCAATCTTTCCCATTACGTTGACTTATTTTTACAGAAATATGTTTTAAACTTACCCTCTTATCTTAAAGATTCTTCTCATTTAATTGATCTTTTACTTTCACTACCTACCGCTAACAATTGCCTCTTGATAACCCTTGATGTGCAGGCCCTTTATACGATTATCCGTCATGATTTGGGGATAGAAGCAATCCAACAATTTTTGTCGAAGGATGTTCTCTTACCCTCCTTACAGAAAAAATTTCTAGAGAAATCCATCCTATTCGTTCTGAACAATAATGTTTTCTCTTTTGAGGGCACATGCTACCGCCAGGTGAGGGGTTGCGTGATGGGGACGAGATTTGCCCCCAGTTATGCTAATCTGTTTATGGGGGCTTTTGAGGCCTTTTTCATCGCACAGTCCCCACTGGTGGTATGTAAGATAGCACTTTATAGATGCTTCATTGATGACTTGTTCATTAATTGGACCGGTTCAGAGTCAGAGCAATTGAGTTTACCCAGTCCCGGAATAATAATAATTGGGGTCTCACTTTCTCCTCCAATATTTCCACCGCAGGCATTCAATTTTTGGATCTAATGATTAATGTTGACCAACAAGGTCGAATCTCTACATCAACTTATTTAAAAAAAGTTGATGTTAATAGCTACCTTCATTTTTCCAGCGGCCACCTCCTGAAATGGATTTTGAATATTCCATATGGGCAATACTGGAGAGTTCGTAAGAACTGTACCAATGACAGTGATTTTTTTAAAAGAGGCAAAAATTCTAGATAACCGGTTCATTAACACGGGCTATCCTAAAAAATTATTGAAAGATGCCTTTACTAGGGCCAATAATAATTTCTCACAGAAAGATTGCATTGAGAAAATCAGAAATAAAAGTGTAGATAAAATCTCTTCTCAAAGGAAGGCCGGACCTGCTGATTTTGTGAGATGGGGTTTTTTCACCACTTTCAATCGTTCTCACACATGCATATGCAATTTAATAAAAAAATATTGGTTCATCTTAAAGGGTGATCCAATTTTGTCTACCCATTTACCGGCACAACCTATGACAATTTTTAGAAAGAATCGGACCCTACGTAACTTGGTGGCCCCGAGCAAAACTTCTATCAGACATTCACACCTACCAATAACCCAAGTTCCGCAGAACCCAGGGTGTTTTGCCTGTAGAACGAACCCCCAAATGCCTCTGCTGCACATCCATTTTAAACGGGGTGCAATATTTCCAATCTCTACTGGTTCATCTTTTAAAATAAACTGTCACGTTTCCTGTCAGTCAAATTATGTCATCTACCTAATTGAATGTGACTGTGGGCTGCAATATGTGGGCAGGACTATTCAGTATATGCACAATAGACTGAATAAACACCGTCAAAATATTGAAAACGGGCATCTGCTTCACAGCTTATCTAAACACTTTTTGCTCGCACACAATAAGAATCCAGGTTCGCTAAAGCTCACAGTTATAGAGCATATCAGAGATGACGTACCCAATCGCTATGAGAGCTTAATAAGGAGGGAAAGTTTTTGGATCTTCAAATTAGGTATGCTAGCACCAGAAGGGTTAAACTTAACGATTGTGAGACCCATTTGATAGTCATTGTGTATTTTATCTGCTATGTCATTTTAGTATATTTTTATCTTTATTTTTAATGATTCCAGTAATATTGATTGTTTATTGTATCTGATATATAATTTTTTTTACCTTGTTTTTCTTGATACAACATGTTTTAATTGTCATGACCTATTAATCACCTGTCTCTCCCCCCATTGGTCAATACCCCTTTAAATACCTGCCCCCTCATGTGATCTGTGTACTGCCACCTGAGGAAGACAGATGATTCTGTTGAAACGCGTTGTGGATCATGCACTAATAAAAAGAAGATTTTAATTCACCCTCTCCCTTCCTTGCGCTCCGTTTGTGACCAGGATACAACCCAGAACTGTCACCGCTTCCTCTCATGAGGTACTTGGCTGGAGCTGCATTTTTTAAATAACGCACGGCTAGCGCTCCTATTTCTTGACCGTCTCCACGCTATCTGAAAAGAGAGGGATGGACAGGTTCGTTTTATTACAAACTACCATTCAAGATGGCGGGAAATGAGCAATATTGTCACAAAGTTTTGGCCAATCCTTTTACAGGATCCAACTCTTGGTAAAATATTACCAGAACATCCATCTATTGTTGCCAAACGTAATAAGACCATACGTGATACCTTGGTTCATAGCCACTATGTTCCTCCAATTTCTAGATATATTTTTGAATGTAAAGGCCCAACATGGGGGTCCTATAAGTGCGGCACATGCAAAGCCTGCCAGAATGTAATTAAAACAAACACTTTTTGTGACTCTTCTGGAAAACGAAATTATAAGATTTTACATTTTATTAATTGTCGTTCATCTATGATCATATATCTGGCAACCTGTCCATGCAATGCCATATATATTGGTATGACTACCCGTGAGCTGCGAGTGAGGGTTTTAGAACACATTAAAGATATCCGGGCAGCGGAAAAGATAGATCCGAATGATAATGAAAATATATCTAAACTGAAACCGTTGGCAAGGCATTTTTTTCGTTTCCATTTGGGTCAATCCCATATGCTTCAAGTCAGAGGTATTGACCGTCTTTATCCAGGGAACAGAAGAGGTGACCTAACTAGGAAACTGGCACAAAAAGAGGGCAAGTGGATTACTACTCTGCAAAGCATGACCCCTAGAGGTCATAATGAACAATGGGGTTTTTCCAGTTTTTTATAAAATAAAAATTATAAAAATTCAAATTTGTTCAGGATACACATTCTTTGCAGTATTTTATTTATGAAAATAAATAAATATTTTACTAATATATTATACATTTATTGCTTCTTTATTTTTTATTTATAAAATGATTTTTCATCATATTTATTATTATTTTTTTTTTTATTTAATACGTTTATTTTTATTTTAATTTTTTGCCATCACTCCCTGATGAAGCAATAGCGAAACGTGAGTTGGAGTGATGTGTGCAGGGGGACCATAAGGAACCAGGGTTAGTATGATCCTAATTTGATTGCTGCTTTCACAGACTGATAATGGTCACTTACAACATACCATTGGTGAGGTGTAGGAGATTATTGACGGCACTAAGCACTTTATGTATATTGCACAGGCTTATAGTGAGCATTTCATTTGATATGGCAGCTTTATATTAATAGGAAGGATTAGAGGACCTAATATTGCCCTGAGCACTTAATATATACTGTTTATTTGCACTAATTTATATGGGAATTGTAAATTCATTTCATATATAGCACTATTTTATTAAAATGCAATATATTATGTATTGATGATTTTTTATGTGATTTCATACCATTTATGAATTTTTCAATATTCATTTTTGTTATATTTTGGGTCTTCCTCCTGACCGATTGGTTTCTTTATGTACCCGCTGCACACATTTATATTTTTTATGCTTTTAAATGTCTAATTTTAATGCATTTATGAAAATGGAAAATAAAAAATAAATAAAAATTCTTTTTCACACATCATCATTGTCATCATTAAAAAAATTCTTTATAGAATATTTTTGGTGGTGTATAAAAATAGTCGATATTGTTTGAATATCTTCTTTTGGGTTTGTAGTCTTATTTGATACAGGAAAGATGTATATCTTTGTACCGTGTTAGCCAGTAGATAGAAAAATATTCAGGATTGAGAGTCCTCAGTAGTTGATACCTTTTAATGGCTAACTGAAAAGATGGTAATACATTGCAAGCTTTCGAGACTACTCAGGTCTACTTCAGATTTTGTATTAGTCTAGCCTGATGAAGAGACCTGAGTAGTCTCGAAAGCTTGCAATGTATTACCATCTTTTCAGTTAGCCATTAAAAGGTATCAACTACTGAGGACTCTCAATCCTGAATATTTTTCTAGTCTTATTTGGATATTCATAGTCCTGAGTGAAACTTTGGATCAATATTGGTATTTCCTTTTCATATAGATATCTAATTAAGTTCTGAAACTTGGTCAAAGTTATCTGAGCACAGACATGTCCAAGGGTGGCCAAAGTTCTGCATCGGCTCATTTTTGTAATATTTGAAATGTAAAAAATGACGCACTGTTAGGGCTGGCGGAACGCACCACATTATAAAATAATAGTAGTTGCGTTCGCCGCCCGGGGTCCACCGTACAGATTTGTTACGCTGCTGCTAAGCAATGGCGGATGCAGAATATGGCAGTATAACACACGCGGGATGAACGTCACCCGGTGTGCGCTGGACGGACTCTGTTACATCACAGAGTCTCCAAAGCACTAAACACAAATACTGAGCCTGTTCAAGCTCACAGAGCTCAGCGAGATGCATGCTCGGTATATGGTCACAGGACTCTGGTCCAAGACACAGGGTCAGCGTCCCTCTAGACCTACCGTGCGTGCGGCGTCGCAGCCGCGAACGACAATAACTGCTGCAGACTGCAGCGAGACGACGTACACTGCTGCTGTAAGATAATGCCCTGTAATGGGCCACACTATCGGATGCTAGTACAGTGGAATGATATGCACCGTGGCCTGTAACTTGCCACTGACTGGCGCTGACTCTATCTCTAGTTCCCTGTCCACACACGTAATATCAGAGGGAGGAGAATCTTAATGAATCATTCGCAGTACCATGCATCCATCATCATTCACACATGTAGCAACTAGAGTCTATACTAGCGCATGGCCGAGCGGTCATGCAAACCTTTTATAGTCGAGACCTTCCGGAAGCTTCCAGATCCCTGTGATGGACCAATCAGATCTGGAGAAGGACCTGTGCATGTGACTCCCGATCTCCAATGGGAGATCGTCCCATGAGCATGCTCAGTGGAGCGACGGAAGGACTTAGCCTCAGGAATGGCTTGCTGCTGAGCAGCCCGCGTTGCTATAGCTGGCCCAAAGGTGGCAGCAACAGCCAGACCCACAAAGCTGGTCTGAGCAGAGCATCGGGAATGACGAGACTGCTGAGCAGGCTCCTCTGCGGTCGAAGAAGAATGGGAGACTGCCGAATGCAAGGCTCTGGATTCCTGCTGTGCAGTGGCAGGAACGCGACGCCTAACACACTAATATATATGAAAAAAAATTACTTTTTTATAAAATGCTAAGGAAATGTGTCATCTATAACTTTAGCTCTTTAAGAGATCATTTCATCTCAAAGTTTCTTCACTGTTCACAATTACAGTAATTTTGATTAGGGGTGCCCAAACTTTTACCTGTCACTGTATATATTAGCAAATAAGGAATTGACTCCATATCAATTCTCATGGACTGTTAATCATATGTTATATGGTCACTTATGTTCTGTCTAGTGGTGTAGCATAAAGAAAACTTACAATTTCTGTCCTCTGAAAATTAGCAAGTTCTATAAAGATTTTTGGCAGCTGATTTCACCATTGACATTGCATATGACTTTGTTAGTCTGTAGCTATGGTAAAATACCATTCACATATGCATGTAACCAAGTTTAACTTGATAAATAGTGCACTATGTTGAAAATTGTCACAGAAGGTTCCACTAGGACAAATGTTCTCAATCATTGTTTCCCCTCCTTATAAAATAATAGTTATGTTTACCTGCAGTTCAGGTGTCTTATACAGTGTTGTCAGCGCTAAGTCTCTCGGGGATCGCATCCCATTATGTCAAGCAATCCTTGTGGCCTATCTGTGGCTGCGACACCGTCCCTTCTTTTGGACATAACTCACATCTGAAGGAAGTGAGATAGCAGCTGCAGCGCTGACATCCTCTGAATGGCTGATATGTCCTGAAGAGTGGACAGTGAAGCCATCACTGATTGGCTGCAAGGATCGCTTTATACAACAATGTCACACGAGCCCCGGAAGAGGCAGTGCTGACACCAGTGATGAGTATAGGTTTTATAAGAGTTCAACATATGGATTGAGAACAGTTGTCCAAGTAGTAGACAACTCCTTTAAGAGCATTAAGGTTATGTTGTACAAGCTATTGACATGGCAAAAGTTAGGTATGAAATGACACTTTTTCTGTGTTAAGGTAGGCTTTCCTACATCTATATATTATGCTCTACTTATTCAGTAGTGTACCCTGAAGTTCCACTACTATGCTGTATTCTTCTTTGAGTTGTGTCATCCACTCTGACAGTAGGAGGGAAGGCTTTGTTACTTCTTATGATTGACTGAAATAGAATATTTGCAAGGTGACAATACACACACATCCCCTGCTCCCTGATTGCAAGGGGACGCTGTGCTCCTGAACATTAACAGTTCAGATCTGTGACACACCACTGGTTCACTGTGCTTTTTTCCCAGGTGGCTAGTACTAGCAGCTTTGTCTTTGTAGCATAGGAGAGTGATTACATGCTCTAAAGCCAAATTCAGATGTCCCCGTGTTTAGTCTGTGTACGAACCCGCTGCAGGTCTCCCGACCCGAACTCAACAGCCGTATAAGCAAATATGAGACTGGTTGTGATTTTCCCAACCTGGACTCCACAGTCTGCACACTGAGACGACCCTGGATTTACATTATGGAATCATTTACAAAAAAGAAAACATTAAAGTTATGTACTAATTTTGATTTGGTGGCAGAAAAGGCCATACCATCCCGGCCAAATAAACCCATTAAACTATATATCATATTATACTTTTTCCTTTAACCATTATTTTGCAGCCTTTCCATCATACATGATACAGATGGGTACAACAAACCAAAATTGCAGTAGTTCTCCACAAGAGGGTGCATAGTAAACATACAATTATTACAATATTTGACATAATACATGCTGTATGTGCTGTCACCAGAGGAAATCAGATTTCCCCTTCTATAACAGGTCACACCATTTCCAGATTTTGTACAAATTTTAAATTATTTATGCTACCGTTTATGTATAAGAGATCTTGTTTTTCTTTTAACACTTGGTCACTACGTGTATAAGTTGACCTGACTGAGTTCTTCAACACAAAATCTTCATCTAAATATCATTTTTTCTCAGCTTCAATAAGGCACATACTCGCAGTATGTAATGGTGTGCCAAATATTTAGTGGCAAGAACAAGGTTGGGTCATATAAATATGAAGAAAGGAAACTCTCCAAAATGTATTTTCGGGGCAAGGGTTCCCACCTTGACACAATCCGTCAGCTAAATGTGTTCTTCATGTGAGGCTGAAGCAAATGACAATGTCATAGTTTTCATTATAAAAATATAAACTTGTTAAAAAACTGTTTTGTAAAGAAAGAAATGGAATGCACTTCCAGTACGTCTAAAATACTGTTATTGTCCCATACTTTTGTTCCATCTCTAGTTCCCATCAGGTCTGTGGGTGAGCTAGGCCACCGATAAGTTTGTCAGTTCTCTTCAGACATTTTTTCACATTAGTGTACACCACTATTGGACTAGATTAATAGAGAAGAAGGGAATAAAGTTTGTCAATAAAATATAAATTTTATTATCTTGTATAAAATATAGTTCTGGGTGTAAACTAGAGTATCTTACACCCAATTGAGAGTGTATATTGGGTCTTAAACGTTATGGTATAAATTAGACATCTGTGACCCACTATGGTCCAGATTCTTCTGCCAAGCTGTAAATACAGCTCTGGTAAAAATTAAGAGACCACTGCACAGTTTTATTAAAATCAAATTCTCTACATGTCTGACAGCATTCCAGTGTCAGTTGAATTCCAACCAGAGTACACCTCATTCTACTTAATGTACTTCTGATTAGGTGATCACCTGAACCAAATCTTATTTAAGCAATGAAAGTATAAAAAACCCGTTGTGGTGTTCACAATCCCCTTGCAATAGGACAAGCTGTATGGCAAAACAAGTGCTAGTAATATCCGAAAAGTAATAGGAATGAAAAAATAACTTTTAACCATGCCAAAGGAGTTGAAAAGAAGTTGACAAGAAAAGTCTTGAGTGAGGAAAAGAAGGCCTCAATTCTGGATTTACTAGCAGAGGGATACAGTGAGTATCATGTTGCCTCCATCCTTAAAATTTCTAAGACTGGAGTCCATTACAACAAGGTCAAGCAGCAGACATTGGGGACAACAAAGCTACAAACTGGCAGAGGGCAAAAACGACTCTCCACTGACCGGGAAAACCGTCATCTTATTCAAATGTCACTCAGCGGCCACAGGATGACATCAAATGACCTACAAAATGTATGGCAAATGGCAGCTGGGGTGAAGTGCACGGCAAGAACAGTTTGTAACAGGCTCCTAGAGGCAGGGCTTAAGTCATGTAAAGCTAGAAAAAAGCCTTTCATCAATGAGAAGCAAAGGAGAGCCAGGCTGAAGTTTGCCAAAGACCATAAGGATTGGACCATAGAAGACTGGAGTAAGGTAATCTTTTCTAATTTTCAGCTTTGTCCAACACCTGATCATCTAATGGTTCGACGGAGACCTGGAGAGGCGAACAAGCCACAGAGTCTTGCACCCACTGTGAAATTTGGTGGAGGATCAGTGATGATCTGAGGATGCTTCAGCAAGGCTGGAATTGGGCATGATAATCTTTGCGAAGGACTTATGAATCAAGCCACGTACAAGGTTATTCTGGAAAAACAGTTGATTCCTTCTGCTCAGGCAATGTTCCCCAGCTCTGTGAACTGTTTTTTCCAGCAGGACAATGCACCATGCCACACAGCTAGGTCAATAAATGTGTGGATTAAGGACCACCACATCAAATCCCTGTCATGGCTGCCCAATCTCCAGACCTGAACCCCATTGAAAACCTCTGGAATGTAATCAAGAGGAAGATGGATAGTCACAAGCCATCAAACAAAAAAGAACTGCTTACATTTTTGTACCAGGAGTGGCAAAAGGTCACCCAAAAGCAGTGTGAAAGACTGGTTGAAAGCTGTGATTAAAAATCATGGTTATTTCACAAAATATTGATTTCTGACCTCTTGCTGAGGTAAAACATTAGTATTATTGTTTCTAAATGATTTTGAACTTGTTTTCTTAGCATTATTTGAGGTCTGCAAGCACTGCATTTTTTATTTTGAAAAATGAAAAATTTAGTGCTTGGAAAATCGAAGACATGTTATCAGTAGTTTATAGAATAAAAGAACAATTTCCATTTTACTCAAAAATATTCCTATAAAGAGAACAATCAGACAAACTGAAAATTTTGCAGTGGTCTCTTAATTTTTGCCAGAGCTGTATATCAATTATATCAATGGGTTCCTGACGAATGTCGCTTATTAATAAAAGGTCAGGACTTTGTTGTAGCAAAAAAAATGTTGTAGCAAAAATTAGTGATAATAGAGAGTCATATAAGTTTAATGACTTAAAGAATAAAGAAAGGGTTAATTATAATTGTGGCTCATATCAGACATAGGAGACCATAATAAAATTGGTATCTGAGCTAAACATCAACTGGCATTGTAATGGTTACATACAATATGACAAAAAAGACACATCACTCCGAGAATTCAGATGTGGGGTGCACAGAAAAGGATACCAGTCCCAATTCAATACAGAAAAAGAAATCCGGCACTCCCAAATGCAGAAAAAATATTTTAGTTTGATTCACTGCTTAATTATCCACACGGTGTACATTCTATTTGATACGTTTCGGTCACTATCATGGACCTTCTTCAGACTGTATACAGTGTAGAGGAAAAATAATAAAAAAATAATAAATTAACATAAACATACAACTGATTTCAAAATGACATTTCATAATCCAGTAGAGTCATATTTGAGCTAAAGGTACATAGAAGCACGTTACACATGAATGAACATTTATTTAAAGCGGATTCTAGCCCCAAAAGAACGGATTAACTCCATCATATAGAGGAAAAAATATAGAATCCCTGTCAGGACATCAGACATGTTATACCTTACAGAGCAAACAGATATATTCAAAAAAATACCAGGAGAACTTGGATCAACCAATAGATGGGTTTGTGAAGAGAAAATCATGAGTGGTTTTATTATCTAAACATTCAATTCGCCTCAGAAGGAGACGGTAAATTATTCACAAAATAGACCATAAAGACCTGCAGCATTTGGTAGCAGGATAATAGGGTAGTGAAGAAAAAAAAACAAAAAAAAAAATACAGGGAACAGGGGTATGGAAACACTCAATTAGAAGTGCTTATGGACACAATTTGAAAAAGAAAAAGAGAAAAAAAGAAAATTACACTATAAAAGCATAGAAAGCACTATAAAATGGCAAAACCTGTTAATATTCCAAAAAAATGACACTGTGGGTTCAAATAGCGTGTAGCAACGTAGGCAAGCTGCTCTGTAGAGAGACATTGGACAAGATAGTCCTGTGTGAAACATTCAGTGCAAACGAAGCTGCTAACAGTCATATACCATTATAGGTAATGCTTACCATGTGGAGCTGTGAGGAGAGCAGGAGGAGGAACAAAGCGCTGACAGAGATATGCTGTATCGCTATGGTGCAGTGCGCTAGTTACGGCTGTGTCTGGTCGGGGTTAAATACCCGACATGAGTGCGTGCTAAAGCGCACCTATGTGAGCTGGCAGAAAGTGGCCTGAAGTGAGGAATTGAGCGCTCTCTGAAGTGAAAGCCGGAAGAGCCTCTAGCAAGATAGCGGCGACAGGAAGTAGTCAGTGAAATGCTGGGTGAAGTGCAGTTCAGCTGCATTAGTGAGATCCACGGTGTCTGAGCAGTTCAATACGGCATGACACAACAGGGCCGGCCCGAACATATAGGCGAACTAGGCAGCCGCCTAGGGCGCCGACCCAAAGGGGGCGCCAGATAATAAATAGAAAAAATTATAAAAAATCTTTTCAAAAGGCAAAAAGTTTTAGGGATGGAAAGAAAAGTGTACATATTTAAGGGCAAATATGACGCAAGAGAGGTTGGTTGGGTTGGTAACAATTTCGATAGAATATGAAGTTGCTAAACAAATTAATCTCGATGACTTAGTGTCATCCTTTTCAAAAAAAAGGCAAGGAAACAAAAATTTTAATTACCTATGGTCGTTTTTGTTTTGTGTTATTGATTACTTTGTATATATTTGTCCTATACAACTTCTCAGAAGATTAAAGAGTTAGGAGAGAGTTAATTAATCATTGTTGTTGTGGTGTATTTTGCTCCTAAATTTATATCTCAAGTTTTCATCTACTGCCAAGAATAGTAGGGGCGCAACAAAATAGTTTCGCCTACGGCGCCGTAATCTCTCGGGCCGGCCCTGTGACACAATATACTCTTCTAGATGTGAATAAGTTTGCCAGAAATTTAACTTTGAAATGTCATTTTGACTACCAGTCCACCTCTTCAGAGACCTTGTCACTGTCTGGATCTACAAATATTCCTGAGTTAATTTTTCCCTATGGAAATTTTTCTTTTAAAGATCTTATAGGCTATTCCACTCTTAGAGACTTACAATCACATTCCTTACCAAAAAATAGGACTTTAAATGATCTCTTTAAAATGCCCAATCCAGGGTTTTATCCAGTTCAGTCCAGACCTGCTATTCTAGATATATTCCAAGAACTAATAGAGAAAGATTTAGTGGAGCTTGATAAAATAACAGAAATGACATATGACAATTTAACAGCACAAGAGAGAGCAGCTATGAAAGAGTTAAAAGATAATGCTGACATTCTGGTGAGACAGGCAGATAAAGGGGGTGGAGTAGTCGTGCTTAATGCTGGCCTGTATTATTCAGAAAATCTGCGCATTTTGAATGATTCTGCTACCTATTCCAAGATTTCTAGTGATCCCACGTCTAAATTTCAGTGTGATTTGTCAAAATTATTAAACGATGGTTTAGTCACAGGGGCCATAACACAGAAAATTTATGATTATGTTAATATCAAGAACCCTGTGATTCCCATTTATCATGCGTTTCCTAAAATCCACAAGGATTTGTTCCCCCCCCCCTTTAGAACTATAATTTCGGGGATAGGGTCTTTTTCAGAGAAATTGGCAGAGTGGGTTGATCATTACCTACAACCTTTGGTCATTGATCTTCCAGGATATATCAGAGACACTAAAATGTTAATCTCTGCCTTGGATGATTATCATTGGTCACCAGAATATTCATGGATTACCTGTGATGTGGTGGGTTTATACCCGTCCATACCACATAATGTGATTATCTCTAGTCTCACATTCTTTTTGGACAAATATAGCACATATGTGATAGAAATTCAATCCTTCATTGTGGATGCAGTTTCCTTTCTTCTCTCACATAATTATTTTTCATTTGATGGAATTTTTTTCTTACAAAAACAAGGAGTAAGTATGGGGGGTAAATGTTCCCCAGCTTTAGCTAATATTACAGTAGCTGTTTGGGAAGAGAAATATATCTTATGTAACAATAATCCCTTTTCACAAAATATACAACTATATGGCCGCTTTATAGATGACCTGATTTTGATTTGGAAGGGAGACATCTCAGGGATTAGTGATTTCATTAGCTATATTAATATGAATGATTTTAATCTTTCATTTACATTTACAGTGTCGGATTTTTCTATCAGTTATCTGGATGTGACTTTGTCTGTGAATTCTGACAGCCAAAAGGTTTGCGTTTTTCCTTTCAGAAAACCCACAGATACAAATTCAATTTTACAAGCTTATTCTTGTCACCCCAAGCACGTGGTTAAAAACATTCCAGTGGGAGAATTAATTAGGTTAAAAAGAAATTGTAGTTCACCTATAATATTTGCTAAAGAATCAAACAAAACCCTTTCTAGACTTAAGGACAGAGGATATGCTAATTGGATGCTAAGGAAAGCTGATAATATTGTCAGCAGGATCGATAGACACACCCTGCTGAATGAATCTCCTTTGAGCCTTGTACACACTGGAGTTACTGCTAGCAAGAAAAAGAATCGCACACGGGCCCCCTGTAATAATTATGACCGTCCTATAGTTAGTTTTTCTACCATGTACAGTCCACAATTCAATAAGATAACGGACATTGTCAAAAAATATTTACCTATTTTACACAATGATAATAAACTTGGTCAAATTCTGGACAATACCCAGATACGATACATAGCCAGGAAAGCTCCTGCTTTGAGCGATATCTTATCCCCCAGTCTTTTTATCAGTAATAGGAGAACTAAAAATAATACTTGGTTGTCATATAAAGGCTTTTCCAAATGTGGACATCATCCCTGTAAAGTCTGCAACTATGTGGTTAAAACCAGCAGATTTACTTCTAGTGTTACTGGCATATCATACCCTATTCAGTCTCACATAAATTGTAATTCAGAAGGAGTAATATATGTTATTGAATGCGTTTTTTGTAACCTACAATATGTAGGCTGCACAATAGGACCTCTTAAAAAGAGAATTAGGAAACACTTGTCAGAAGCTACTAGTAGCAATTATAATATTTCAGCAGTTTCTTATCATTGTAAAACTGTTCATGGAGGTAAAACTGATAGCCTCAAAATTATAGCAATAGAGAAAGTCTATAGATCTACTAGGGGAGGTGATTTCAGGAGAAAATTATTAAATCGTGAATCCTTTTGGATTTTTAAATTAAATACAAGAGTACCATTAGGTCTGAACAAACGACTTGATTTAATATTGCAATTAGATTGATATTTTCTTCTGTATATTTACATTCTACTTAGTCCTATTCAATTCTGGTTATTCTGATAATTTTTGTGATTGTTATTATATTCTTATGATATCTTTTTATTAGGTTTTTTTTTTTTTTTTTTTTTTTTCCTGTTTTTCCGACTAGTTTTTGTTTCAGCTCCACATTAGGCTGAGTGTTTGCAAGAGTTAACTGGTAGGGATACTCCCTATTTTCATTAATTCTTTTGTCCAACACCTGTGATTTACTAGTTTTTGTACTATTTGTAGTCGTCAGTATTGGTCTAGTGTGAACCATGAGTAAGACCCTCTAGGTCGAAACGCGTTGGTTGGAGACCACCAGAGACCCCATCTGCCTGTATGTCCTTATCCACACTTTTTCTGTTCGATTTTAAGAATTTACAATAAATGATGTATTTTTAACTGAAGTCCAGCGCTGGAGATTCCATCCTTTATTTTGCTTCAGTCAACACCCCTGATCAAGGTGACTCCGTGCGCAGGAGGATTATGGATCGCAACCGAGACTGGTGAGCTGACCTCCCTTCATTTTCCCTATCCTTCTATAATTACAATATACTGTGGGAAGAGAAAAATAATATAGTGAATATACAGATTAAAGTGCGGCATAATATATGTAACAGACCAAATAATGGGCAGCTTGATAGTGTCAGAATAGAAATAAGCTAAGAAGGTCATGAGATAAATATAAAGAAAAATTAGAAAAATAAAAATAAATGAAAAAAATTAAAAATAAGGTAAAAATAGAAATAATAAAAAAAAAGACTACGGAATTTGAGAAAAATTACGAATACTGAATTTGAGAAAACTAAGTAAAAATAAAAAAATAAAAAATAAAGAATAAAAAAATAAGAATAAAAATAAAAAAGAAATATAAGTAACCATACCCCTTCCCAGGAGCATTCTCTACCGCAGTTGCTGTAGAGAATGAAACAAACATGTTAGATAGGAATACACTATCAGCACAATTAAAATAGACTCATAACATCATATTCTCTATTTAACCCTTTTGGTTCCATAGTTTGCAGTGTGTGGATACAAAAAGCCTCTCTGAGTTTAAGTGACCTTATCTGATTGCAACAAAAACCAGCAAATAATTCCAGCGGATGCTTCCTACTTGGCCATAAAATCCATTTTATTTTTATCTTTTAAAATAGTTCCATGTGGCAGAAACCCAAATATATACAGGGGGTCAGAAGAAAAAAGGGCACACTGCTGCTTTATGCGTGCAGACTACGCGTTTCGACCTTACTAGGTCTTCTTCTAGGTCTTAGAAGAAGACCTAGTAAGGTCGAAACGCGTAGTCTGCACGCATAAAGCAGCAGTGTGCCCTTTTTTCTTCTGACCCCTGTATATATTTGGGCTTCTGCCACATAGAACTATTTTAAAAAATAAAAATAAAATGGATTTTATGGCCAAGCAGGAAGCATCCGCTGGAATTATTTGCTGGTTTTTGTTTCTATTGCAACATGGGTGTGCCTCTCCCATTACAACTCCGTGTGGCTTCCTGGCAGTGAGCAGAACCACTAAGGACGTCTAACTGGGTGAGCTGGCTATAATTTTTCTTGTTTGAATTCTTATCTGATTGCCACCCCTCCTGGGGGCGGAGATTTGTTCGAGAACAAGAAACCTCAACTGGGCTATAGTATGGCCCGCAGTATGAAAGTGGAAAGGTATGGGTAAATGATGTCTACCACACCATATATCAGACTTGTGGTGTGAGATCCTATCTTTCAGACTCTGTCGTTTCACCTACATAAATTTTGCCACACGGGCATGTGATTGCGTATACAACAAATTTGGAATCGCAGGTGTAGAATCCCTTGATAGGGATATCAGCACCTGTCTGAGGATGTGAGTTCGAAGGACCTTTTAAAACATTAGCACACTGTGCACATTGTACACACGGGAAAGGTCCTTTCCTCTGTGTCTGAAGAAAGCTCTGCCTTGAAACTTTTAGTGTAGTCCAATATCTGCTCGTACAATCCTGTCCCTAAGATTACTTGGTCTCCTGAAGCATGGGAGAAAGGGGCTTGAAATTCTGGAACCTGTGGAAAGCTATTCTCAAGTATGGACCAATGTTTTCGGATTTTCTTGTGTAGTCTGTACATAAACGGGTGGAAGGTATGGACAAAGGGAATCCTAGGACCCTTCCTTGACTTACTGTGGGGACGAATGTCATCACGACATTTTTTAAGTAGATGACGGGGATAACGCCTCTCTGCAAATTTTTCTTCCATATTGTCTAGACGTTCAGAACATTTTAGGGGGTCACTGACGATCCTTTTAACTCTGTCGAATTATGAAGTAGGAATGGATTTCTTAACTGCCACTGGATGACAGTTTTGATACAGTAACAGGTTGTTACGGTCTGTTTACTTTGTGTATAGGTCAATAGAAACTTCCTTTTCTATTAGGGAGATAAATGTTTCGACTGGTGGACTAGTTCTAGGTGGGTTAAAAGTGCTCTGTAATCTGTGGCCTAAATCAGCAATGTTGACCGTTGCTTTAGCATGTTCTAATGTTCGAGGAGAAGTAGAAGTCTGTGTGCTAAAGTGAGCCTTTAATCTAAGGTTCCTATTGAACCTCTGTAGATCTAAATCTAACTGGAAGGTGTTGAATTTGTATGTGGGACAGAATGACAACCCTTTTTGAAGTAGACTTATCTGTGAAGAATCAAGAGACTTTGATGAAATGTTCACAACCAGATTTGTTTGATTACCTGTGTTCTTGTATTCATTGTATGCTGTACGATATCTGTGGCAAATTCCTTAATTGATTTAAAAAGACATAAATCCATGGGACACGTGCAGGAATGAATGTGTCACATGGATTTATGTCTTTTTACATCAATTAAGGAATTTGCTCTTCAGACCTTCTGGGGTCATCACAACACAGAACTAGACCCCATCAGAGGGCAATAAGACTTTCACGGTCCTTATCTATGAACTGCTCCAATATTTATGTTTAACCCTCTCCCATAATGACAATTCTGCCTCACATCACTTGTCTTTTCTATTGCATTATTTCTGTGCTGTCTTGTGTATAAATATGTGATTCTTCAGATGTTGTATTAGTCAAGCCTGATGAAGAGACCTGAGTAGTCTCGAAAGCTTGCAATTTGCTAACATCTTTTCAGTTGGCCATTAAAAGGAATCAACCACTGAGGACTCTCAATTCTAAATATTCTTCATTCCATACTTAGTCATTTTTTCAATAAGGATGCTGTGAGATACTTTGTCAAATGCTTTGCTGAAGTCAAGATATACTATATCTACAGCATTTCCCTGATCCACCCAGTCAGTGATTCTGTCATAGCAGGAAATTAAATTAGTCTGACATGACTTATTAGTTACAAACCCATGCTGATGCTTATTAATCACTTCATTCTTATCCAGGTTCTTACATACATGTTGTTTAATAATTTGCTCAAAGATCTTTCCTGGTATAGAAGTCAGACTCACCCACCTATAGTTCCCTGGATCCACCTTCTTCCCCTTTTTGAAGATAGGAACATTTGCTCTTCTCCAGTCTTCTGGGACTTCGCCTGTTCTCCAAGAATTTTCAAAGATTATGGAGAGTGGTTCAAAACTTTCTTCTGCTATCTCCGTCACTACAGTACTGTAGGGTGTAATTAATCTGGACCTGGAGACTTTAATTAATTTATGTTAGCTAAGTGTTTCCTCACTATCTTTCTGTTTATAGATATCCTGGATTCCTCTATTCCTTTAGTAGGACAGTAAAGATCAGTTGATGTTACATTTCCTTTCTGAGAGAAAACAGATGCAAAATAGGAATTTAATAGTTCGGCCTTCTTTACATCCTTTCTTACCATTTCATCTTTTTCATCCTGTAAAAATCCTATAGCATCTTTGACTTTTCTTTTACTTTTGACATATCCCCAAAATTCTTTTTTATTGCTTTTGACTTCAGTGGCAGTGTCTGGTTGATATGGCCATGTGATGACATGTTTATTGCTTCGGCCTATTTAGTATTTTCATAGTCCTTGATTACATTACCTCCGTTAACCCCTTAGTAACAGAGACAATTTTGTCCTTAATGACCAGGCCAATTTTTAACAATTGTGACCAGTGTCTATTTATGAGGTAATAACTCTGGAATGATTCAACCTATCCCACTGATTCTGAGATTTTTTTTGTGACATATTGTATTCATGTTATTGGTAACATTTCTTCAATATGACTTGCGTTTATTTATGAAAAAAACGTAAGTTTGGCAAACATTTTGAAAATTTTGCGACTTTCAAACTTTTATTTTTTGTGCCATTAAATCAGAGAGTGATATCACACAAACTAGTTAATAAATAATTTTTCTCACAAGTCTACTTTACATCTGCACACTTTTTGAACCTTTATTTGTGTTATGAAGTTATAAGGGTTAACATTTGCCAAGCGACTTCTCATTTTTCCAACAAAATTTGCAAAGCCATTTTTTTAAGGACCACATCACATTTGAAGTGAGTTTGGGCAATCAATATGACAGAAAATACCCAAAATTGACACTATTTTAAAACATGCACCCCTCAAGGTGCTCAAATCCACATTCAAGAAGTCTATTAGCCCTTCAGGTGCTTCATGAGAACTAAAGCAATATGGAAGGAAAAAATGAACATTTTACTTTTTCACAAAAAATTTACTTTAGACCCAAACTTTTTTATTTTCACAAGGGTACCAGGAGAAAATGTACCACAAAATTTGTTGTGCAATTTCTCCAGCGTATCCCGATACCACGTATGTGGGGGAAAGCCACTGTTTGGATGCATGGCAGGGGTCAGAAGGAACGGAGCACAGCTCGATACCCCATATGTGGGAGAAAACTACTGTATGGGCATATGTTGGGGCTCGGAAGGGAAGTAGTAACGTTATGGATTGCAGACTTTGATGGAATGGTCTGTGGGCGTCGTGTCATATTTGGAGAGCTCCTGATGTGCCTAAACAGTGTAAACCCCCCATAATTGACCGCTTTTTGGAAACTAAACCCCCCAAGGAACTTATCTACATGTGTGGTGAAAACTTTGAACCCCCAATTGCTTCACAAAAGTTTATAACGCCCGGGCGTGAAAATAAACATTTTTATTTTTTCCACAAAGATGATCTTTTAGTCCCCAATTTTTTATTTTCCAAAGGGTAACAGGTGAAATTGGACCCCAAAAGTTGTTGTCCAATTTGTCCTGATTACGCTGATACCCCATATGTGGGAGAAAACTACTGTATGGGCACATGTCGGGGCTCGGAAGGGAAGTAGTGACGTTTTGGATTGCAGACTTTGATGGAATGGTCTGCGTTCGCCATGTCGCATTTGGAGATCCCTGATGTACCTAAACAGTGGAAACTCCCCACTTCTAACTCCAACCCTAACACAGCCCTAACCCTAACCCCAACACCACCCTAACCTCAAGACCCCAACTGTAACCCCAACACACAACTGTAACCCCAACACCACAACCCTAGCTCCAACCCTAACCCTAGCCCAACTATAACCCTATCCCCAACCCTAACCCTAGCTCTAACCCCTAGCCCCAACCCTAATTCTAGCCCAACCCTAACCTTAGCCCCAACCCTAACCAAAATGGAAAAAAAAAATATTTTATTTTTACCTAACTATGGCGGTGATAAAGGGGGGTGTGATTTACTATTTTTTTATTTTGATTACTGAGATAGGGTCTATCACAGTGATCAAAATGAACCAATATGAAAAATCTATTGTTGCCAGGTGCCGGCCGGCAAATCTTGGCGGGCCCACTGCGCATGCGCCTGCCATTTTCTTCCGAGAAGATGACGTGGAGGGCAGGGGACGGAGTCAGAGGGTCCAGGAAAGGCGAAGGTACTGGGGGGGCTCACGGGACCCCATTTCTCTCTCCTCTGGTATGCTAGATCATATCAGAGGAGAGACAAATGCTACACCCAGTAGCCGAGACCCTGGAGATTTTCTGACGCTGGGGGCGCTACACCCTTATTTCTCAGCGCCGTTAAAAAGCAGCACTGAGGAATAAGTACCCTTAACTGGTGGTCATTAACCCCTTTCCTACATTAGACGTACGATTCCGTCCATGTGACCTGGGACCTAAGTCCCAAGGATGGAATAGTACATTATAGCGATCAGCGATGCCCCCCATGGGGAGCTCCGCTGATCGCAGCCGAGTGTCAGCTGATTATCACAGCTGACACCCGGCACTATGAGTGAGGGGTGGTCACGGACTGCCCCCGGCACACTGCGATCAAACATGATCGCAGTGTACCGGGGGTTTAGGGAAGCATCGGCAGGGAGGGGGCTCCCTCCGTGCTTCCCTGAGACCCCCGCAGCAGCGCGATGTGCAGGTCTCCGGATCCAATATGGCGGCGGGGACCTTCTGGGGCCTGCAGGGAGCCGGCTTCCTCAGTGCCTGCAAAGCGCAGGCATGAGGAAGCCTTCTGCAGTGCCTCTGTCAGATCGCTGATCTGTCACAGCGCTCAGTGATGTGTCAGATCAGCGATCTGATACATGACAGTGATGTCCCCCCTGGGACAATGTAATAAAGTTAAAAAAAAGTGTAAAAATAATTTATAAAAAAATCGCTAAATAAATTTTAAAAAAAAATATTCCTTAATAAATTCATTTTTTGAAAATAAAAAGAGACAATAAAAGTACACATATTTGGTATCGCTGTGTCCATAACCACCTGCCCTATAACACTGTCCCACTAGTTAACCCCTTTATTGAACCCCTTAAAAAAATAAAAATAAAAAACGAAGCAAAAAATAATGCTTTATCATCATACCGCCAAACAAAAAGTGCAATAACGCGCGATCAAAAAGACGGATATAAATAACCATGGTGCCAGGGAAAACGTCATCTTGTCCCGCAAAAAATGAGCCGCCACACAGCATCATCAGCGAAAAAATAAAAAAGTTATAGCTCACAGAATAAAGCGATGCAAAAATAATCATTTTTTATATAAAATTGTTTTCATTGCATAAAAGCGCCAAAACATAAAAAAAGACATAAATGAGGTATCGCTGTAACCATACTGAACCAAAGAATAAAAACGCTTTATCAATATTACCACACGCAGAACGGTGTAAATGCACCCCCCAAAAGAAATTCATGAAATGCTGGTTTTTGTTCATTCTGCGTCCCAAAAATCGGAATAAAAAGCGATCAAAAAATGTCACGTGCCCGAAAATGGTACCAAAAAATAAGCCCTCACATGACTCGGTGGGTCAAAATGTGGTTAAATTATAGCTCTCAAAATGTGGTGATGCAAAAACTATTTTTACAATAAAAAGTGTGTTATAGCGTGTGACAGCTGCCAAACATAAAAACCCGCCATAAATAGTAAATCAAACCCCCATTTATCACCCCCTTAGTTATGGAAAAGTAATAAAATAAAAAAAAGTATTTATTTCCATTTTCCCATTAGGGTTAGGGTTAGGGTTGGGGCTAGGGTTAGGGCTGAGATTAGGGTTAGGGGTGTGTTGGGGTTAGGGTTGGAGTTAGGATTGAGGGGTTTACACTGTTTTGGCACATCAGGGGCTTTCCAAACTCAACATGGCGTCCGATCTCAATTCCAGCCAAAAAAGTCAAATGGCACTGCTTCCCTTCCAAGCTCTGCCATGCACCCAAATAGTGGTTTTCCCCCACATGTGGGGTATCAGCATACTCAGGACAAATTGCACAATAACTTTTGGGGTCCTGCTACCCTTGGGAAAATAAAAATTGGGGGTGAAAAGATCATTTTTGTGGAAAAAATATGATTTTTTAATTGTGCGGCTGTACGTTATAAACTTCTATGAAGCCCTTGGGGGTTCAAAGTGCTCACCATATATCTAGATAAGTTCCTTGGGGGGTCTAGTTTCCAAAATGGGGTCACTAGTCCAGGGTTTCCACTGTTTAGGCACATCAGGAGCTCTTCAAACGTGACATGGCATCCGATCTGAATTCCAGCCAATTTTGCAATGAAAAAGTGAAACGGCGCTCCTTCCCTTCTAAGCTCTGCCGTGCGCCGAAACAGTGGTTCCCCCCACATATCAGGTATCAGCATACTCAGGACAAATTGCACAATAACTTTTGCAGTCTAATTTCTCCTGTTACCCTTGGTAAAATAAAAAAATTGAACCTGAAGTAATTGTTTTTGTGAAAAAAAAGTTAAATGTTCATTTTTTTAAACATTCAAAAAATCCTAGGGTTAATAAACTTCTTGAATCTGGTTTTGAGTACGTTGAGGGGTACAGTTTTTAGAATGGTGTCACTTTTGGGTATTTTCTATCATATAGACCCCTCAAAATGACTTCAAATGTGATGTGGTCCCTAAAAATAAAATGGTGTTGCAAAAATGAGAAATCGCTGGTCAAATTTTAACCCTTATAACTTCTTAACAAAAAAAAGTTGGTTCCCAAATTGTGCTGATGTAAAGTAAACATGTGGGAAATGTTACTTATTAAGTTTCTTGAATGCCATATCTCTGTGATTTAAGAGCATAAAAATTCAAAGTTGGAAAATTGGGAAATTTTCAAAATTTTCGCCAAATTTCCGTTTTGTTCACAAAAAAACGCAAGTTATATGAATGACGTTTTACCACTAGCATGAAGTACAATATGTCACGAGAAAACATTGTCAGAATCACCGGGATCCATGGAAGTGTTCCAGAGTTATTACCTCATAAAGGGACATTGGTCAGAATTGTAAAAATTGGCTCCGGCATTAACATTCAAACCACCCTTGGGAGTAAAGTTGTTAAAGACTAATTTTGTACATACATTTCTTATTTTCTGTTTTGTTCCTTTGAAAGCTGTTCTTTGCATTTTGACGCTGGTGTCATGTGCTTTTCTCTGTTAGGCCGGGGTCACAGTAACCAACGCAAAATACGGTCAGTATTTTACATGCGTAATACGGATCAATTGCCCCTAAATAGTGCTCCGTATGTCATCCGTAATCAAGGTGTGGTCGCGTATTTTGCGCATGTAAGCATCCATATGTAATCCGTATGGCATCCGTATGGCGAGATTTTCTCGTCACCTTGCAAAATGGACATATAATGGAGCCCTATGACAGGTTTTATAACACAAACCAAAGAATAGATATATACTCATAGAATGCATATATATATATATATAGGTATTCTATGTGTCTATATCTATTCTTTCGTTTCTTTATTAAACCTGTCAGTGTGAGTTTACTGTATAGCGCACTGAATTGCCGGCTTTGCTAAAAGACACCTGGTGATGAGTGGGGGCTTCACATGATGAAGGGCGGTGAGTGGGGCTACATAGGATGAAGGGGGTTGAGTGGGGTTGTACAGGATGAAGGGGGTGACTGGGGTTGTACAGGATGAAGGGGGGATGAGTGGGGGCTTCACATGATGAAGGGGGTGAGTGGGGCTACACAGGATGAAGGGGGTTGAGTGGGGTTGTACAGGATGAAGGGGGGTGACTGGGGTTGTACAGGATGAAGGGGGGTGACTGGGGTTGTACAGGATGAAGGGGGGATGAGTGGGGGCTTCACAGGATGAAGGGGGATGAGTGGGGGCTTCACATGATGAAGGGCGGTGAGTGGGGCTGCACATGATGAAGGGGGGGTGAGTGGGGCTGCATATGATGAAGGGGGGTGAGTGGGGCTGAACATGATGAAGTGGGGGATAAGGGGGACTGCACATGATGAATTAAGGGGTAAGTGGGACTGCACATGATGAATTAAGGGGTAAGTGGGACTGCACATGATGAATTGGGGGTAAGGGGGACTGCACATGATGAATTGGGGGTAAGGGGCACTGCACATGAAGTGGGGGTAAGGGGGACTGCACATGATGTGGGGGTAAAATTAACTGCACATGATGATGGGGGAGTGGGGCTGCACATGAAGTTGGGGGGAAGGGGACTGCACATGATGAAATGGAAGGGGGGATAAGGGGCTGCAAATGATGAAGCGGCACTGCAGATGAAGTGAGTGGGTGATAGGGGACTGCAATGGATGAAGTAAGGGGACTTCAAATTAAAGTGGGGACATTAAAGTGGATCCCCTATGGCCAGGATCACGTTGGGCGATTTTGTGCGTATTGGCCGTAGGCCTACAGCTTATGTGCAACGTCTTTTTAGGCCATGTCCACACGTGATGGAATGGTGGCAGGTTTTCCGTATGGACCCGCAGCAAACCAAGTGCTGCGGTCCGTACGGCTGTCAATTCCCGCACGGGGACCGCAGCGCTCAGGTGGGAAGGGGGGTACAGGGGCCCAGGTTTTATGAACAGCCCCGGGCCCATAGTCCACTTAATCCGCCACTGCCTCTCACTCGGCCGTATTCCTCGCCAGTGTGACCCCGGCCTTAAAACCACATTCTGAGCCACATTATGGGTGTGTTCACACTGAGTCTTTCTGCTGAGTTTTTGGAACGGAAACTGTCAAGAAAGTCCCACTTTTTTGAGACAGGTGATGTGCATAAAGCGTCATTTTTAGGTGCAATCCACCTGATAATGTGCTTCATAATATTAACGTGCACATGTTCTGTCACTTTCAACCGCTTCAGGATTTGAAAATCATGAAGATATTAAAAGTAGAAGCTCTAAGCAAGCATGAAACAGCCATAGTCCATCAGGCTCTCTCATCTACATACTGTAGCTCCGCTGCTACATGCACTCCGCACTTTAATATGGTTTGATGTCATGTTTTACCATGGAATAAAATTGCACATCAAGAAGGATCTGGGTAAGTGTTCCAATTCTTTCAATTTCTTACGATTCACCATGATGTTATCTATGTGAATGCACCACCCTACAGAGATACTAAGGAGGCATATTGAGGTGTGAACCAGTGAACAATGTTTATTTTCAGCAACTGGTGCCTAATTCTCTTTTTTACAAATAATGTTATATAAGAGCAGTAAAAAGCGTATGGCACAATTTAAATATGTAAAAATAAAGGATAAAAAAAAACTTGAATTAATAAAGAATATAGATAATAAGGTATGATGCCAACAAAAGTGCCCCCTGGACAGTGTGATACCCCCATATTGTATTACTCCACAATTCCCTCCACACGCCCAGTATGATGCCCCTACTAACAAAGTATAGTGAACCAACTGTTATCCCCACACAGCGGTGATGTCAGTAAGTGAGCGGTAACCTTACTGACATCAGCTCTCATTCTGTGAGAAATTTCCGAATGTAGCCTTGGAAGCTACTGGTTTATTATCTCCTTCCCAGACTGTAAACAAAACCACCCAGCTGCCCCCTTTCCCTCAGCTGGTTAAGAAGAATAAAAGGGACCCCACGCCCATTTTTTCTTTTATTTATTTACTAGTTAAATACATGTACAGTAAACTGAACATACAATGCACTGATTAGGCCTGTTTCACACATCAGTTTTTTTGTGTCAGTTAAAATCCGCCAAAATGGCAGAAAGCAGAACCGTTGGTAACTGATGTGAACGGATGCCACCGGACCGTTTTTTTTGACGGATCCGCCTAATGAAGAATTTTAAAGGAACCGCTGCCCGGGAAGGAGAGAGAGAGAGAGAGAGAGATGATTTCAGGGTTAAATTTCCGCCTGACTTCATTCCTCCGGGCATGCGCACTATAAAAATGCGGATCCTGCAGCACAAAAAACGTTACATGGACCGTCCAGGCATCTCGGCGGACGCAAAAAAATTGACGGATCCACAAACAAACGGATCCAACGGATGGCCATCCGTCAAGATCCGCCGGTAATGCAAATCAATGTGGAGAAAAACGGATCTGGCAAAAAAAGGCGGATACGTTTTTTTGCAAAAACGGCAGATTTTGACTGATGGTCAAAAACGGAAGTGTAAAACAGGCCTTATACTGTATATCTCAATCACATTTTTCTTTCTAGTCTATCTACTGTATATATATGTTTATTTTATATATTCCATTCTGAATGTTCTTGCTGTGAATTTACTGATGAAATGTCGGGTTTGAAATGCACCCATTGACTTGCATTGATGAGTCTCGGTCGTTTTATGTGGCCATATACAACATGCTGCTAATTTTCCCAATTCCAGGTGAGGAAGAACTTGCAGATGAACATGCAATTTTTTTTCTCACATTGCACTCAATGATTTTATATGCAGATGTGAGCATACCCTAAAAGTCAGTTTCTGATTCTTTAACAAGCCATGCAAAACATGAATAGACAGCATTGCCTATAAGGTTACTGTTGGCAGCGCATTATTCAGGATACTCTCCAAGTGTGTGACAACAGGGCTTCTATATTCAGGAACATACAGAAACAATATTTGATAAGCTTAATAGAGCAGGAATAAATCATTTGTGTGTCTCTATATGTGCAGCATCTACAGCAGGCTGCTTCTCTCATACACAGGCACAAGGAAACAGGAAATACAGTCACATGCTCTCCCTGTGTGAACCTCTGGGAGTTTTTTTTTTTTACTTTATAAACAGCATACAAGTCTAGCAACTAAACACTCATAGCTAGGTATGGAGTTGTTGCACCAAACATATTCCAACTCCCCCAATCAGCAACTACTTATCCTGTTAGTCCCATTGCGGTTCTGAAGTCCACAAACTTGGCTCTTCATAATGGCTTTGTCATACCATCAGCTATCATCTTGTCAGACTTGCAATAAACAAACTCGAGTACACCACGTTTCACTAAGTTACGTAAGTGGTGATGTTTTATATCAATGTGCTTAGTCCTTGCACTAATCTTCTCACTACTGGCAAGTTTAATGCATCCTTGGTTGTCCTCATAGATAACTATTGGCTGAGCTAATGACTTACCGAAATCTTCCAAAAGTTGTTTCAACCAAATTACTTCTTGACTTGCATAAGCAGTAGATATATATTCTGCTTCTGTAGAAGATAATGCGACTGACACTTGTTTTCTGCTGGACGAAGAAATTGAATTTTCTCCTAACTTGAACATTTAACCACTTGTTGACTTCCGATCACTTGAATCTCCGGCCCAATCTGCATCCACATAACCTCTGAGAATGAGACCTCCTGATGCAGATATCTTAAGATTCAACCTTTGAGTTTTTTAAGATATTGAAGAATTCTCTTAATTGCATTCCAATGTCTGTGGCATGGCTTGCTTACATGTCGGGAGAGAATTCCAACTGTGGCTGTGATATCCGGACGAGTTGTGGTTGCTATGTACAGAGCATCCCCACTGCTTCTCTGTAACTCTCATTGCTGGTTAGCAGATCTTCTTCTCCTACCAACTTTATGTAGGACGGATTCATTGGTGTTGACGCACCTTTGGCTTCTGACATACCAAATTGGTTTAGTATTGAGGACATTTTAGAACTTTGGTTGAGAAGAAAACTCTCATCTTCCTGTCTCTGTCACGGTAAATCTAGCATTGCGTGACACGACCGGTCGGTCACAAAACCACAAGACAGACAAGGGGACACCAGGGAAACAATTACAATGGTGGGCCCTATGATAGGGAAGGGGAATGGACACCTCCTGCACTCTCCTAAGGAAGAGCCCTGACTCTCCTCACGTTCCATATATAGGTTCTTTCAACCTGTCGCCGACCAGGATACCTCAGTCCCTCACTTGCCCTGCACCTATCCCTTACTAGGGAACTGGCAAGTGCGGACACTGGTCCTCACCGCTGTACTAATAAACACCAGGGAATATAACAGAAAGGGAAAAATAAACAAACTTAGGTTGCTCTGCTGTCATGCACAGGACCGCAGAGTAAGGCACCCAGACACAGCTTCCAGCAGAAACACCAAGGCTCCAGATAAGCTGCAATAGCACTGCTCCAGATCACTCCTCTCTTCAGAAAGGTTGGTTAGTGACCAGTATTACCAACAGCTAGCTGGTGTACTAGGTGACCTTATATAGGAAGGAGGGAGTGGTCACCAGCAGCTGACTAATCTTAATATGCAGTAACACCAGCGGCCACCGGGGGAAAAAACCCACAAGCAGACCAACTACAGTTGTAGTAACACCAGCGGCCACCGGGGAAAAAAACTTATATCAGAGAATCCAGAATCTGACAGATCCAAAAATGGATCGTGACAGTACCCCTCCTTCAATGAGAGGCCTCTGGACCCTCAACACTACACCTCACCAGAAGACCACCTACAGTGAGGATGCCTAGATCCATCAGAGTTCAGCTCAGCAACCACTTGACTCTCAGGTTTATGGCAAACGTGGGCAGATGGAAGTGGCAACGTATGCTCCGGAGGCAACACAAATCTCCAGAGCGCCGACCTGGGGAATGAGTTGTATATGGGCATTATTGGGGGTAGCTCCAGCTAGTAAGTCCCCGGGCCGAGGATGGCCGACACCCATTATGGCCCGGTCACCTGAGAACTTCTGATCCCAGCAGCACACTTCCACTGGATGTTTTTGGTGGACACCCATACATACTCGTTCACACACAAGTCCGGACCTGAACACTTATTGCCACACACACGTTTGCCACAAGACAGTGAACTCTTCCAGGAACTAACAACAGAGGCGTCACTCTGTGTCACCACACTCGCACCCCCGCAATTCACAGAGGAAACCACCACCCTTCTTCGACCCCTCCTCCTATGAGGACTCCGTCTCTCAGGGTTGGCTAATGGCGAGGGTTGAGACTTGCCCCTACTCCCTGGCAGCACCTCTGCAGCCCCCACTGGAGAAGAAGGGGACGGTTGTAGAAAGACGGCATAGACAGTAGCCCCCAGGCAGCAGCCCTCACATGACTGATCCCAGCTGACTACTTCCGTAAACCGCCAATCTATGACTGGGTTGTGTTTTTCCAACCAAGGGAGGCATAAAACGATAGGTGATGGCATTCCCCCAAGATTTAGCATGACAGGGACTCTACATGATGAGTCCCTATGCGCAGATGTATATTTTCAACTACTTGGGTCAACCTCCCCTGGCTCAGTGGGACAGAGTCAATGGCCTGGATGCTTAGGGGCTTAGTCAGTGTCCTACACTTCAGGCCATAAGTCTGGACAAAGTGAGCATCCACCAAATTGACTCCCACTCCACTGTATACAAACACTGGTATGCCCCCAGGTACCCCGCCAACCACCACTTCAGCTGATAAAGTAGACTGAGAGGGCAAAATGGAGGAAATATACACTCCCTGGTCGCCTCCCTCCACATGGCCAGTGGGGCGCGGCTTCTTAGGTTCTACCAAAGAATTGGCGCACGCTGGGCAGCCTCTTAATAAATGACCTGTATGCCCACAGAAAAAACATGCCCCCACACCACGGCGAATCGCAGGAAACCCTCTTTTGAAATCAACTACTCCCATCTGCATGGGTTCTTCCGTCAGCACTGGTGTGTCCTCCTCCCTAGCGAGGACTACAGGGAGCACATTTGGTGTATGCCTCTCCCTGAGTCGTCTATCCACCTGGATGGAAAGGGACATGGCGGCCTCCAACAACCTGGGGGCGGCGTACTGCACCAGAGTATCCTGCAACTTTGGAGACAGACCCTGCACAAAATGACTCCTACGTGCAGGGACATTCCACTGTGTGTCAGTGGCCCACCTCCTAAACTCTGAGCAGTACTCCTCAGCAGGCCAACCCCCCTGCTTGATCTTACAGAGTCGGGATTCCGCCAGGGAGATGCCATCAGGATCTCCATACACCAGTGCCAATGCCGCAAAAAACTCGTCCAGTGATCGTAGAGATGGTGAATCGACCGGCAGGGAGAAGGCCCAGGATTGGCGATCACCCTTATGAAGGGACATAATGATTCCCACCCGTTGTTCCTCACTCCCTGATGAATGAGGACGGAGCCTGAAGTATAATTTGCATGCTTCCTGAAAAACCAAGAATTTATCTCTCCCTCCAGAAAACCTGTCAGGGAGAGATATCTTGGGTTCTGGTTGAGCCTGCACCTGAACCAAGGCCCCAAACCCCACCAACTGTTGCAGCTGCTGCACCACCTCACCACGCAGCACCCTAAGCTCATCAGTGAGGGGCTGAAGCAGTTGGGCAAAGGCCTGTATTTGGGTCATTTCAGATTTTTATGGAATAAATTCATGGACTTAGGTGCGCTGCTTGACAAATTCACGAATCCACGAATATTGATATGTCATCCCCTGAGGAAGAAGTGGTATACACTTCGAAACGCATTGGGAAATAAACAGTTAATCTTTCTCATAACCTGAATTCGTGAATTTGTCAAGCAGCGCACCTAAGTCCATGAATTTATTCCATAAAAATCTGAAGTTCTGGCGGTCACGATGTTGACCTTTGGACGTGCAGCAAGCTGACTACGGATCTTGTATGCCTGAACTGCTCCTGGAAAGGGTGAGTGAATTTTTACTAATTTTTCAAATAATAACCTGGATAAGGCCCTATTGCGCTTTTGTTGTTCCTATAGTTTATTTGCATTGCATTTGGGTCATGGCTCACCAGAAAAAATGGGTAGGTTGGTAATAATGTCATGGTATGTCTGGCTTTGCACGACGCGACTCGACAATTGGTTGGTCAGAAAACCACAAGACAGACAAGGGGACACCGGGGAAACAATTACAATGGTGGGCCCTATGATAGGGAAGGAGAAGTGGACACCTCCAGCACTCTCCTAAGGAAGAGCTCTGACTCTCATCATATTCCCTATACAGGTTCTTTCAACCTGTTACCGACCAGGATACCTCAGTCCCTCACTTACCCTGCACCTATCCCTTACTAGGGAACTGGCAAGTGCGGACACTGGTCCTCACCGCTGTACTAATAAACACCAGGAAAAATAACAGACAGGGAAAAATAAACAAACTTAGGTTGCTCTGCAGTCATGCACAGGACCGCAGAGTAAGGCACCCGGACACAGCTTCCAGCAGAAATACCAAGGCTCCAGATAATCTGCAACAGCACTGCTCCAGATCACTCCTCTCTTCAGAAATGTTGGTTAGTGAATGACCAGTATTACCAACAGCTAGCTGGTGTACCAGGTGACCTTATATAGGAAGGAGGGAGTGGTCACCAGCAGCTGACTAATCTTAACATGCAGTAACACCAGCGGCCACTGGGGGCAAAAACCCACAAGCAGGCCCAACTACAGTTGTAGCAGCACCAGCAGCCACCGGGGGAAAAAAGGTTATATCAGAGAATCCAGAATCTGACAGATCCAAAAATGAATCGTGACAGTCTCTGGATTTGGATTCCCAAATAATATGTCACATTTCCAAGGTCATTAGTCTGAAAATGCTGGTTGAGAATTTTACCTAGCTTTGCAATTTCTTTTTCATCTTGATGAGACATGATTACATCGTCTACATATATGAGAACTTACATCCACTCTTTCACTACATTCTTCGCATACTAACATGGATCAACTTGAGATCTTTTAAATCCTTCATCCATCAAAACTTTGTTCATTTTTGAGTTCCATGCTCTTGCTGACTGCTTAAGTCCATAGAGAGAATTTTGCATTTTACAAACAAGGTGCTCTTCACCCTTTTTAATATATCCCTCAGGTTGGCTCATGTACAACTCTTTTTCAATGTCAACATATCGGAAGGCTGTTTTGATGTCAAAATGTCTCATTGTCATCTGATGAACTGCAGGTATGGACATTAAAGTTCTCATTGTGGTTTGCTTCGCTACTGGAGAAAATGTAGCATCATAAACTTCACCATACTTTTGCTAGTACCCTTATGTACCCTTATGCGACCAATCTTGCCTTAAACCAGTGAACTTTACCTTCTGAGTCATATTTGTTTTTGAAGACACACTTTTTCCTTGGGTAGCTCAGTAAGGTCCCATGTCTGGAGTTGGCGAATGGACTCCATCTCTTTATTAGCAGCATTAATCCACTTCTGCTTCTCGTGTACCGGCAGTTTTTGCATCTCTTGCCATGACTGTGGCTTTGGTTCAGGAAGTGTTCTGACCATATAAGAAAGGCATCTAGCTGGAATACCTTTGCTTGGCCTTTCTGATCTCCTGACTGGAGGTTGACTTGGTTCTTCTGTGTCTTCCTTATTGGCTTCAGAGCTTATCCACACTTCGGTGTTTTCCTTTTCAGCATTTGGGTTTGGTGATTGAGATTCTTGTTCTTGCTTCTTAGGTTGAATAACTGGTGTAACTTCATGGAATTTGAGCGATACAGAGGTTTAATCAATCACTACATCTCTGCTGATTGTTACGGTGTTGGTCTCTGGGTGCAGGAGTTTGTATCCCTTTTGAGTTTTGCTATAGCCCACCAGGACTCCTTGCTTTGCACGTGATTCCCACTTGGAACGTTTTTCTTTGGGAACATACATAAACGTTTTGCTTCCAAATATCCTGAGGTGCTTCAGGTTAGACTTCTCGCAGTTCCATAGCTCATATGGAGTTTTATTTGTGGCTTTATGTGGCACTCTGTTTTGAAGATAGCAAGCTGTCATGATGGCTTCTCCCCAATACACTGTAGGTAGATCCGCATCAAACAACATACTTCTTCCACTTTCTCAGAGAGTACGATTCTTTCTCTCTGCAATTCCATTTTGTTCTGGATTGTATGGAATGGTAGTCTGGAACACGATTCCATCCTTTTTCAAAATGGTTTGCACCTTACCACTTGTATATTCGGTTCCATTATCTGCATGCAGGGCTTTTGGCATTCTTCCAAATTTGTTAAACACTAAGGCAAGATATTCTTCAAGTTTCTGTAGAACTTCATCCTTACTGTGAAGCAGGTAGTCGACTGTATATCTGGCGTAGTCATCAATGAATGTGAGAAAATATCTCTTCTTGCTAGGCGTTTGAACACTCATTGGACCACATACATCTGTATGTATGATATTCAGAGGCTGTGCAGATATAGTGGTGCTTATTTTAGGAAAGGATTTTCTCTTTAACACAGCTAGTGCACTTCATCATTTGACAACACTGGTTGATTTCAATACTATTTGCAGGTTGAGTTTGCTTCCATGCTGCTTCTCAGTCTCTGTGCCCAAGACATCTGTGCCACACATGGAAACAGTTCTTAGGTAGATCTTGTCTAGCACTGTACATGCTTTCTTTGCATTTTAGCTGATAAAGTTCATGTTGGATTTTTCCTTCTGCAAGAGTGTGACCCTTGTTTGCGATGATGCAGCTGTTATCTCTAAAAGTTACTGCATTCCCCTTTTGTGTGAGCTACTTTACTGACAGAAGATTGCTTTCAAGGCTGGGAACATAGACAACATGCTTTTCTGGGATCTTTCTGCTTTGTGCTGAGGAAACTGGACAGTGGAGGTAGCCATCTCCTACTCTTTCTGAAGTCATATAGTGACCATTAGCTAAGATGACCTTTTCTGACTTGCTTTCATTAAGGTCAGTGAAGAAATCCTTGTTATTTGTCATATGACTGCTTGCACCAGAATCTATACACCATATATGCTTTGCAAATGGGCCTATAATGACATTAAATGCAGTTTTAACACATGCAGAATCTTACTTTACAGCTGTTTTAACCCTTTAATGACTGTTCTGCTTTTTAAGCTGACTTATTCTTGCTTTCCAAATTCTGCAGTCTGCTTTAAGGTGGCCAGGCTTTTTATAGACAAAACGTTCATGAGTTTCTCTTAGATTGCTCTTATATTTAGGGAAATCCTGTGTCTTTTATGCTGCTTCTGCTCTGGATTCATTACTGATGCTGCTGCGTTTTTCTCCTGAATTCATCCACAAATTTGCCTTTAACATACTCTAGTGTCAGCTCATCATCTGGCCGTGCATGTAGTGCAGTCACGAGTGTGTAATAACTCTCTGGAAGACCACTTAATAGAAGTGCAGCAACATGAAAATCTTTAATTTCTTGTCCAATACCCCTGAGATGCTCCACAATCTCTAGGGTGTTTCTTATATACTCCTGCATATTCTGTCCATCACTTAGCTTAGACTGATACATCTTTCTCATGAGATAAAGCTTATTGCTGAGATTTGATCTTTCATGCACTTTCTGTAACTCATCCCACATCTCTTGCAGTTGCACACTTGCATATATGCACATCTGATTATCATCTACACTGAGGGAGATCGTGCTTTATGCTTTCTGATTCTTCTCTAGCCAATCATTTTGTAATGGATGAGGCACTTGTTTCTAAGTATATTTCTACATACCTTCTCTTATGAGCAGCGTCTTCACCTTGAATTTCCAGGACTGGTAGTTCCGGTTAGTGAGGCTTGGCACGGAGAACTTGACAGGATTGCTGCTAGAGGACATCTTCTCAGTTGCTCTGTGCTCCTTTTGCTTTGGGCTTCTGTTGCTGTGTTACTCTGGGGTTCTGTGTCACTCTGGGCCCATAACCTGTTGGCAGCGGATTATTCGAGATACTCTCCAAGCGTGTGGCAACATAGTTTCTTTATTCAGGAACACACAGGAACAATATGATAAGCTTAACAGAGACACAAAAATGATTTATTCCTGATCTATCTGTGCATCTTCTACAGCAGGCTGCTTCTCTCATACACAGACACAGGAAAAACAGGAAATACAGTCACATGCTCTCCCTGTGTGAGCCTCTGGGAGTTATTTTGTTCTAACTTTATGAACAGCTTACAAGTCTAGCAATTAAATACTCATAGACAGGAATGGAGTAGTTGCGCCAACATATTCCAACAGCCCCTTACATAGTAATAATACCTTCTTTGTGCCATCTAAAATTTTCTCCTAGAAAATATTAATTCCCTGTGGAATTGCCCTTGAAAATATTGTCCACATTGTGCCCCTTTGATGGTCAAAATACACTGAGTGCCCCTATAATAATAATGCTTCTTAAGTGACCACCTACTATTTAATAATGTTCAGAGTCCCGCCAATATGCTGCTTGTTTGTAAACAGTATGGTGAGCCCACAACTACTTTATACAAAGTATTATGTCCTCACGGCTCCCCTATACACAGTATGGTGTGCCCACAGCTCCACCATACACAATACGATGCCCCCACAGACCGTCTATACATACACTGCTCCCCCCAAAACACAATAAAATAACCCACACTGGAGCCTTCACACTATTTAATGGCCTCCACAGTAGTCCTCACACTAGCCATCAAGCTGTATAATTGCCCCCACATTAGCTCATACACTGAAAAATGGTCACCACAATAAACCCCAAATTGTGTAATGGCCCTCACATTAGCCCCCAAACATTGAGATGAGCAAACCCGAACAGTAAAGTTTGGCATCCATACCAAACACCTACTGTTCGGGCACGGACACCGATCACAGACTTCACCAGGAAGTCTGTGTTACTGTTCTGGTTCAGCTACCTGAATATTGGGTGTTTGTAGCGCTGTCATGTGCATGACAGTGCGGCAAACACTGCTTCCAATCGGTGGTAAAATCATTACCAGAGAGCCACTGTTCCCATGCCATCAAAAGATAGCACATAGCAGTGATCGGAGGTATAAAGTTTACTTCCGGTCACTGGCTTCGGCTGATGGATCTGCTGCTCCCATCAGCCTACACCTGTTGCTGATAATAACAGCGAGAGCAGGCAGTGGCTGATGGGAGTATTCAGCCAGCGCCTGCGCTCTAAATAAATAATATAAAAAATAAAAAACGGCGTGGATTTGCCCCAGTGACCGGAGGTAAACTTTTTACCTCTTATCACAGCTGCGGGCTCATGCTGTCATTTGACAGCGTGAAAACTGCGGCTATCTGACCGGTGGTAATGATTTTACCGCTGATCAGAAGTAGTGTTTACTGCGCTATCATGCACATGACAGCGCTGCAAACACTGGATGATAGGGCCCCCCATTCAAGTGAATGGGGTCTGGGTTAGAGTACTGTTCTGGTACCTGAACCCAAACTTTTTTTAATGCTGCGTTCTTAAACTTGGTCTGAAAGGTTTAACAATGCAACATGCATTCAAAATGCATTTGGTGTTCTAAGATGTTTTCCCCATATCTGCATTCACACTTATATGCATAGGGTGTTTCAGTGTGCTGTGCATATTAACTAATCTATAGTGATGGGCGAACCCCGATGATCGGGATCAGCGGGTTCGCCCGAGTTTTTCTGTAAAGTAAGAGTTCGAGGCCGGAGATGACACAAACTTGCATCCGAACCCCGAGCTTGAACTTTACAGATATGGGATGGGGCGGGGGGCTGTGACGTCACGGCACGAACACTGCTGGAAAAAAATGAAGACTGCCAAGTGCAGTGAATACCGCCGGAAGTAAATCAGCGGCCCTGGAAGCAGATGCGGCCGGGAGACAGCGGGACAGGAGGACACATCGCTGGACAGATAAGTATAATTATAATGTTTATTATAAATATTATGCTTTTTTCACAGCCGGCCCTGGACCCGTGTTTGGGACCTTGTGACCGAACACTATGTGTTCGGTTCGGGTCCAGAACTTTACAGTTCGGGTTCACCCATCCCTACAAATCCCTACTAATCTACTGTTTACCAGGTGAAATAAGTGTTGAGCATTTCACCAATTCTATAAGTAAATGTATTTCTTTTTTTTTTGTAAATTCTTTATTTTTCAAAGATAATACAGGGAAAGGAATATCATGTCAAAAGTACAAAGTTGTCATACAGCTTCAAGTGTTCAAAGTGACATGAGAGGTAAGGCTATGGGAGAGAAGGAAGGGTAGAGGATGGGAGGGGGGTGGAAGAAAAAGGAGAGAGTAGGGGACATAACAATCAGAAATAACAAAACTGACAAAGGTACACTTGATCAAACCTTATACATTTGTGTTAACAGGACATGAAGAAACTCTATAGCAGGGCAAGGGATGTTCGCATTATTCATGCCATTCTTAACGCTTCAACTCTTTCCATGGGGTCCAGGTACACACAAACGAGTCATGGCTGTGTATCTCCCAACTCGAGAGTTCTTCAAGACGGGAGATTTGATTTTCCTTGGATTCCCACTCCGAAAGGGATGGGGGGGACTCATCCCTCCAATGTAGGGGTATTAAATGTTTAGCCACTCCAAACAGCAATGGGAGGAATCCATGACTATATGGTTTGAAATTTTTTGATGGGCATGAAAGTAGGGCTTCTGATGCCTGTAAATCAAGTTTAATTAACTTTAGCTTTTTAAGCGTGAGGTTTATCCCATCCCAGAACCCTCTTATCGCAGGGCAATCCCAGAATATATGCGTATGGTGTCCCTTCTGTTTGTATCATCTACAGCAAACATTGGAGTCAGACAACCCCAGGTGATAGAGTTTGACCGGGGTCATATGCCATCTGGTCAAAGTTTTATAGGAGTTTTCTTGGAGCAGCATACATCTGCGCGCATAGAGAAGTATCTTAGAAATCTGGTCATCCGAGTGACTAATATCAAGTTCCAACTCCCAGGAGTATAGGAATGATGGCTTAAACCCTGAAGGAGGAGTGTTAAGTCGGGAATGTAGACGAGATGAGATGTAAGTTTGGGTTGTGGTGGCGGAAGTTTAACTATAATGTCTAACCAAGACCCGGTAGATTTGTGGAGAAATTTTTGTTTAAACTGTTGTAGAACCCGTTTGATATGTTGTTTTTGAAGAAAATTATTTGGTTGACTCTGTGCACTCTCAGGCCAATTTCCATTTTGGAGGACTTTGTCCTCATAGAAGTTATTCAGCGTGTCATTGGGTAGTTTGGTCCAGAGATTATAAGGATCTCGAAAATCAGGATCAACCAAGAATGGTATGGCGGTAATAGGTGTCAGTGTGGACGAGAAAGAATCCAGGGGGAGATCTTCAATTATCATGCATTTAACACGCAGAGCAGACAAAGTCACCTCGTCTAATCTAAGAGCACTAAGGGGCCTTGATCTAGACCAAAGACATGGTATTCCCTCATAACCCAATAGTATCAAATCAATGTTGTCCTAATCTCCTCTTTTATGACTCTGTACTGCTTTCAACCACCTGTTCAAGTGTATAGCTTTATAATAGAGATATGGATCCGGAACTCCCAGACCTCCCAATGATCTTGAATATGAAAGAAGTTTATAGGGTTAGGGTTATAGCCTTGCAGGTTTCTGCTTCCATATGAATTTAGATATTAGGGATTTTAGGTTCTTAAAGAAAGCTAATGGCACAAACACAGGAACCATGGTCATATTAAATAATATTACTGGCATTATATAAGTTTTAAAGACGTAGATGCGTCCCAACTAGGATAATGTAGGTAAATTATAGGACTTCATTTGTGCCTCCACCTTCTTCAATAAAGGGGGGAAGTTAACATGGAATAGCCTTGAAGGATCTCTTGTAATCCATATACCCAAATACTTCAAAGAATTTGCGGACCACGAGAAAGGAGTATGTTTACGTATGTCTGCTAGTTGGGAGTCCGATAACATTATGTTGAGGGCTTCAGATTTAGAGGTATTAATTTTAAAATTGGATAATTGACCATAGAGATGTAGAATGCTGAGGATACTCGGGAACGCCTGGCTAGGGTTGGTTATGAGGAAGAGCAAATCATGTGCAAAGGACAACGTTTTTATTTCCAGCGTGCCTACTCTCAGCCCCTGAATCTGGTTCTCTTGTCTGATTTTCTGAACCAGCGTCTCAATAAGGCTGGTTTCACACTTGCGTCTTTTTGCGCTGCGTTTTTGCGCATACATGCGCATGCGTTTTTTTCCTATACTTAACAAGGGTGCGCATAGTCATGCGTTTGTACACGTTTGTATGCTCATGAGTTTTTTTGTAGTGTGGGCCCGGGAGCACAAAATGCATCCTGTTGCATTTTTTGTGCGTCCGACCTGTCTCAAAAAAACGCATGTGCACGCAATGCGCACAAAATTCACCCAAAAACACATTATAGTCTATTGGAGCGCTGACGTGCGCATGGTCATGCGCATGTCAGCGCAAAAAAGGCATGCGCAAAAAAACAAGAAAACGCATAAAAACGCATGATGTGTTTTTTATGTGCGCTTGCACTGCACACTCAGCGCAGCGCAGCGCAAAAAGACGCAAGTGTGAAAGTAGCCTTACTAAGATGAATAAGGATGATGACAGCGGGCACCCCTGTCTGGTGCCGTTATTAATGTCAAAACTGTTTGACAAGGTGCCATTTACCCTCACCCTGGCTGTTGGTTGTGAATATAATGAAAAGACAGCGGAGATATACTGTGAGGGAAACCCGAATTTAGCCAAAACCATGTCCATATACCTCCAACTCACCATATCAAATGCCTTTTCGGCATCAGTAGACAGCAGGACCATGGGGACACCGCGGTTCTTAGCATATGTTATGGATTGAATAATTATAGCTTTATTGTCCTTACCCTCACGTCCCCTTAGGAATCCCGCCTGGTCCTTATGGAATAGTTTGGGTAGGATACAGCTTAGTCTTCCTGCAAGCAACTTGACCCATAATTTGGTGTCTGCAATAAGTAGAGATATAGGTCTGTAGCTTACACAAAGAGTGGGATCTTTCCCCTCTTTCAGAAGAAACATGATAAAAGCTTCCAGAGACTGTTTAGGTAAGGGAAGTCCATTCAAGTAGGAATTGAATAGTGCTACTAAATGTGGTAGTAATAATTTGGTGAATTTTTTATAGTAAATAATAGGCAGGCCATCTGGGCCCGGTGCTTTCCTGTTAGGGATAGTCGATAAAGTATCTAAGATTTCTTTGGGCATGATAGGGGCTGTTAGCAAGGAGTGGTCTTCTGAAGACAACCTGGGAAGCTTTAGGGGGCCGAGGAATTCATTTATTTTATCAATCGCAGACACGGGATCCCTAACGTCCACTGGTATATCCAGATAATATAAATTTTCATAGAACGTTCTAAACTCCCCGGCAATATCCGCAGTTTCCAAAATAGGTGAGCCATCTATAGCTGTGAGTTGTTTTATAAAAGTTTTCTCTTTGCCTTTTTTTTTTAGTAAGGATGTTATGAGCTTACTGCCTCTATTGCCATGGAGATAAAACCTCTGTCGACTTCTCATATATATCTTGGCTGACTGAATATTTAAAAGATCCCTCAATTCCTGTCTAAGTTTTACTAACTCCTCCTGGATTTTGTTCGCCTGAGACCTCTTATGAATTTTTTCAAAAGAGTAATCTGATGAAGAATTGAGTCAATTTTCTTTGATCTTTCTTATTTCAGGTATGAGCACATTGACACAAATTCGCCTCTCATAATGCCTTTATGTGCTTACCACACCATAGGCGTCGGTGGGCTCGAGGAGGAGTTTTCCCTAAAAAAGAATTCAAGGGTGTCGGAAAGCCTGGACAAGTGGGGGTTAGACTCTAATAATGACTCATTAAGTAACCAAGATCTAGAGGGCAAAGGCAGAGAAGTGATAAGCACCTCTAGAAAAATTGGGGCATGATCTGAAAGGGAAATTACGTCAATTGCTGTGGATTTTACCAGTTGGATATGTGAAGTCTGTATAAAAAGGTAGTCTATCCTGTGGTAGCTGTTATGCGGGGGGGAGAAGAGTGTATAATCTCTAGCTAATGGATTTAAATTTCTCCACACATCTATCAAGTTTAGCGATTGAAGGTTAAGATGTCATTTTCTTAGGGCTTTTTGTGGGAGAGAAGATTTCCCCTTTGAAGTGTCTATTAGTGGATTCAATGAAATGTCAAGATCTCCCCCCACTATCAGAAGACCCTCGGAGAACAAACGTAGAGTGTTCAATACCTTGCACAACCAGCTAATTTGATTGGTATTTGGGGCATATAGATTGCATAACGTAATTTTTGTGTTAGCTAAAAAGCCTTTATGCATTATATATCTCCCTTCTGGGTCAGACAGGGTGTCTTTTAGCGTAAAGGGTATATCTTTCCGAAATGCTATGCTCACTCCTTTTGTAGCTTTGGTTCCTGTACTATGGTACCATATTGGGAAGCGAGTCCTAGTGACATCAGGGACCCGACCACTTTTAAAGTGAGTTTCTTGTAAGAATAGAATACCAGAATTCTTTGAATGTAAAACCCTTAATATTTGACCATGTTTACTTGGCGACCCCATGCCCTTTACATTATAGGAAGCCACAACTACTTGGCATCACAGACTTGGCGCTATCCTGGATCTCATCATACCTAACCGACCGGACATTCAGCATCTCCCACTCACACACTACCTCCTCACCTTGCCCCCTATCTGTAGGAGTCCCACAAGGTTCAGTCCTAGGACCCCTGCTCTTCTCCATTTACACCTTTGGCCTGGGACAGCTCATAGAATCTCATGGCTTTCAGTATCATCTCTATGCTGACGACACACAGATCTACATCTCTGTACCAGATATCACCTCCCTACTAACCAGAATGCCTCAATGTGTGTCCACTATTTCATCCTTCTTCTCCGCTAGATTTCTGAAACTTAGCATGGACAAAACAGAATTCATCATCTTTCCCACATCTCACGTGACCCCCCCAACGAACCTATCCATTAAAGTAAATGGCTGCCCACTCTCCCCAGTCCCACAAGCTCGCTGCCTCGGGGTAATCCTTGACGCTGATCTCTCCTTCAAACCACATATCCAAGCCCTTTCCACTTCCTGCCGACTTAAACTCAAAAATATTTCACGAATCCGTTCATTCCTCAACCAAAAATCTGCAAAAACCCTAGTCCATGCCCTCATTATCTCTCGCCTTGACTACTGCAACCTCCTGCTCTGTGGCCTCCCCTCGAACACAATCGCACCCCTCCAATCTATTCTAAACTCTGCTGCCCGACTAATCCACCTGTCCCCCCGCTATTCCCCAGCTTCTCCCCTCTGTCAATCCCTTCACTGGCTCCCCATTGCCCAGAGACTCCAGTACAAAATCCTAACCATGACATACAAAGCCATCCACAACCTGACTCCTCCATACATCTGTGACCTCGTCTCCCGGTACTTTCCTGCACGCAACCTCCAATCCTCACAAGATCTCCTTCTCTACTCCCCTCTTATCTCCTCTTCCCACAATCGCATACAAGATTTCTCTCGCGCATCACCCCTACTCTGGAACTCTCTACCACAACATAACAGACTCTCACCTACCATCGAAACCTTCAAAAAGAGCCTGAAGACCCACCTCTTCCGACAAGCCTATAACCTGCAGTAACCACCGATCGACCAAACCGCTGCACGACGAGCTCTACCCTCGCCTACTGTATTCTCACCCATCCCTTGTAGATTGTGAGCCTTCGCGGGCAGGGTCCTCTCTCCTCCTGTACCAGTTATGACTTGTATTGTTTAACATTATTGTACTTGTTTTTATTATGTATACCCCTCCTCACATGTAAAGCGCCATGGAATAAATGGCGCTATAACAATAAATAATAATAATAATAATAATAACTACTGTGGCTGACTTGGAGTTGTTATCTATGTCCCAAATATGAGTAATAGGAAAACTATTCTATGCGTGCACCTCATCAGCATATTAACCAAAACAACAAAAATAACTACACAACGTAAGTATACATATAAATGACCCGTTCGCAGTAGTCCCATGGCGGACAGGTTAGTTCGTCCCATGACTACAGGCGGCAACCCGTGTAAAGAAAACATTGTAAATTAGGCATTTTTTGTGCTAACAAAGGTAAACTATGACCAAGTCAACTTGGAGATGGCCTCAACTGTAGGGTACCAGGAACCCAGGGGAGGATCAGAGTGGTAAGCCAGGATCTCAGGGTGGTTGCTTCTTCTTTACAGTAGATCTGGCCTGTTTGGGTGATGTAAGTTTCTTACTGGGGTCCACTCCCCCCCGGACTCTTGGTAAAGGTGGTAGAGGTGGTGGAGCCTGAAGATCCAAATCCAAGGGCAACCAGGGAGGAACATGCACCTCCGGGATGTTGAAGGATTCCCAAACCTTTGGAAAATCATCTGTATGTCTAACAGTCATCTGCTTTCCTCCGCTGTGTATCGCCAGGCCAAACGGAAATAGCCACCTGTATAGTATTTTGTTCGATCGAAGGACATCTAGCAGCGGCTTTAGAATTCTGCGCTTGGCCAGAGTCGATAGGGCCAGATCCTGAAAAAATTGTACTGGTACTCCCTCATAGGATATAGCTCTATTGTCACGGGAAGCAGACAAAATTGCGGAGGTGTCAATGTAACTGGGTAGGCCACAGATAACATACCTTGGGGATCTGAAGGCTTTGGTTTTGGCCTAAGTGAGCGTTGGACTCGTTCAATGACTATTTGTTCACATCTGTCCTGTGGTAGTAGTAGCGCGAATATTTCTCTGGTTTCTTTTTCAAGTGTTTCAGTGGAGACACTTTCCGGTACCCCTTTTATTCTGATATTCTTCCGACGACTCCGGTTTTCCTGATCTTCCAGGGCAAGAAAGGTATTATTCATCTGGGTTCTGTGGTAGTCCAAGTGATCTGTTGGTGGTATTAGAGTAGATTATAAGTGAGGATTGAACAGACTCCAAGGACTCCACTCTATTGCCGATTTGCTGTATATCTGCCCTCATACCAGATATTTCAGTAATCAAAGGCTTCATTGCTTGCGCCAAAGATTTTTTAAGAAAAGACTTTGAGATCCTGCTCGATTCTGGTTGGTTTAGATCACTGCCCGAAGCATTGTCACTCTACTCCGAATCCTCCATGCGCTGCTCAGTTGTAATAAGCAGTCGAGGATTTTTCAGTGTAGCTCGGGTAGATGAGGTTTTATTGTTTAAGAATTTATCCATCTCGTTTTGTTTGACTTGATGTATTGATAAAGCCAGAATTTTTTTGCGCTCTTTATGAGATTTAACCATTATTTCTGTGTATAGCGCTCTTTCTATGGGTCACCGCATGTGCATGGGAGTGGTGTTTAGATACACATTATAAAGATAGTGATTGTCATCCTCCTTCTAGAGGCCTAGCAACAAGAAGATCCAAGGAGACAACCTTTTCTATTATGGGTATGCTGGAATAAGGAGCTCCAACAATCAGGGCTCCTGTGTCTCTGTTATCCAGTGAGCTGGGGTGTGGTGGATGAAGAGCAAACAAACGGAGCCAGGAAGGCCAGCAAGATCTGGTTAACCAACAGTTAATTTTAAGCAATTCTTTCAGGGGCGCCTATATTAGAGAATATGGTTCCCTTTGCACTTTGTTGGGGCCCTGGGCAGTGGGGAGGGACAGAGCAGAGTTCGGTCTCTTCATTGTTTTCTTGTTTCCGAGTTCTCCCCTTACAGCAAACTGATGTCCACAATGGCGCACAGGGCCCAGTCTCTCTGCCCTACACCTGGATGCAGCCTACCTTCCCACAGGTTCCAGGACAGGCGCCCCCCATGCAAGCAGCACCATGAGGCTCCCCAGCACCAGGCAAGGCCGCCGCTTCGGGTGAGTACCGCTCTCTTTATACCGGCTGGCAGTCTGCGTGTCTCCATCTCAGGATGCTAGTTCAGGCTGCCCACGCTGCAAGATGGCATGCCATCAGGGCCCAGTGTCTCCATTGCCGCCGGTTCTGTCACTGGTTGCCACCAGGCTCCCCTCCTGCGTATCCGTACCTTGTCTCTGGAGTTTTAGATGCCCACTGGAATCAAAATGTAATGTCCAGATATAAAAAAAAGTCTCTTTAGCAGCCTGGAAGCGGGAGCTGAGCCGACATGCGTCCTCCCTGTTGTGATTCAGGCCACGCCCCCCCAAGTAAATGTGTGGAGGAACTAGTTGCATGTATTGCTCAGGTTTGATTTTGGCCCATTCTTCCGTACAAACACTTCAAATCCTGAAGGTTCTATGGGCTCCTTCTACGAACACTGAGCTTTAAATCTACCTAACCTACAGGTTTGTGAAAAAGTGATTGTCCCCACGCCACCATTAAAACATAAATTAACTGTAGGTTATCACATCTTTGGGAAGCTGAATTCAAATTCCCTATCCACGCGCAGGCCTGATTACTGCCACACCTGTTCTCAATCAAGAAATCACTTAAATAGGACCTGCATTAGAAAGTGAAGTCAACCAAAAGATTCTCAAAAGCTAGACATCATGCTGTGAGCCAAATCAATTTTGGAACAAATGAGAAACAAAGTAATTAAGATCTATCAGTCAGGAAAAGGTTATAAAGCCATTTATAAAGCTTTGGGACTCCAGTGAACTACAGTGAGAACCATTATCCATAAATGGCAAAAACATGGAACAGTGGTGAACCTCCTCAGGAGTGGCCGGCCGACCAAAATTACCCCAAGATCTCAGTGATGACTCATCCAAAAGGTCACAAAAGACCCCACAACAACATTCAAAGAATCGCAAGTCTCACATTCTTCAGCTAAGTTCAGTGTTAACAACTCCACGATAAGAAAGAAACAGGGCAAAATGGCCTGCATTGCAAAGTTCCAAGACGAAAACCACTGCTGAGCCATAAGAACATAAAGGCTTGCCTCATTTTTGCCAGAAAACATCTTGATGATCTCCAAGACTTCTGGGAGAATACTCTGTGGACCGACGAGACAAAAGTTGAACTTTTTGGAAGGTATACGTCCCATTACATCTGGTGTAGAAGTAATACCGCATTTTAGAAAAGGAACATCATACCAACAGTAAAATATGGTGGTAGAGTGATGGTCTGGGGCTGTTTTGCTGCTTCAGGACCTGGAAGAATTACTGTGGTTAATGGAACCATGAATTCTGCTGCCTACCAAAAAATCCTGAAAAAGAATATCCAGCCATCTGTTCATGACCTCAAGCTGAAATGCACTTGGGTTATGCAGCAGGACAATGATCCAAAACACACCAGCAAGTCCACCTTTGAATGGGTTAAGAAAAACAAAATTAAGACTTTGGAGTTGCCTACTCAAAGTCCTGACCTTAATCTGATTGAGATCCTGTGGCATAAACTTAAATAGGTGATTCGTACTTGGAAACCCGTCAATGTAGCTGAATTACAACAATGATGCAAATATGAGTGGGCCCAAATTCCCTCAGAGCGTTGTAAAAGACTCCTTGCCAGTTATTGCAAACGTTTGTTTACATTTGATGCTGGCAAAGGGTGGCCCAACCAGTTGTTAAGTTTAGAGGGCAATCACTTTTTAACACAGGACCCTGTAAGATTAGATTTCTTTTACCTTAACAATAAAGACCTTCATTTAAAACAGCATTTTGTGTTTACTTGTGTTATCTTTGTATAATATTTTAAATTGTTTGGTGATCTGAAACATGTAAGCCTGACACACATTCAAAAGAATAGGAAATCAGGAAGGGTCAAACACTTTTTCACACAACTCTACATCACCTACATCACCTACATCACTGGTGATTGACAACTGTAGCATGCGCGACGAGCACCTAAGTAGAGAAAATAAAAAACAAAAACTCACCAGCATATTCTAACTAAATAAATAAAGCAAGCATACAGAAAAGAAAAGAATACAGAAGCATGCTGTATATAATAAAAATTTATGCAAAAATGTGATATATGAAATTTCAACTTCATTACTGCTATATAGAATATACTTAAAAAAACAGGTTACTTAGCTTACAAATTTGCCAAATTATTTGTGACCACCAGTAGCAAGCATCTTAATTACCATGTTTGATTAGACTTCAGTTCCTGTAGAATGAAGTCAACGATTTGAACACTAAAGATGCTATTTTTACAGGGACTATATCACTTAGAAGGCTATGTGCATAGTTTGTCCAGTCAGTTTGGCTCCATTTAATGGTGGACTGTGCAGTCAGCTGTTGGACTTCATATATGAACCAGCCATCAAAAGGAGCTCAGCTGCATCCTGCAAAAAAAGATAAAAAGTGCAATAAAAAGATACAAAAAAATGCATATAATAAATGCATTCAATGAGGTATTGGTTACTATTTTGGAAAAAACAGATAAGCTCGGAATCCAACGTCAAGGATCCCCATTTTTTTGCGAGTACCTAACTAAGCATCCATTCAAAAGCTCACAGACAGGAAAAAAAGGACTTAAAAATCCTGTAAATTTTAGCAAAAACACTTCATAGAAAATAGCCTCACCAAACCTTGTCTAATGACTAATGCACTAGCAGGATGCAGGGGGCTCCCAAAGAATGCATTGAATGCATTTATTATATGCATTTTTTTTGTATTTTTTATTGCACTTTTTATCATTTTTTGCAGGATGCAGCTGGGCTCCTTTTTGATGGCTGGTTTTTCTGTGTGGTGCATATATAGTGCTGAACAGCCTGCTTTCCATTTTAGGCATTTTTAAATAGCCTGTCATTCAGACACTATGCATTGCACTTTCCTGTGTGACTTATGTCCTAAGCAAGCTCCATCTGTGTGCTTTTTTCCACTAGGCAGCTTCATCATCACTGCTCTAATGATAGAATGGCTGTTCTCATCAGTGGTGGGCACCTGCGCTGCTCCAGCCTTTATCTTTGGGAGCCCCCTGCATCCTGCTAGTGTATTAGTCATTACAAGGTTTGGTGAGGCTATTTTCTATGATGTGTTTTTGCTAAAATTTACTGGATTTTTAAGTCCTTTTTTCCTTGTCTGTTACACTACAGTGACAGGAGCCACATGCGTGGTCTCTTTTCTACTGGATTGTTGCGAATGGTAGTAGTGGACCCCATTCTCTTGTTAGGTTGGATTCCTCAAAGTTGAACTTTCAGCTATCACACATTTATGGAATATATTTTTGACATGCCTTAAATTTCTCAGTTGTTAACATCCTTTTTTGTTTTATTATGGCTCTTGGGATTGGTTCAATCTGACAGTGTGGTCCTTGGCCCTGAAAAAATTGTGCATCCCTAAAGGATACTGAAAGCTCTGTGGTATTTTACTGACTATAAGCCATAAAATATAATTGTTCTTCTGGGAGTATGCAGATAACTACTATTTTAATAATGCATACCTCAGATCTTAAATTGTCCATGGCTATCAGTTTCAGTTCAACAGCTTGTTATAATGACCATCCTAATAGACCTAATAGTGGGTAGTAGCATCATATATTTAAGGTAAAGGTAGTTTCAACTACATATCTTAGAAAACAATTGCTTTTTCACTTTGTTCTACAAACAAAAGACTCATGTACAATCTGTAGATAACTTCCCTCCTCACGTGGGCAGGTGAATAATTCCTATCCTGAGTCCCGCATGATTTCAATCTGGTTACTTTTTCCACTTGCTAGGTCTCAGTTGTGGGTTTATTTGTCCCTTTATTAGTGGCAGTCATGGCTACTCAAGGATCAAAGTCATGTGTGGCCGATTAAGTTCATGATCAAGATTACATATTCCTTTGTTCAAGCTGATTCAACATGTGTTATCCTTAAAGCTTATAGGGAGTGTGTCAGCGGTTTGGGCCCCGAGAACCTACAACATATTTATGTGTGTGTATGTTTCAGCAAGACTAGCAAGAATTTTTAATCCTCCTCCTGGAACAGCTTGCAAGTACCTTGGGGGTTGTACCAATATGTAAAATTATGTTAACACTTCCCATGACCCTCCCCCACCATTTGAAAGTTCGGAAGTAACCTGAAATCCTACAATTATCCCATTATCACTGCTCTATCTTTTGTTCACCCGCGTCTACCCTCATCCAATGTCTCCTTTCCCTTGTAAATTGTAAGCACCACTAGACAGGTCTCTCCTGGCCAGATTTTGTACTCCACTAGTACTGGAGTACTAGTGCCCAAAAATTTAGCAACACTTCAAAAAGTTGCAAATGATAAATTAGGCAAAACATATGGATAATGAAAACCACACCCACGTTGTCAAACAAGCACAGAGAATGACAAGTACTGAAAAACAAGTGTAAAAATGGAGCAGAAGCCCTAATGAACTTGGTGCAGAAAGGACAATGATGAATGGAGGCCAATTTTTTTTAAATAAATTCAACTTATCAGTCTCAGAATATATCAACATAAACCACTTTTTTTAAGTTATCATCTCGTAAAACGTAGTAAACCATAAAAACGATAAAATTGTGGTATCATTTTAGTCAACCAGAATAAAGTTAACCCTTTCACAATCCTTGGGATTTTCCATTTTTGATTTTTCGTTTTTTTTGCTCCCCTCCTTTCCAGAGCCATAACATTTTTATTTTTCCATCAATATGGATGTGTTTTTTGCTGGACGAAAAGTACTTTTGAACGACTCCATTGATTTTACCAAACAACGTATCGGAAAACAGGAAAAAATTGCAATTGTGGTGAAATTGTTTGCAAAAAAACCTTTTTTTGTTACTATGCTAAACTATGCTATACTATGTAAATGCTAAAACTGACCTGCCATTATGATTCTCCAGGTCATTACAAGTTGACAGATACCAAACAAGTATGTTCTTTTTTATTTAAATGGTGAATAAATACACAGTCTGTAAAAAAAAAAAAAAAAAGTGCCTATTTTGGAGAGCGGTAGCAAACATTTTTTGGGATCTGAGGTTAGGTGAGGGCCTATTTTTTGCACACCGAGCTGACGTTTTTATTGATATCATTTTGGGATAGATACAATGTTTTGATTATCTGTTGTTGTATTTTATTGCAATGTTGCGGCAACCAAAAAAAGGTTTGATTTTTCTCTTGTTACACTGTTTACCGATCGGTTTATTTTTATATTTTGATAGACCTAGCGTTTCTGAATGTCATCCACTCAATGCCGACTTTTATTCCCCATTGACTTGCATTGGGGTCGGGTTTCGGACGAAACTCCGATTTTTTTTGCCCTAGTCGGACCAGTTTCATCCGACTCAAATTTTGTTTCATGAAACCTGATCCAACCAAAGTCGCTCAACTCTACTCTCGAACACTTTAACAAATCTAGTGATTTTTTGTGACACATTGTACTTTATGTTACTGATAAATGTGGGTCAATATTTTTTGTGTTTATTTGTAAAAATACCAGAATTTTGGTAAAAAAATTTGGAAATGTAACAATTTTCAAACTTTCCATTTTATATATTTAAACCAGTTAGTCAAGCTGTACAAAATAATTAAAAATAACATTTCTTACATATCTACTTTACATCTGCATCAGTTTTAAATATCATTTTTTCTGTTAGTAAGTTAGAAGGGTTAAAATTTTATCATCAATTTCTAATTTTTCCAACAAAATTTGCAAAAATTAGCAAAATTAACCAGGGGTGGCCAAACTAATACATGCCACTGTACTTTGTATGCATTACCTAGTCGTTTCTTGTTCTGTTGGCTCCTCTTTTTCCTTAGAATTTGACCTCTTTTGCAAGGGCGGTACCCAGGAAATGCTCTTGCACTGTGACAGATTTGGAGCTACTGCAAGGATGGCAGTGCAAAGATTGGAAACTTGCTGTTAGACTCCTACCAAAAAAATAAATGCTGTCGTGCATTCAAAAGGTACACCAGCAAAGTATTAGTTTAAACCCTTAACCCCTGGAGGAATTTTAGTTTTTGCGGTTTCATTTTACCCTCCCCTTCTTCCCAGAGCCATAACTTTTTTATTTTTCTGTCAATATGGCCATGTAAGGGCCTGTTTTTTTACGGGACGAGTTGTACTTTTGAACAAAACCTTTGGTTTTACCATGTCGTGTACTAGAAAATGGAAAAAAATTCCAAGTGCGGTGAAATTGCAAAAAAGTGCAATCCCACACTTGTTTTTTGTTTTGCTTTTTTTTTACTAGGTTCACTAAATGCTAAAACTGACCTGCTATTATGATTTTCCAGGTCATTGCAAGTTTATAGACACCAAACATGTCTAGGTTCTATTTTATCTAAGTGGTGAAAAAAAATTCCAAACTTTGTTAAAAGAAAAAAATTGCACCATTTTCCGATACTTGTAGCGTCTCCATTTTTCACAATCTCGGGTTGGGTGACAGCTTATTTTTTGCTTGAGCTGATGTTTTTAATGATACCGTTCTTTTAATCACCCATTTTTGGATTTTAATGCAATGTTGCGTCAACCAAAAAATGTAATTATGGCGTTTTGACTTTATTTCTCGCTACGCCGTTTAGCGATCAGGTTCTTTTAATTGCCGGTTATTGGATTTTAATGCAATATCGGGTCAACCAAAAAACTTAATTATGTGTTTTGACTTTATTTCTTGCTAGGCCATTTAGCGATCAGGTTAATACTTTTTTATTGATAGATTGGGTGATTCTGAACTTGGTGATGTCAAATATGTGTATGTTTAATTTTGTTATTGTTTTAGTTTGAATGGGGCAAAAGGGGGTGATTTGAATTTTTTTTTTTTTTTGTATCTTTAAAAACTTTTTTACTTTTGGCATGCTTCAATAGTCTTCATGGGAGACTAGAAGCTGTCACAACCCAATCGGCTCTTCTACATACAGGTGATGATCAGATCGCCTCTATGTAGTAGAATTACTCACTTGCTATGAGAGCTGACCACTGGGCGGCGTTCACAGCATGCCTGCAGTGACAACCATAGAGGTCTGCAGGAGACTTCCAGTTGTCATGCCAACCCACCGGTGACCAGCGATCATATGACGTAGGTCACCGGTGGGCGGATTTCCGGCGCGATTGCTGGACGTGGGTTGATAGCTGCGGGTGGATCGCGATTCCACCCCCGCCCGTTCCAGGTACATGTCAGTTGTTCAAAACAGCTGACATGTCCAGGGAAAGATGTGGGCTCACTGTCGGAGCTCACATCAAAGGGAGGGAGTCCAACATCGGTGTACATTTATGCCTGATGTCGGAAAGAGGTTAATGGTGTGTATATTTATGCAACCATATTATTTGTTCTTTTTTCAGATTTTAGTTTATTTTTCATCGGAATTGATCCGATTATAGGTGATATTAACCCCTTAGTGACAAAGCCAATTTGGTACCTAATGTTCAAGCCAATTCTTACAATTCTGATCACTGTCTGTTTTTGAGGTTATAGCTCTGGAACACTTCAACATATCCCACTGATTCTGAGATTGTTTTTTCGTGACATATTGTACTTCATGTTAGTGGTAAAATTTCTTCAATATATCTTGTGTTTATTTATGAAAAAACAGAAATTTGGCAAAAATTTTGAAAATTTTGCAATTTTCAAATTTAAATTTTTGTGCCCTTAAATCAAAGAGTCATATCGCACAAAATAGTTATTAAATAACATTTCCCACATCTCTATTTTACATCAGCACAATTTTGGAAACATGATTTTATTTTGTTAGGATGATATAAGGGTTAAAATTTGACCAGAGTTTTCTTATTTTTCCAACAAAATTTAAAAAACATTTTTTTTAGGGGCCACCTCACATTTGAAGTGAATTTGGGCCAATATTGGGTCAATATGACAGACAATGCCAAAAAGTGACACCATTCTAAAACCTGCACCCCTCAAGATGCGCAAAACCACATTCAAGAAGTTTATTAACCCTTCAGGTTCTTCACGAGAACTAAAGCAATGTGTAAAATAAACATTTCTCTTTTTTCACAAAAAATTTACTTTGGAACCAATTTTTTTATTTTCACAAGTGTATCAGCAGAAAATGGACCACAAAATTTGTTGTGCAATTTCTCCTGAGTACACCAATACCCTATATGTGGAGAACAGTCACTGCTTGGGTGCATGGCAGGGCTCTGAAGGGAGGGAGCACCATTTGACTTTTAGAAAGCAAAATTGGCTGGAATCAATGGTGGTGCCATGTCATGTTTGAAGACTCCCTGATGTACCTAAACAGAGGAAACCCCCCCAATTGTAACTCCAACCCTAACCCCAACATACCCTTAATCTTAATCCCAACCCTAACCATAACCCTAATCCCAACCCTAACCATAATCCCAACCATAACCACTACTTTTGCCCATCCCTAACTTTAGCCCAACCTTAACTCTAGCACCAACCCTAACCCTGGCCCCAACCATAACCTAACTTTAGCCCAAGCCTAACCCTAACTTTAGCCCAAATGACTTTAGCCCAACTCTAATCCTAATGGAAAAATGGTATCAAATACATTTTTTTATTTTACTTTTAGCTAACTAAGGGGATGATAAAGGGGGTTTGATTTACTATTTTTTTTATTTTGATCACTGTGAAAGGGTCTATCACAGTGAGCAAAATGAATCAATAGGAAAAATGTCCTATTGGTACCGGGTGCCGGCAGGCAGATCTCGATGGGTGCACTGCGCATGCGCCCGCCATTTTCTTCTGGAAGAAGTTGTCGGCCCAGGGGACTTCATGAGCGCTTGCAGGGACAGCGGAGGTACCAGGGGGGATCGAGGGACCCTATTTTTCTCACCTGATGTGCAATTACATCAGAGGAGAGAGAAATTAAAAGGAAAATCTGACTTTTTTTTGCTGTCGCTGTTATACCGTTAATAATGGCGATTGCCACACCGGGGTCAGTAAAAACTGACCTGAATCATGTTCTCTGGGGTCTCAGTAACTCCTGGTAGCTGAGACCCCGGAGATATTCCAACTATGGGTGAGCGCTATACCCTTATTCCTCAGTTCCGTTAAAAAGTGGCGCTGTGGTTTAAGTACCCTTAACTGCCGCCGTTAAAAGGCAGTCGTTAAGGGGTTAAAACAAGTCATTGAAAAAAACTTCCATATTTACCAACACCAAGACACAATCTATAATAATAAATGCGCTAAGCAGCTTCCGTCTGGTTGTAATGCAGCTTCCGTCCGGTTGTAACTTGGTGACATCACATCCACCACACACCTCTTGCCATGTTAACCCTCAACACACACTCCTCCTCAACACACACTCCTCTCACCTTTCACCATCTCCACTCACGTCTCCCTCTCTTTCACTCCACATACGACCCTTTCTCTCACTCCGTCTTTCATACTCACACCGTCATCGCCGCTGCTCCACGATCTCCGACATCTTCTTCCGCCGGCGCCATCTTGGATCCAGACGTAGTCCACGCCGGCGACACATTCTTGTGGCGACGCCATCTTGGATCGGCGAAATCCCGCGATACTCAAGGTGGCGTCACCGCAAGAACATGTCGCCGGCGTGTACGACATCGGGATCCAAGATGGCGTCGGTGAAATCTCGTGAGATTTCGCCAACGCCATTCTGGATCCAGACGTTGTCCACGCCGGCAACATGTTCTTGCGGCAACGCCATCTTGGATTGGCGAAATCCCGTGATACTCAAGATGGCATCGCCGCAAGAACATGTCGCCGGCGTGGACAATGTCGGGATCCAGAATGGTGTCGGCGAAATCTCACGAGATTTCGCTGACGCCATCTTGGATCCAGTGGAATTTCATCATTTACCTCACGCCGACTTGCTGTGCGGACGTGTTGCCTTGCTCCTCTGCCTGTTCACTGCCGGTGTCTAAATACAGGGCCAATTTGCCTCTACTACTCCATAACTACTGCTGCCTTGCTCCTCTGCCTGTTCACTGCCGGTGTCTAATTACAGGGCCAATTTGCCTCTACCATTTCATAACTACTGCTGCCTTGCTCCTCTGCCTGTTCACTGCCGGTGTCTAATTACAGGGCCAATTTGGCGCTACCACTTCATAACTACTGCTGAGCAATTACAGGGCCAATTTGCCTCTACCACTTCATAACTACTGCTGCGCAATTACAGGGCCAATTTGCCGCTACCACTTCATAACTACTGCTGGGCAATTACAGGGCCAATTTGCCTCTACCACTTCAGAACTACTGCTGGGCAATTACAGGGCCAATTTGCCGTTACCAATTCATAACTACTGCTGGGCAATTACAGGGCCAATTTGCCGCTACCACTTCATAACTACTGCTGGGCAATTACAGGGCCAATCTGCCGCTACCACTTCATAACTACTGCTGAGCAATTACAGGGCCAATTTGCCACTACCACTTCATAACTACTGCTGGGCAATTACAGGGCCAATTTGCCGCTACCACTTCATAACTATTGCTGGGCAATTACATGGCCAATTTGCCTCTACCACTTCATACCTACTGCTGGGCAATTACAGGGCCAATTTGCCGCTACCACTTCATAACTACTGCTGGGCAATTACAGGGCCAATTAGTATCTGTTTACACTAAAATACTCCAGGACGCCTTCTTCACTGCCAAGGTGTGCTACTCACAGTGCCGCACAACACATGGTCAACGCTACATCACTATCCTCCCGATGCGATAGCATCGGGCTTTAATCTAGTATTAAATATTCTGCAAAGTGCATCAGGCCCCCATTATATAAGCTGAGGCAGCATAGGTACAAATTACTGATGAAAACCAATTCACAATCTACCATTGATGAGGAGGGGGCTAGTATTGCAAATTACCATGGATAAGGCTTGTATAGGGCACCAGTCACACAGATAATCATAGTGCACAGTGTCTGGTTTACAGTCTAATAGTGACGCCCATACTATTAGATCCTGTGGCTCCCAGCACCATATAAGTGCACCCCACAAGGACAGACACCCCAATTCCCCAAGCCATCACTAAAGGGCATGGCTGCACCCTACAGAAAATGAAAAATGAGAAATAAAAAAGATGCCAAAGATGTTTAAACGGCATAAGATATTGATATTTTGGCCAAAATACAAGTGTTCTTATTGTCTTGGGACTTCCTACACTAAAATTCAAAGCAATTCACTGAAAAGAACATAAAAGGTGGAAAAATGAATCTTTTACATTTTTACATGACAAAAACCTGGCAGTTTATCAGGGGAGTGTACATTACTGTATATATTTATAATATATAAATATATATATATATATATATATATATACTGTATATGTAAGGCAGAACGGTGGCTCAGTGGTTAGCACTGCAGCCTTGCAGCACTGGGGTCCTGGGTTAAAATCCCACCAAGGACAACATCTGCAAGGAGTTTGTATGTTCTCCCCGTGTTTGCGTGGGTTTCCTCTGGGCACTCCGGTTTCCTCCCACATTCCAAAGACATACTGATAGGGAATTTAGATTGTGAGCCCCATCAGGGACAGTGCCAATAATGTCTGTTAAGTGCTGTGGAATTAATGGCGCCATATAAAGGAGTAAAATAAATAAATAAATTACTCTATTATCTACATATATTTCATGTTCATTCCCCACCTATAAGGCTCAGGGAATATAATATATACCTGTTTATATGGGATCTGTGTTCATTCTCCTATTATCTACATATATTTCATGTTCACTCCCCCCTATAAAGCTCAGGGAATATAATATATATCTGTTTATATGGGATATGTGTTCATTTCCCTATTATCTACATATATTTCATGTTCATTCCCCACCTATAAAGCTCAGGGAATATAATATACAGCTGTTTATATGGGACAGTGCCAATAATGTCTGTAAAGCATTGTGGAATTATTGGCGCTATATAAATGAGTAAAATAAATATAGTTATACTAGATTATGGCCCGATGCTATCGCATCGGGAGGATGCGATAGCATCACACCTCTTGCCATGTTAACCCTCAACACACACACTCCTCTCACCTTTCACCATCTCCACTCACTCTTTCACTCCACATACGACCCCTTCTCTCACTCTGTCTCTCATACTCACGCCGTCATCGCCGCTGCTCCACGATCCCCGACATCTTCTTCCGCCGGCGCCAGCCTGGATCAAGACGTTATCCACGCCGGCGACATGTTCTTGCGGCGACGCCATCATGAGTTTCGTGAAATCCCGCGATACTCAAGATGGCGTCGCCGGAAGAACATGTCGCCGGCGTGGACGATGTCGGGATCCAAAATGGCGTCGGCGAAATCTCATGAGTTTTCGCCGACGCCATTTTGGATCCCGACGTCGTCCTCGCCGGCGATATGTTCCTGCGGCGACGCCATCTTGAGTATCGCGGGATTTCGCCGATCCAAAACAGCGTCGCCGCAGGAACATGTCGCCGGCATGGATGCCATCGGGATCCAAAATGGCGTCGGCGAAATCTTGCGAGATTTCGCCGACGCCATTTTGGATCGCGACGTCCTCCACGCCGGCGACATGTTCTTGCGGCGACGCCATCTTGACTATCGCGGGATTTCGCCTATCCAAAATGGCGTCGCCGCAAGAACATGTCGCCGGCGTGGAGGACGTCTGGATCCAGGATGGCGCCGGCGGAAGAAGATGTCGGGGATCGTGGAGCAGCGGCGATGACGGCGTGAGTATAAGAGACGGAGTGAGAGAAAGGGTCGTATGTGGAGTGAAAACATGAGTGGAGATGGTGAAAGGTGAGAGGAGTGTGTGTGTTGAGGAGGAGTGGTGTGTTGAGGGTTAACATGGAAGGAGGTGTGCGGTGACATCACCGGTTACAACTGGACGGAAGTTGTTACAACCGGAAGCTGCTTAGGGCATTTATTATTATTATATACAGTGGGGCAAAAAAGTATTTAGTCAGTCAGCAATAGTGCAAGTTCCACCACTTAAAAAGATGAGAGGCGTCTGTAATTTACATCATAGGTAGACCTCAACTATGGGAGACAAACTGAGAAAAAAAAATCCAGAAAATCACATTGTCTGTTTTTTTTTCATTTTATTTGCATATTATGGTGGAAAATAAGTATTTGGTCAGAAACAAGCAATCAAGATTTCTGGCTCTCACAGACCTGTAACTTCTTCTTTAAGAGTCTCCTCTTTCCTCCACTCATTACCTGTAGTAATGGCACCTGTTTAAACTTGTTATCAGTATAAAAAGACACCTGTGCACACCCTCAAACAGTCTGACTCCAAACTCCACTATGGTGAAGACCAAAGAGCTGTCAAAGGACACCAGAAACAAAATTGTAGCCCTGCACCAGGCTGGGAAGACTGAATCTGCAATAGCCAACCAGCTTGGAGTGAAGAAATCAACTGTGGGAGCAATAATTAGAAAATGGAAGACATACAAGACCACTGATAATCTCCCTCGATCTGGTGCTCCACGCAAAATCCCACCCTGTGGGGTCAGAATGATCACAAGAACGGTGAGCAAAAATCCCAGAACCACGCGGGGGGACCTAGTGAATGAACTGCAGAGAGCTGGGACCAATGTAACAAGGCCTACCATAAGTAACACACTACGCCACCATGGACTCAGATCCTGCAGTGCCAGACGTGTCCCATGGCTTAAGCCTGTACATGTCCGGGCCCGTCTGAAGTTTGCTAGAGAGCATTTGGATGATCCAGAGGAGTTTTGGGAGAATGTCCTATGGTCTGATGAAACCAAACTGGAACTGTTTGGTAGAAACACAACTTGTCGTGTTTGGAGGAAAAAGAATACTGAGTTGCATCCATCAAACACCATATCTACTGTAAAGCATGGTGGTGGAAACATCATGCTTTGGGGCTGTTTCTCTGCAAAGGGGCCAGGACGACTGATCGGGGTACATGAAAGAATGAATGGGGCCATGTATCGTGAGATTTTGAGTGAAAACCTCCTTCCATCATCAAGGGCATTGAAGATGAAACGTGGCTGGGTCTTTCAACATGACAATGATCCAAAGCACACCGCCAGGGCAACGAAGGAGTGGCTTCGTAAGAAGCATTTCAAGGTCCTGGAGTGGCCTAGCCAGTCTCCAGATCTCAACCCTATAGAAAACCTTTGGAGGGAGTTGAAAGTCCGTGTTGCCAAGCGAAAAGCCAAAAACATCACTGCTCTAGAGGAGATCTGCATGGAGGAATGGGCCAACATACCAACAACAGTGTGTGGCAACCTAGTGAAGACTTACAGAAAACGTTTGACCTCTGTCATTGCCAACAAAGGATATATCACAAAGTATTGAGATGAAATTTTGTTTCTGACCAAATACTTATTTTCCACCATAATATGCAAATAAAATGAAAAAAAAACAGACAATGTGATTTTTTGGATTTTTTTTTCTCAGTTTGTCTCCCATAGTTGAGGTCTACCTATGATGTAAATTACAGACGCCTCTCATCTTTTTAAGTGGTGGAACTTGCACTATTGCTGACTGACTAAATACTTTTTTGCCCCACTGTATATATATATGTATATACAGTTGCTTCTCACAAAATTAGAATATCATCAAAAATTAATTTATTTCAGTTCTTCAATACAAGAAGTGAAACAGAGTGATCTATTTCAAGTGTTTATTTCTGTTAATGTTGATGATTATGGCTTACAGCCAATGAAAACCAAAAAGGCATTATCTCAGTAAATTAGAATAATTAACAAAAAACACGTGCTAAGGCTTCCTAAGTGTTTAAAAAGGTCCCTTAGGGTAGTTTCACATTTGCGTTTAAGGCCGCAGCGACGGCCTGCGCATGGTCGCCGCTAAGCCCTGCCCCCTGCCGTGCCTCCTCCGGTAGCTCCGCCTACGGGCGCATGACGCTGCATGCGTCCTGCATCCCCTATCTTTAGCACTGGGGACGCAGGCCGTGCGCAGGTATGCATTTGGCGGCGCATGCGTCCTTTTGATGCTGCGCCGACCAGCGCCAAACGCAACCTGTTGCAATTTGGTGCGGTCTGCGCAGCGTCAGAAGGACGCATGCGCCGCCAAACGTATACCTGCGCGCGGCCTGCGTCCCCAGTGCTAAAGATAGGGGACGCAGGACGCATGCAGTGTCATCCGCGTAGGTGGTGCTACCAGAGGAGGCACGGCAGAGGGCGGGGCTTAGCAGCGGCCGTGCGCAGGCCGTCGCTGTGGCCTTAAACGCAAATGTGAAACTACCCTTTGTCTGTTTCAGTAGGTTCCACAATCATGGGGAAGACTGATGATTTGACAGATGTATATACATATACAGTAGATATATGAATGTATAGATGTAGATAGAATATACAGCTAATTAAGAGACTTGGGCCAGCAAGGTACAGAACCACCTTGGATCTGACAAAGATTTCTCTATGCTTGACAGTTGCTTCCAATATGTTTGGATGTCATTTGTACTCCATGGAACTCCATCCACGTTCCAGAGGGCCATGAACAGGATCTTTGTAGCCCAGAAGAGTTGTGCTGCTGTCCGGTCCCTTCCTCTTTTTCCTCTGCTCACAGTTCTCCAGCTGCAGGATTCATACGATTCAGTAACTGAATGTGTGTCCGAGGACGCACGTTCAGTTAAAATTTATTGCCTGTGCAAGATCCACCTCTGACAGTCGCCAGCCAATATACAGAGCTCCTGTGTATAAAATCACTGTATTACCTATACACTATAAGCAGAGCTCCTATGTATACTGTCATTGGTGATCACTGTATTTACCTGTAGACCATATACAGAGCTCTTGTCCATAATGTCACTGGTGTTCACTGTATTATCTGTACATTATAAACAGAGCTCCTGTGTATAAAGTCACTGTATTACCTATACACTATACACGATATACAAAGCTTCTGTGTATAATGTTACTAGTGGTCACTGCATTACCTGTACACTAAAAACAGAGCTCCTGTGTATGAAGTCACTGGTGAGTCACTGTATTACCTGTACGCTATATAGAGTTCCTTTTTGTTATGTCTCTAGTGAGTCACTGTGTTACCTTTACACTATACACTATATACAGAGCTAATGTGTATAATGTCACTGATGATCATTGCATTACCTGTACACTGACACTATATACAGAGTTCCTGTGTATAATGTCACTGGTGATCACTGTATTTTCTGTACACTGACACTATATACAGCGCTCCTATGTATGATGTCAATGGTGATCACTGTATTACCTGTACACTATACAGTATATAAAGGGCTCCGGTGTATAATGTCACTGATGATCCCTGTATTACCTGAACACTACATACAGAGCTCCTGTGTGTAATGTCACCAGTGTAGTGGTATTTGTTCCTTGTAAGTAGTATTATTTGGTCACTATGTGGTGGTAATATATGGTCTGGTCATGGTGTGGCGGTATTTATTCCTTGTATGTGGTGGTATTTGGTCACTATGTGGCAGTAATATTTGATCTGGTCTAGTTTTGGCTTTATTTTTCCCTGTATATGGTAATATTTGATCACTATGTGGTGGTAATATGTGGTCTGGCCATTGTGTGACAGTATAGGTCCCTTGTATGTGGTATTATTGGTCATTTAAAAAAATGTATATGACATATCACTTTAAAGAAAAATAAATAAAAATATACCTAAAAAGAGTGGACATTTTAAGACATGCTTAATAGGTTACAGTAGAGTAGGGCCATGCCAAAAGAATCTACCTTGTCGTGTTGGCAGGTTTAAAAAATCTTTTGACCAAAACAAAGCTGATGGCTATGTGCATGACATGGTGTACGATAGGAACTGTTAATTTGTGATTGGTGAGGACGTGGCACAGAAGTAGAGTTTTTCCAAGAGTGGGCGTTGAGACTGTGGAAGGTTCGAGGGATGGAGGTTGAGCTGTGGTGGGGCCGGGGCAGAGTCTCAACGGAGCGTGAAAATTTTGTCAGTATGTAGCCCTGAAATTCCTGGTGCAGAACACTCAAGTTTCGTCCACAGGCCTCTTCTGTAACCACGATTCTGTATCCAGGAACATCCGCAAATCAGGGGACACTGGATTCTTAATGAATAGTTAAACGTTACTTAGCATTTTGAGTTCAATTGATGTTACAGCACAGTACACTCCCACGTTCTCTGTTTTTTCAGCCTGAGCTATCCCTGCGCTTAATGGGTCCCTCGGCCCCTGGGATACTCCGTCCAGCTTTGAAGTTTCCATAAGACCCACCTGTCCCTTCTCCCTTACGCATTTCCCTATCCAGCTTCCTTTATATGGAAGGGATTAAGGCACGCTTCTCAGTGCCTAGTTTGGTCAGTAAACCCCAGATGTTACAGGAATGTCTACTGAAGACAGCTGCTGACGTTCCCATACTGCCAAAAAGTCCTTTATCTTCGTGTCCTCTAGACCCTTGGCTTTGAATGTCTGCTAACACTTTATCTATCTTGTATCTAATCTCCAACTCTCTCTAACCCGGCCCCCTCCCAGGTTGGGGCTGTTCTTCAGCGTTTAACTGTGTACTAACCTGTGCAATTTACTTCCTACATCTAATGTGCCCTCAACTGAATGTTTCCCTTCTATAACTTAATCCCTAAGCCCTATGCTATGCCTATGTTATATGCTCAACCCTATACTTTCCCTATATGTTACACATAAAGAAAATTATACATTAATCACAGTATAATACGTTAACTGTGCACATTAGTGCCTATAAAATTCAATGGAGTTTCACTCTTTACATGACAATAAAACCATGTTCTAACGTATATTCACATACAGTTCCGGTAGATATTGTCTTTAGAGGAGACGCGTATGACAACTCCTGTGCACCTTTTGCACCAATATACTTGAATAAAAGGCCACTAGTGCACACATAGGAGCCACCTGCTTACTTTTTAATGTTTCCTCTCTGATGCAGTCAGTGTGACGACATAATCACACCATCTGTGTTATCCCAGGCCGAACCAACTTCAAATTGTGAGAACTGGGACAGATGAGTATTGTCAGGGACACAGTAAACTGTATGGAAGTTATTATTCATTTCAGGGGGCAAAATAAGAAATGATAATTTCAGGCAGCATAGTGGAAATTATTAATTAAAAGGGGCAAGGTGTTTGAGACTATTTTTAGGATGTATAGTGAGCGGTGCTATGTTAAGGGGACATTTTCCATACAAAATGATGAATATCTCCATTCATGTAATTTTTTTAGCTTTACAAATTACGATGATCTCTTTAATGATACATCCTGGTATTCTCCACCCTGTCATGACTCCCGTGAGGGTTTCATGGCAAAGCAAGATCTGAAGCACAATACAGTTAATTTAAATCCAAATAATTGCAGGGTTCTTTCTCAGACGAGTGTCTAAAAAAAGCTTTTCACTATGGCAATGATCTCAGGGGACAGTAGAGGGATGAGCCTTCCGGGCTCATTGGATGAGTCAAGTATACTCACCTACTCTTTCATTAGTTGTAAATGACACTAGATGCTATGGGACTCGGGCAATCTACTGACGTAGGATTTGGCAATAGAAATTAAATAATAAGGTAGACACAGAAATGCCTTTATTTTTAGTTAACGTTTATTAATGCCTTCCTACCCTTGCTCCCATTTGTTTTTTTTTTACAAAAAACAGGTAATTTAAAAAAAAGAACTGTACAAAAAGTATATTGGGCCTCATATATCATAACAGGTTAAAAGAAATACTCTATTTGTTGACCATAGTAATTAGAGTTTCATTTTTTCACAGCTCTGATAACATGCAAGCTGCACTGGGATTGGCTGCTATTTGCATTAAAAAAAAGGCGTGTTTTTGTTTTAAATAGTGTTGAAAAATCTGTAATATTTAATTTTTCTGATTGCATTTTTCCAAAAATTTTTTTTTCCCCAAAAATTCTCTCACGTAATTTATATTGTTTCCCAGGATGTGTTTGACAACCGATTGTATAACTCATATTTCTGCCAGATTATTGTGTAATGCCTCAATTTACTTTGATCTTGTATTATAAAAGATCACCATATCCAATAATAAACCAGAGACTACTTGGGAAGACAAATGGCAGTGTGTCTCTCTGATTATTTCACTCTTCTCTTAGGTGACATAGTAACATAGTAACATAGTTATTAAGGTTGAAGGGAGACCTTAAGTCCATCTAGTTCAACCCATATCCTATCCTAACTTGCCCTAACATGTTGATCCAGAGGAAGGCAAAAAAAACCCATGTGGCAACAGTAAGCTTCACATTGGGGAAAAAAATTCCTTCCCGACTCCACATACGGCAATCAGACTAGCTCCCTGGATCAACGCAATATTAAGGAGACTAGTGTATATACCCTGTAATATTATACTTTTCAAGAAAGGCATCCAGTCCCTTCTTAAATTTTAGTAGTGAATCACTCATTACAACATCATATGGCAGAGAGTTCCATAGTCTCACTGCTCTTACAGTAAAGAATCCGCGTCTGTGAGTATGCTTAAACCTTCTTTCCTCCAGACGTAGAGGATGCCCCCTTGTCCCCGTCACAGGTCTAAGAGTAAAAAGATCATTAGAAAGGTCTTTGTATTGTCCCCACATATATTTATACATTGTAATAAGATCACCCCTAAGCCTTCGATTCTCCAAACTAAATAACCCCGAGTGTAATAACCTGTCTTGGTATTGCAGACCCCCTAGTTCCCTAATAACCTTGGTCGCTCTTCTCTGCACCCGCTCCAGTTCAGCTATGTCTTTCTTATACACCGGAGACGAGAACTGTACACAGTATTCTAAGTATGGTCGCACTAGTGACTTATATAGAGGTAAAATTATGTTCTCCTCATGAGCATCTATGCCTCTTTTAATGCATCCCATTATTTTATTTGCCTTTGCAGCAGCTGCTTGACTCTGGCCACTAAATGTGAGTTTGTCGTCCACCCATACACCCAGGTCTTTTTCAGTGACTGTTTTGCCCAGTGTTTTACAATTAAGCACATAATTATACAACTTGTTCGTTCTACCCAAGTGCATGACCTTACATTTTTCCCAATTAAAGCTCATTTGCCATTTATCAGCCCAAGCTTCTAGTCTACATAAATCCTCCTGTAATATAAAATTGTCCTCCTCTGTATTAATTACCCTGCAGAGTTTAGTGTCATCTGCAAATATTGAAATTCTACTCTCTATGCCCCCTACAAGGTCATTAATAAATATGTTAAAAAGAAGCGGGCCCAAAACTGACCCCTGTGGTACCCCACTGCTAACCGTGACCCAGTCCGAGTGTGCTCCATTAATAACCACCCTTTGTTTCCTATCCCTGAGCCAGCTCTTAACCCACCTACACATATTTTCCCCTATCCCCATTGTTCTCATTTTATGTATCAACCTTTTGTGTGGCACCGTATCAAAAGCTTTTGAAAAGTCCATGTACACCACGTCCACTGCATTCCCTTGGTCCAGTCCGGAACTTACCTCTTCATAAAAGCTTATCAGATTAGTCTGACAGGAACGGTCTCTTGTAAACCCATGTTGATATTGGGTCATAAGGTTATTCTTCTCCAGATACTCCAGTATAGTATCTCTTAGAAAACCCTCCAGGATTTTACCCACAGTTGAGGTTAAACTTACTGGCCTATAATTTCCAAGTTCAGTTTTTGTCCCCTTTTTGAATATTGGCACCACATTTGCTATACGCCATTCCTGTGGTACAGACCCTGTTATTATGGAATCTTTAAAGATTAAAAATAGTGGTCTATCTATGACTGTGCTTAATTCCTGCAGTACTCGGGGGTGTATCCCATCCGGGCCCGGGGATTTGTCAATTTTAGTGATTTGTAGATGCCGCCGTACTTCCTGCTGGGTTAAGCAGGTGACATTTAATGGAGAATTTTATCCCTGATCATGTTATCCGTCATGGGATTTTCTTGTGTAAATACTGTTGAAAAAAAGTCATTTAGCATATTGGCTTTTTCCTCATCCTCATCCACCATTTCACCCAGACTATTTTTAAGGGGACCAACACTATCATTTTTTACTTCTTACTATTTATGTAGTTAAAGAATATTTTGGGATTATTTTTACTTTCTCTGGCAATGAGTCTCTCTGTCTCAATCTTTGCTGTCTTGATTTGCTTTTTACAGAATTTATTTAATCTTCTGTATTTATTTAATGCCTCATCACTACCTACTTGCTTTTATTCTCTAAATGCTTTATTTTTATCTCTTATTGCGCCCCTTACAGCTCTATTTAGCCATAGTGGTTTCCTCCTATTTCTCGCATGTTTATTCCCATACGGTATATATTGTGCACAGGTCCTATTCAGGATGCTAATAAACGTCTCCCATTTTCTTTGTGTATTTTTATGTCTCAGGATATCGTCCCAGTTAATTGCACCAAGATCATCTCTCATCCGTTGGAAATTTGCCTTCCTGAAGTTTAGTGTCCTTGTAACCCCTCTACTACACATCTTATTAAAGGATACATGAAAACTTATTAATTTGTGATCACTATTACCCAAGTGACCCTCAACCCTTACATTTGATATGCGGTCTGGCCTGTTGGTTAATATTAGGTCTAGCAGTGCCCCCCCTCTTGTTTGGTCCTGAACCAGTTGTGAAAGGTAATGGTCTCTCATCGTTGTCAGAAACCTATTACCCTTGCTGGAACTGCAGGTTTCGGTTCCCCAATGTATTTCAGGGTAGTTGAAGTCCCCCATAATAATGACTTCTCCTTGAGTCGCTGCTTCATCTATTTGCTTAATGAGGATATTCTCTGTAGCTTCCATTATTTTTGGAGATTTATAACAAACCCCTATCAGTAATTTATTATTTTTCCCCCCTCCCCTTATCTCTACCCACAGGGACTCTACATTTTCATTAGATTCATATATATTATCACGAAGGATGGGTTTTAAGGATGATTTTACATATAAACACACGCCTCCCCCTCGCTTATTTGTACGGTCATTTCTGAACAGACTATAGCCCTGTAAATTAACAGCCCAGTCATGGCTCTCATCCAGCCATGTCTCAGATATCCCCACCATGTCATAATTATGTTCCAACAACATTAACTCCAATTCCTCCATTTTGTTGGCGAGACTTCTGGCATTAGTATACATGCACTTTATGTGTCTCTCTGTACCTCTATTCTTTCTTAAATTATTAACTGTTCTAACCCCACCCCCCATGCCACCCCCACCCCCAATGTCATTATTTGTGCCCAGGTCTCTATCTGCACTGTCTTCCCCTCCTATAAAAGGAATACCCTCCCCCCGTCCCTAGTTTAAACACTCCTCCAACCTTCTAGCCATTTTCTCCCCCAGCACAGCTGCACCCTCCCCATTGAGGTGCAGCCCGTCCCTAGCGTAGAACCTGTAGCCAACTGAGAAGTCGGCCCAGTTCTGCAGGAACCCAAACCCCTCCTTCCTACACCAATTCCTGAGACACTTATTAACCTCCCTAATCTCCCGTTGCCTCTCTGGCGTGGCACGTGGTACAGGAAGTATTTCCGAAAATACCACCTTGGAGGTCCTTGCTTTAAGCTTACAGCCTAATTCCCTGAAATCATCTTTAAGGACCTTCCACCTACCTCTAACTTTGTCATTTGTGCCAATGTGCACCATGACCGCTGGATCCTCTCCAGCCCCTCCCAGTAATCTGTCAACCCGATCAGCGATGTGTCGGACTCGAGCGCCAGGTAGGCAGCACACCGTTCGACGATCCCTGTCTTTGTGACAGATTGCCCTATCTGTTCCCCTAATAATTGAGTCTCCCACTACCAGAACCTGTCTGGCCTGCCCTGCTCTCCTATTTCCCCCCTTACTGGAGCAGACACTCCTCCGGCTTTCAGAGGACATGCCTTGCTGCAGCAGTGCTACTCCTGCACTAACACTCCCCTCATCTGCCAACTTAGCAAACTTATTGGGGTGTGCCAGATCTAAGCTGTACCTGAGCTATAACCATACCTGAGGTTGGATGGTAACAGAAAAAATACCGTCTCTAACAGCACTAAATGAATCCCTTCTGTCTAACTTGCTGCCCACTGCCAGTTGTCAAAGTGTAATCCAACTCTATCAGCAGGCCGAAACACTGCTTAAAGACACTGTCATGCTGTGCATATTTATCTCTGGGGACATAACTTTGGAGTAAAGGGGCACAGACAAAAAAAAAATACTTTTCCAGAATCAGTGGATCAGCACCAACTGGAGGAGGTACACAGTTTAAATTAAAAAAAATCAAGGAAAAGGTCATTTTAAATCAATATTATACAGTAGCTTCACTAGGGAGGAGCGGACCCTTGGAAGTTCAGGTTCCAAACTTTATTCCAAAATACGGTTTGGGTACCAGAACTTAGCTCGAACTTGAATCAGAACCCGAACACCATTGAAAACAATGGAGTCCTTAACTTTGGGTCTGGTTATAAGGAAAATAAATCTCTTTCCCTCTCTATTTCTATACTTGCCACTCTCTCTCTTTCCAAAGGACTTCCCCTGGAACTCCGAACATTGCAGCAGACTTCCAGGGAAAGTCCGTGTTCGGTGTTTAGTACCGGATACTAACTGTCTGATATGAATGCAGAATTTTGAAGATCGGGTTGGCTCATCTCTAATCTTCATTTTACAGATTAATCAAGTAAATGATTCTGTTAGATGTCATCCATAAACGTATCTGTACATATGTAAATACGTTCTATAATTTGTATGATAGAAAGAAAATGTATCTTATTAAAGAGAATCTGTCAATAGAATGAACCCTCCTAAGCTGTCTATATGGGCACATATGTTATAGGAAGCTGAATAAAACGATACCTTGATAACTGCGATCCAATGTCTTATCCCAGAGAAATCCACATTTTTCTTAATGTGTGAATGAGCTGTTCATAACTATGGGCCGGACACTGATCTGCATGAGAATCTGCCTTCAGAAGTTATTTTTAATTAAAGGAGGTGTTACCAGTGTGAGACATATCTAACACAGAACAGTAGAGCTGAATTTTGTCTTCTTACAAACACATTTTTTGCAGCTCTGCTGTATTGCATCAGCATTGTAACATTGTCACAGAATCAACAGACATGATAATGATATGCAAATTATGAAAAAAGGAAGCAAAATTTTCAGAACATCTCAATTTATTTATCATGTATGAGCGCCATTCATAGAGATACTTACACACCTTGGCAATCTATTAATGAGGCTAATAATGGTTAATTGAGGAATATTCTACCATATTGAAACACTAAAGCACCATCTCATCAGGATCCACAGCTGGCAGCTCTGTTTACAATTGCCAACCAGTGACTGCCCAGATATGGTTGATGGGAGACAAGTCCAGAGAAGCTGAAGGCAATGGTAGCATGTTTATGCCACACAGGCTGCTCACAGTAACATGAGCAATATGCATCCTTATGTTGTCATAATCAAAAATTACTTTTACAACACTTTGCAGAAAAGGCAGCACCACTAGGTCCATGACAAAGTGAATGTATCATTGAGCTGCTGGTGTACCTGGAATGAAGATTAGAGGGGTTCGCCTACAGTACATTATGGCATGCCTACCTGTTCTTATCAGATTTGAAGAATGGAATGTAGTGATCCATTCTGTACTGAAAATAAAATTAAATGAAATATACCAAGCCCAAAGCATCAATCTGTGTCTACATAAACCATCAGAAGGCATTTGCACGACATAAGGCAATGAGCCACACGTCCAGCTACATGTTGTCTCATTGACTTCATGGCATTCCTCAAAATACATTCAAGGAGCAGATCAAGACAGCAATGGAGGTTGAAATGGAAAGCATTGTCATCAGCCATTAATCATTTGTCTTGAACAAATTGATAACCAGAGATTGATCTGGAGACCAAGCGGACAACGTCATGAAGAAGCCTTCACAAGGTGAACGTGAAAGTGTCCCATTAGACTTTTTTTGCATGACATTATCAGGCTACATGTTATTTGTGCTACTGTGAACAGCATGTGTTGCCTAAATTTGCTACAATTACCAACAGTATCTTCTGACCATTTTCACATCAAGCACACCTGGGACGTAATTTGTTGGCTATCGCAAAAAAATGCCCAAAGTGGATCTTGGTGATTGGTGTGCCAAAATGCATTGTGGTAGAACATTCCTCAACTGGCTATTAATAGCCTCATTAATAGGATGCCATGGTGTGTAAATGTGTGTATTTTTGCAGTCATACATTATACTGAATTAATTGAGATGTTTTGAAAACTTTGTTTCCATTTTTTTTATACTCTGCGTATCATTAACATGTCTATCCATACTGTAATTTCCATAATTTCACAATATTGTCTTCTTGCTGTTGCAATTTAGATGTTGAGGAATGTGTGATATCAGAATTCCTCAGTGACTTAAAACTTCATTGTCTATTACAGTAAATAAGAAAACTCCTCTATAGCAACCACATAATAACTGATCTATCGTATGTCTTACTTCTGATATCCTACTGATGTCCTGATCAACAAGGCAAATCAAATGTTTTTTTCCCATTTAGGGGAGCATGCTAACTTGTGTTTCTAACAATGATAAAGATTTGCAGTAACGTTCATCACATCTTAATGGGAACCTAACAGCTGATACACACTGCCTGAGCCATGGGCAGCATGTATCAGACACTGGCTGCATGACTTTAGCCAGGTAATTCTGTGCCATTTAAAAGAAAAACATACTTTAAAAGCTGACATATACTGAGCTGCACTGGAGACTAGTCGAGCAGGCGGGTCCCCGGCAACTTCTCCCTGCCTGCATTCCTTGAGTGACAGGTGTTTGCCTGCATTTGTGTATACGGAGAGACCTGTCTGTCACTGGCAGCATGTGTGGAGATGCTGCCGGGGGCTCACCTGTTCTACTAGTCTCCCTTGCAGCTCAGTCCCTGGCGGTTTTTAAAATATGCTTCTATCTGAAGCGCTGTAACATTTCACAGTAAAACATACCTGGCTGGAATCATGCAGCCAGTGCCTGATACATGCTGCCCATGGCTCTTGTAGAATGTCAGCTGTCAGGTTCCCTTTAACCTCTTTCTGCCGTTCTATCCTGTCCACGGTACCTGGGCCCGTATGACCGGGGACGCCATACTACGTCATAGCGATCAGCGGTGCTCCTGGGGGGAGCGCCGCTGATCGGGGCCAGGTGTCAGCTGATTAGCACAGGTGTCACCCGGCACTATGTGGCAGGGGTGGTCACGGACTGCCCCCGGCACATTAACCCCTGGCACACTGCGATCAAACATGATCGCAGTGTACCGGGGGATTAGGGAAGAATCGCACAGGAAGTGGGCTCCCTACGTGCTTCCCTGAGACCCTCTGAGCAGCGCGATGTGCCGCGCTCCTACGAGGGTCTCCTCCCTCGGGGGCCTGCAGGGAGGCAGCTTCCTCAGTGCCTGCTAAGAGCAGGCAATCAGAAAGCCTGTGCAGCGCCTGTCAGATCGCTGATCTGACACAGGGCACTGCAAAGTGTCAGATCAGCGATCTGACACTTTATTGTAATGTCCCACATAGGGACAATATACTAAAGTAAAAAAAAAAACAAGTGTAAACCCACATGACTCTGTGGGTCAAAATCTGGAAAAATTATAGCTCTCAAAATGTGGTGATGCAAAAACTATTTTTACAATAAAAAGCGTCTTTTAGCGTATGACAGCTGCCTAACATAAAAACCCGCTAAAAATAGTAAATCAAGCCCCCCTTTTTCACCCCCTTAGTTAGGGAAAAATAATGAAATTAAAAAAAAAGTATTTCCATTTTCCCGTTAGGGTTAGGGCTAGAGTTAGGGTTAGGGCTAAGGCAAGGGTTAGGGCTAAGGTTAGGGCTGAGATTAGGGTTAGGGGTGTGTTGGTGTTAGGGTTGGAGTTAGAATTGGGCGGTTTCCACTGTTTAGGCACATCAGGGGCTCACCAAATGCAACATGGTGTCTGATCTCAATTCCAGCCATTTCTGGGTTAAAAAAGTCAAATGGTGCTCCTTCCCTTCCAAGCTCTGCCATGTGCCCAAACAGTAGTTTACCCCCATATATGGGGTATCAGCCTACTCAGGACAAATTGCACAACAACTTTTGGGGTCCAATTTCTCCTGTTACCCTTGGGAAAATAAAAAATTGGGTGCAAAAATTTTTTTGTGGAAAAAAATATGATTTTTTTATTTTTATGGCTCTAAGTTATAAACTTCTGTGAAGCACATGGGGGTTCAAAGTGCTCACCACACATCTAGATAAGTTCCTTGGGGGGTCAAGCTTCCAAAATGGGGTCACTTGTGGGGGTTTTAACAATTATGGCAAATCAGGGGCTCTCCAAATGCGACATGACACCCGCAGACCATTCCATCAAAGTCTGCATTCCAAAACGTCACTACTTCCCTTCTGAGCCCCGACGTGTGCCCATACAGTAGTTTTCTCCCACATATGGGATATCAGCGTACTCAGGACAAATTGGACAACAACTTTTGGGGTCTAATTTCTCCTGTTAGCCTTGGGAAAATAAAAAAATTTGGGACTAAAAGATCATGTTTGTGGAAAAAATGATTTTTTTATTTTCATGCCCGGGCGTTATAAACTCCTGTGAAACACTTGGGGGTTCAAAGTGCTCACCACAAATCTAGATAAGTTCCTTGGGGGGGTCTAGTTTCCAAAATGCGGTCACTTTTGGGGAGTTTCCATAGTTTAGGCACATAAGGGACTCTCCAAAGTCAACATGACACCCGTAGACCATTCCATCAAAGTCTGCATTCCAAAACGTCACTACTTCCCTTTCGAGCCCCGACGTGTGCCCATACAGTATTTTTCTCCAACATATGAGATATCCGCTTTCTCAGGACAAATTGGACAACAACTTTTAAGGTCTAATTTCTCCTGTTACTCTTGGGAAAATAAAAAGTTGGTGACTAAAGGATCATGTTTGTGGAAAAAATGTGATTTTTTTATTTTCATGCCCATGCGTTATAAACTTCTGTGAATCACTTGGGGGTTCAAAGTGCTCACCACACATCTAGGTAAGTTCCTTGGGTGGGTCTAGTTTCCAAAATGGTGTCATTTGTGGGGGTTTTCCACTGTTTAGGTACATCAGAGGCTTTCCAAACGCAGCATGGCGTCCAATCTCAATTCCAGCCAAAAAAGTCAAATGGCGCTGTGTCCCTTCCGAGCTCTACCATGCGCCCAAATAGTAGTTTACCACACATATGGGGTATCATCATACTCAGGACAAATTGCGCAATAACTTTTGGGGTCCTGTTACCCTAGGGAAAATAAAAATTGTGGGTGAAAAGGTAATTTTTGTGGAAAAAAATATGATTTTTTAATTTTACGACTGTACGTTATAAACTTCTGTGAAGCCCTTCGGAGTTCAAAGTTCTCACCACACATCTAAGATAAGTTCCTTAGGGGGTCTAGTTTCCAAAATGGTGTCATTTGTTGGTGGTTTCCACTCTTTTGGCACATCAGGGGCTTTCCAAATGCGACATGGTGTCCAATCTCAATTCCAGCCAAAAAAGTTAAATGGCACTGCTTCCCTTCCGAGCTCTGCCATGTGCCCAAATAGTCTTTTACCCCCACATATGGGGTATCAGCATACTCATGACAAATTGCACAATAACTTTTGGGGTCCTGTTATCCTTGGTAAAATAAAAATTGGAGTGAAAAGATCATTTATTTAGAAAAAATATGATTTTTTAATTGTACGGCTGTACGTTATAAACTTCTGTGAAGACCTTGGGGATTCAAATTTCTCACCATATATCTAGATAAGTTCCTTTGGGGGGTCTAGTTTCCAAAATGGGGTCACTTGTGGGGGGTTTCCACTGTTTAGGCACATCAGGGGCTCATCAAACGTGACATGGCATCCGATCTGAATTCCAGCCAATTTTGTGTTGAAAAAGTCAAACGGCGCTCCTTCCCTTCTGAGCTCTGCCATGCGCTGAAACAGTGGTCCCCCCACATGCCAGGTATTAGCGTACTCAGGACAAACTGCACAATAACTTTTGCATCCAATTTCTCCTGTTACCCTTGGTAAAATAAAAAAATTGGACCTGAAGTAATTTTTTTTGTGAAAAAAAGTAAAATGTTCATTTTTTTTTAAACATTCAAAAAATTCCTGTGAAGCACCCGAAGGATTAATAAACTTCTTGAATTTGGTTTTGGGCACTTTGAGGGGTGCAGTTTTTTGAATGGTGTCACTTTTGGGTATTTTCTATCATATAGACCCCTCAAAGTGACTTCAAATGTAATGTGGTCCCTAAAAAAATGGTGTTGTAAAAATGAGAAATCGCTGGTCAACTTTTAACCCTTATAACATCCTAAAAAAAAATTGGTTCCAAAATTGTGCTGATGTAAAGTAGACATGTGGGAAATGTTACTTATGAAATTTTTTGTGTGCCGTATCTCTGTGATTTAAGGGCATAAAAATTCAGAGTTGGAAAATTGCAAAATTTTTGCCAAATTTCCATTTTTTTTTTTTTACAAATAAATATAAATTTTATGAATGAAATTTTACCACTAATATGAAGTACAATATGTCACGAGTAAAAATAGTCATAAAGTCCATAAGGCAACATTAAACTTTCATAATGCTTCCCAGTGGATGCAAACATAAGAAATCATGTATAAACATCATAGAAGAAAAAAGTAATGTGGGAAAGTTTATTTACCAATTGCAAGTACCCAGGGGTGGATTAAGGGTAGCCAGGGCCCAGGGCAGTTCAGACTCTGTGGGCCCCCCTCGTCACGTGACGGGGGTCACGAATCGTAGAGCCACACTCTACATAGAGAATAATGGGGCCTCCAGCACCAACCTCCACCCGCAGAGCCACACTCTACATAGAGAATAATGGGGCCTCCAGCACCGACCTCCACCCGCAGAGCCACACTCTACATAGAGAATAATGGGGCCTCCAGCACTGACCTCCACCCGCAGAGCCGCACTCTACATAGAGAATAATGGGGCCTCCAGCACCGACCTCCACCCGCAGAGCCGCACTCCACATAGAGAATAATGGAGCCTCCAGCACCGACCTCCACCCGCAAAGCCCCACTCCACATAGAGAATAATGGAGCCTCCAGCACCGACCTCCACCCGCAGAGCCGCACTCCACATAGAGAATAATGGAGCCTCCAGCACCGACCTCCACCCGCAGAGCCGCACTCTACATAGAGAATAATGGGGCCTCCAGCACCGACCTCCACCCGCAGAGCCCCACTCCACATAGAGAATAATGGAGCCTCCAGCACCGACCTCCACCCGCAGAGCCGCACTCCACATAGAGAATAATGGAGCCTCCAGCACCGACCTCCACCCGCAGAGCCACACTCTACATAGAGAATAATGGGGCCTCCAGCACCGACCTCCACCCGCAGAGCCACACTCTACATAGAGAATAATGGGGCCTCCAGCACTGACCTCCACCCGCAGAGCCGCACTCTACATAGAGAATAATGGGGCCTCCAGCACTGACCTCCACCCGCAGAGCCGCACTCTACATAGAGAATAATGGGGCCTCCAGCACCGACCTCCACCCGCAGAGCCGCACTCCACATAGAGAATAATGGAGCCTCCAGCACCGACCTCCACCCGCAGAGCCCCACTCCACATAGAGAATAATGGAGCCTCCAGCACCGACCTCCACCCGCAGAGCCGCACTCCACATAGAGAATAATGGAGCCTCCAGCACCGACCTCCACCCGCAGAGCCACACTCCACATAGAGAATAATGGAGCCTCCAGCACCGACCTCCACCCGCAGAGCCGCACTCCACATAGAGAATAATGGAGCCTCCAGCACCGACCTCCACCCGCAGAGCCGCACTCCACATAGAGAATAATGGAGCCTCCAGCACCGACCTCCACCCGCAGAGCCACACTCCACATAGAGAATAATGGAGCCTCCAGCACCGACCTCCACCCGCAGAGCCACACTCCACATAGAGAATGGAGCCTCCAGCACCGACCTCCACCCGCACTCCACATAGAGAATAATGGAGCCTCCAGCACCGACCTCCACCCGCAGAGCCGCACTCCACATAGAGAATAATGGGGCCTCCAGCACCGACCTCCACCCGCAGAGCCGCACTCCACATAGAGAATAATGGAGCCTCCAGCACCGACCTCCACCCGCACTCCACATAGAGAATAATGGGGCCTCCAGCACCGACCTCCACCCGCAGAGCTGCACTCCACATAGAGAATAATGGAGCCTCCAGCACCGACCTCCACCCGCAGAGCCGCACTCCACATAGAGAATAATGGAGCCTCCAGCACCGACCTCCACCCGCAGAGCCGCACTCCACATACATGGCTGCTCTCAGTGCTGTGCGCACAGGACCTGTGATGAGGTCACAGGAGGGGAGGAGACAGGGGTCACATGATCGGTGGCCCTGACACCTTACCTCCTGTGAGCTCATCACAAGCCTTTGCACGCTACCAGCAGCATCAGCGTTCACGCTACTTGTAGATGCTGCTGGTAGCAGAGCACATAATGCCGCCCCCACGGTCACTCACTTTTAGGTGGGGAGAAGATGGAGTGCCATTGCAGCAGCCAGCAGGAATGTGGTGGGGGCCCCCTTAGAAGCTCTTGTGGTGGGGGCCCTGGGGCTGAAGCCCCGCCTGCCCTGCCTATAATCCGGCCCTGTGCGGTGGCAGATTATAATGGGGCAATTTACTGGCCTGGGCTGTGGGCCCCTTAACCCCACTGGGCCCGGGGCAACTGCCCAAATTGACCTCATTATAATCCGCCACTGCAAGTACCCAGGGACTCCAACATATGTTTAGCCAGGTGGCTTTCTCAAAGAGCAATATGAGGGCGCAGATAGATGCAAAACAAGGAGGATTTTTTACATTGCAAAAAAAAAAAATCAGAAATTAAAAACAAAAACAAAAACCTAATTGCTTGTGTCGCCGTTTTCCGTGACCCGTAACATTTTCAAATTTTGCTCGATAGGGCTGGGTGATGGCTTATTTTTTGTGCCATAAGCTGAAGTTTTTATTGATACTATTCTGGGGTAGAAACAATATCTTGATCTCTTGTTATTGCATTTTTTTGCAGTGTTGCTGCTTCCAAAAAACGTTAATTCTGGTGTTTAGATTTTTTTCTCATTACACTGTTTATCGATCATATAAATTAATTTTAGATTTTGATAGATTGGACTTTTATGGATGTAAATATAGCAGGATATGTGTATTTTTTTTATTTCTAACTAGCTGAAGAGCCCGGCTTTGCCTGGGTATAGAAACCAACTGTGGTTAGTTATAACAAATTATAATGATTATATTGCACATAAAAACATTTCACATCATATATTCAACACTACAGATTTGCAACACAAATTAACTAAACGATTACCCAAGTATCCTCTCCTGTGTGATACTTTCTGCTGAGCTGTGTATCTAATCCTATCGTGTGTTACTGACTGCTGAGCCGTGTATCTAACCCTATCCTGTGTGATACTGACTGCTGAGCTGTGTATCTAATCCTATCCTGTGTGATTCTGACTGCTGAGTCGTGTATCTAATCCTATCATGTGTTACTGACTGCTCAGCCATGTATCTAATCCTATCCTGTGTGATACTGACTGCTGATCCATGTATCTAATCCTATCCTGTGTGATACTGACTGCTGAGCCGTGTATCTAATCCTATCCTGTGTGATACTGAACGCTCAGCCATGTATCTAATCCTATCCTGTATGATACTGTCTGCTGAGCCGTGTATCTAATACTATCCTGTGTGATACTGACTGCTGAGTCGTGTATCTAATCCTATCCTGTGTGATACTGACTGCTGAGTCGTGTATCTAATCCTATCCTTTGTGATACTGACTGCTGAGCCGTGTATCTAATCCTTTCCTGTGTGATACTGACTGCTGAGTCGTGTATCTAATCCTATCCTATGTGATACTGACTGCTGAGCCATGTATCTAATCCTATTCTGTGTGATACTGACTGCTGAGCCGTGTATCTAATCCTATCCTGTGTGATACTGGGCTCCCCCTGCAGTCTGTGTCAGAGGGTGGCCTGTGTTGGCATGGTAATAAATTGTGCTATTTCCAGCTTTACAGAAGGACGATAACACCATAGAAATGATAAGAATAATAGGCCTCAGTTACCACAACTGTCTACAAAGAAAACTGTTGCTCACAGCAACCAATCACAGCTCATTTTTCATCTTTTAAACAGCTCTGGGGACAGCATGGCGAGTTTTGAGTGGCGACTTTTGTGTTTCGACTTTTATGTGGCGAGGTTGGTGTATGTGTGGTGAAATGTGTGCTGAGGGTGGTATATGTGTTGAAGCACGTGGTAGTGTGTGGCGCATTTTGTGTGTGTGTTCATATCCTCATGTGTGGTGAGTATCCCATGTCAGGGCCCCACCTTAGCAACTGTATGGTATATACTCTTTGGCGCCATCGCTCTCATTCTTTAAGTCCCCCTTGTTCACATCTGGCAGCTGTCAATTTGCCTCCAACACTTTTCCTTTCACTTTTTCCCCATTATGTAGATAGGGGTAAAATTGTTTTGTGAATTGGAATGCGCGGGGTTAAAATTTTGCCTCACAACATAGCCTATGACGCTCTCGGGGTCCAGAAACGTGACTGTGCCAAATTTTGTGGCTGTAGCTGCGACGGTGCGGATGCCAATCCCGGACATACATACATACACACACACACCCACATTGTGCTTTATATATTAGATGGAGGAAAAGGGGAATAAATTTAACTTTTCCAATCTTTTAATTTATTTGAATATTTTTCCTATAATTTTTTTTACTTTTTACTGTATTTATTAGCCCCCTTAGAGGACTTGAGCCTGCAATCGTCCGATCGATTGTACTATGTTATGTACAGCAATACAACAGTATTACTGTATAAAGCAAAAATCACGGTCTCCTATGAACACTAGCCAGGAATACCTTCATGACAAGCATGGGGGTCTTCAGCTCTCAAGGAAACTTATCAGCACCCAGCCATTTCATTGGGAAGAAATGACAATTGTTTATGCTCCGTAAATGCCATTGATCGAGATCAACAGCAGCAATTAGCAGCTTAACTGCTGTAGGTGAACCTCAGCTCCATGTGCACTGTTAAAGGCAGATGATGGCTCAATATCACAGCCACCATCTGCTGGGAAAGATGCAGGTTCAATGCCTGAGCCCGCATCAAAGTCAGGGAGCCATCATATGATGTGACTGTACATCATATGTTGGTAAGGGTTTAAAACAGTGTTGAATTTATTGTTAACAAAAATCATTGTGTGACACATAAGTCAAGGTGGACATACTATTGGTACAACCTGTGCAGCAGCACTGTGGTCCAAGTGGTAAGGGGCCCACTTTCACCTCCAAAACAGCAATCATCCTTTGACAGACACGTAAATGGTGCATTATGATGAGCTATTGCACTGCAAAGGACCCATATACTGTTGTGGCCAAAAGTATTGACACCCCTGCAATTCTGTCAGATAATACTCAGTTTCTTCCTAAAAATGATTGCAAACACAAATTCTTTGGTATTATCTTCATTTAATTTGTCTTAAATGAAAAAACACAAAAGAGAATGAAGCAAAAAGCAAAACATTGATCATTTCACACAAAACTTCAAAAATGGGCCAGACAAAAGTATTGGCACCCTCAGCCTAATACTTGGTTGCACAACCTTTAGCCAAAATAACTGCGACCAACCGCTTCCGGTAACCATCAATGAGTTTCTTACAATGCTCTGCTGGAATTTTAGACAATTCTTCTTTGGCAAACTGCTCCAGGTCCCTGATATTTGAAGGGTGCCTTCTCCAAACTGCAATTTTTAGATCTCTCCACAGGTGTTTTATGGGATTCAGGTCTGGACTCATTGCTGGCCACCTTAGAAGTCTCCAGTGCTTTCTCTCAAACCATTTTCTAGTGCTTTTTGAAGTGTGTTTTGGGTCATTGTCCTGCTGGAAGACCCATGACCTCTGAGGGAGACCCAGCTTTCTCACACTGGGCCCTACATTATGCTGCAAAATTTGTTGGTAGTCTTCTGACTTCATAATGCCATGCACACGGTCAAGCAGTCCAGTGCCAGAGGCAGCAAAGCAACCCCAAAACATCAGGGAACCTCCGCCATGTTTGACTGTAGGGACCGTGTTCTTTTCTTTGAATGCCTCTTTTTTTCTCCTGTAAACTCTATGTTGATGCCTTTGCCCAAAAAGCTCTACTTTTGTCTCATCTGACCAGAGAACATTCTTCCAAAACATTTTAGGCTTTTTCAGGTAAGTTTTGGCAAACTCCAGCCTGGCTTTTTTATGTCTTGGGGTAAGAAGTGGGGTCTTCCTGGGTCTACTACCATACAGTCCCTTTTCATTCAGACACCGACGGATAGTACGGGTTGACACTGTTGTACCCTCGGACTGCAGGGCAGCTTGAACTTGTTTGGATGTTAGTCGAGGTTCTTTATCCAACATCCGCACAATCTTGCGTTGAAATCTCTTGTCAATTTTTCTTTTCCATCCACATCTAGGGAGGTTAGCCACAGTGCCATGGGCTTTACACTTCTTGATGACACTGCGCACGGTAGACACAGGAACATTCAGGTCTTTGGAGATGGACTTGTAGCCTTGAGATTGCTCATGCTTCCTCACAATTTGGTTTCTCAAGTCCTCAGACAGTTCTTTGGTCTTCTTTCTTTTCTCCATGCTCAATGTGGTACACACAAGGACACAGGACAGAGGTTGAGTCAACTTTAATCCATGTCAACTGGCTGCAAGTGTGATTTAGTTATTGCCAACACCTGTTAGGTGCCACAGGTAAGTTACAGGTGCTGTTAATTACACAAATTAGAGAAGCATCACATGATTTTTTGAACAGTGCCAATACTTTTGTCCACCCTCTTTTTTATGTTTGGTGTGGAATTATATCCAATTTGGCTTTAGGACAATTCTTTTTGTGTTTTTTCATTTAAGACTAGTGTTGAGCTTTCCGATACCGCAAGTATCGGGTATCGGCCGATATTTGCCGTATCGGAATTCCGATACCGAGTACCGATACTTTTTTTGTATCGGATACCGGAATCGGAAGTCCAAAATGCAATGAGCCACTTTTGTGGCTCTGATTGGCTGCCGAAATGACGTCATCATGATGCGCTGTCTGTGCGCATCATGATGCGCCGTCAGTTCGGGCCTTCGGGGGGGCTGTGCCGACTGTCCGGGGGTCTGTGCTGGCCTGCCGGTGGTCTGTGCAGGCCTGCCGGTGGTCTGTGCAGGCTCCGGGGGTCTGTGCCGGCCTGCCGGGGGAGCTGTGCCGGCCTGCCGGTGGTCTGTGCAGGCTCCGGGGGTCTGTGCCGGCCTGCCGGGGGGCTGTGCCGGCCTGCCGGTGGGCTGTGCAGGCTCCGGGGGTCTGTGCCGGCCTGCCGGGGGAGCTGTGCCGGCCTGCCGGTGGGCTGTGCAGGCTCCGGGGGTCTGTGCCGGCCTGCCGGGGAGCTGTGCCGGCCTGCCGGTGGTCTGTGCAGGCTCCGGTGGTCTGTTCCGGCCTGCCGGGGAGCTGTGCCGGCATGCCGGGGGAGCTGTGCCGGCCTGCCGGTGGGCTGTGCAGGCTCCGGGGGTCTGTGCCGGCCTGCCGGGGAGCTGTGCCGGCCTGCCGGTGGGCTGTGCAGGCTCCGGGGGTCTGTGCAGGCATCGTCCGATGGGACTACAAGTCCCATCGGGCGATGCCTGCTACCATGACAGTGATTGACACATTAGCCAATGATGGGACAGTAGTAGTCCCATCATCCGGCTAATGTGTTGAATGTAAAAAAAAAAAAAAAAAAAAAAAAAATTACATGCTACATGCATACTACATACATGCTACATGTAACATACATACTACATGCAACATGCATACTACATACATGCTACATACTACATGCATGCTACATACATGCTACATACTACATACATGCTACATACATGCTACATACATACTGCATATATACTACATGTAACATACATACTACATGCAACATGCATACTACATACATGCTACATACTACATGCATGCTACATACATGCTACATGCTACATACATGCTACATACATGCTACATACATACTGCATATATACTACATGTAACATACATACTACATGCAACATGCATACTACATACATGCTACATACTACATGCATGCTACATACATGCTACATGCTACATACATGCTACATACATACTGCATATATACTACATGTAACATACATACTACATGCAACATGCATACTACATACATGCTACATACTACATGCATGCTACATACATGCTACATACTACATACATGCTACATACATACTACATATATACTACATGCATGCAACATACATACAACATATATACTACATGCATGCAACATGCATACTACATATATACTATATATACTACATGTAACATACATACTACATATAAACTACATGCTACATACATGCTACATGCTACATACATGCTACATACTACATACATAATACATATATACTACATGCATGCAACATACATACAACATATATACTACATGCATACTACATATATACTATATATACTACATGCATACTACATATATACTATATATACTACATGTAACATACATACTACATATATACTACATGCAACATACATACTACATACATACTACATACATACTACATACATAATACATATATACTACATGCATGCAACATACATACAACATATATACTACATGCATACTACATATATACTATATATACTACATGCATACTACATATATACTATATATACTACATGGAACATACATACTACATATATACTACATGCTACATACATGCTACATACATACTACATACATGCTACATACTACATACATAATACATATATACTACATGCATGCAACATACATACAACATATATACTACATGCATACTACATATATACTATGTATACTACATGTAACATACATACATACTACATATATACTACATGCTACATACATGCTACATACTACTTACATGCTACATACATACTACATACATAATACATATATACTACATGCATGCAACATGCATACTACATATATACTACATGCATGCAACATGCATACTACATATATACTATATATACTACATGTAACATACATACTACATATATACTACATGCTACATACATGCTACATACATACTACATACATGCTACATACTACATACATAATACATATATACTACATGCATGCAACATACATACAACATATATACTACATGCATACTACATATATACTATATATACTACATGTAACATACATACTACATATATACTACATGCTACATACATACTACATACATGCTACATACCACATGCATGCAACATGCATACTACATATATACTGCATATATACTACATGCATGCAACATACATATATATACTACATACAATACATACATATAGACATACAGTACATATAACATAGAGTACATACTCACCGTCACTTGTCACTTTGATCCCCGAAGCCATTGTCCCCTTGAGGAATAAATATCAAAATAAAAAAACACCAATATACTTACCCCGATCCGCAGAATTTCCCACGCAGCAATGGCATAAAGTGAGACTAGGGACTTTTTTTTTACAGTGGTGGAGGAATACAGTGCGGAAGGATACCTACCTTCCGTCATTGTATTCATGGAGTTGGTAGAGAACGGTAGCATCAGCTGTTGCTGCTGTTCTCCACGCAAGATCGACGTGGGACCCTCGTGGACTTCTGCGGATCGGGGTAAGTATATTGGTGTTTTTTTATTTTGATATTTATTCCTCAAGGGGACAATGGCTTCGGGGATCAAAGCGACAAGTGACGGTAAGTATGTACTCTATGTTATATGTACTGTATGTCTATATGTATGTATTGTATGTTGCATGCATGTAGTATATATGCAGTATATATGTAATATGCATGTTGCATGCATGTGGTATGTAGCATGTATGTAGTATGTATGTATGTTGCATGCATGTAGTATATATGCAGTATATATGTATTATGTATGTAGTATGTATGTAGCATGTAGCATGTATGTAGCATGTAGTATATATGTACTATGTATGTTACATGTAGTATATATAGTATATATGTAGTATGCATGTAGTATATACACTCACTGGCCACTTTATTAGGTACACCATGCTAGTAACGGGTTGGACCCCCTTTTGCCTTCAGAACTGCCTCAATTCTTCGTGGCAGAGATTCAACAAGGTGCTGGAAGCATTCCTCAGAGATTTTGGACCATATTGACATGATGGCATCACACAGTTGGCGCAGATTTGTCGGCTGCACATCCCTGATGCGAATCTCCCGTTCCACCACATCCCAAAGATGCTCTGTTGGATTGAGATCTGGTGACTGAGGAGGCCATTTGAGTACAGTAAACTCATTGTCATGTTCAAGAAACCAATCTGAGATGATTCGAGCTTTATGACATGGCGCATTATCCTGCTGAAAGTAGCCATCAGATGCCTGTTCTTAGCTGAGAGGAGTGGTACCCAGTGTGGTCTTCTGCTGCTGTAGCCCATCTGCCTCAAAGTTCGACGCACTGTGCGTTCAGAGATGCTCTTCTGCCTACCTTGGTTGTAACGGGTGGCAATTTGAGTCACTGTTGCCTTTCTATCAGCTCGAACCAGTCTGCCCATTCTCCTCTGACCTCTGGCATCAACAAGGCATTTCCGGCCACAGAACTGCCGCTCACTGGTTTTTTTTTCTTTTTCGGACCATTCTCTGTAAACCCTAGAGATGGTTGTGCGTGAAAATCCCAGTAGATCAGCAGTTTCTGAAATACTCAGACCAGCCCTTCTGGCACCAACAATCATGCCATGTTCAAAGGCACTCAAATCACCTTTCTTCCCCATACTGATGCTCGGTTTGAACTGCAGGAGATTGTCTTGACCATGTCTACATGCCTAAATGCACTGAGTTGCCGCCATGTGATTGGCAGATTAGAAATTAAGTCTTAACACACAGTTGGACAGGTGTACCTAATAAAGTGGCCAGTGAGTGTATGTTGTATGTATGTTGCATGCATGTAGTATATATGTATTATGTATGTAGTATGTAGCATGTATGTAGTATGTATGTAGCATGTATGTAGCATGTAGTATATATGTAGTATGTATGTTACATGTAGTATATATAGTATATATGTAGTATGCATGTTGCATGCATGTAGTATATATGTTGTATGTATGTTGCATGCATGTAGTATATATGTATTATGTATGTAGTATGCATGTAGTATGTAGCATGTATGTAGTATGCATGTTGCATGTAGTATGTATGTTACATGTATGTATATATGTAGTATGTATATATTGTGGGGATGTGGCTCGCTTAGGTGCAGCGGGAGACAAATGTGAGACAGGTTCTTCCACAGTGCTTGCAGTTTATTCACGGCATAAACGCACAAGGCAACGTAACAGCAAACAAATAGCCTTTTAGCTCAGGCAAAATAACACAATGTCCGTAGTTGTAGACACAGAGCAGGAGTCTCAGCACACATGGGAGGTTTAGTCCTCCCCACACACAACTCCTTGGTTCAGGAGCAGGCCACATTATAAGGCTGTAGCCACACCCACGTTCCCAGCAGCTGACTGGTCACCTGACTGTGACCTCACCACAGGTCCTTCAAACAATAACAATATCTGTTATGCTTTACTTCTGCCTTACATTATAGAGACAAGCCATTTATGAGACACATATCTCCCATCGATTACACGACCCTTAGCCCTGCCACATACCTCCCCCCTCTGCCTAAAGCCGTGGGGCTTGGCACTTTCACCTACCAGGCAAGGGATTCTGGAGAGGGCATCGGCATTCCCATGTAGCTTCCCGGCCCTATGCTCTACATGGAAGCTGAAGTCTTGTAGGGCTAAGAACCAGCGGGTGACCCTAGCATTCTTGCCCTTGGTTTCCCTCATCCACCTGAGTGGGGCATGGTCGGATATTAACCTAAACTTCCGTCCCACCAGGTAGTACCGTAATGTGTCCACTGCCCATTTTATGGCCAAACACTCCTTCTCTACAACTGAGTAATTTCTCTCACAAGAAGTCAACTTCCTACTCAAGTAGAGAACAGGATGCTCCTCCCCACGTATCTCTTGGGAAAGGACAGCTCCTACCCCGACATCTGAGGCATCTGTCTGGAGGACAAATTCACGTTTAAAGTCTGGGGCCACCAAAACGGGTTGCTTACAAAGCGCTCCCTTCATTTCTTGGAAGGCTGACTCTGCTTCTTCGGACCAGCTGACCATCACTGACTTTGTCCCTTTAAGCAGATCAGTTAGAGGTGCAGCCATTGTGGCGAAGTTTGGGATAAACCTCCTGTAATATCCCACAATCCCCAGGAAGGCTTTAACTTGCTTCTTTGAGAGAGGTCTCGGCCATGTTTGAATTGCCTCCACTTTATTGATTTGGGGTTTGATCTCGCCACGCCCCACTACATATCCGAGGTACTTGGCTTCTTCTCTCCCCAAGGCACACTTCTTCGGGTTTATTGTAAACCCTGCCTCTCTTAGAGCGTCAAACACTGCTTGGACCTTTTCCAGGTGAGTCTCCCAGTCCGGGGTAAAGATGACGATATCATCCAGGTATGCAGCAGCGTATAGCTTATGAGGTGCAAGGATTCTATCCATCGCCCTCTGGAAGGTTGCTGGAGCTCCCTGTAGGCCAAACGGCATCCGGACATACTGGAAGCACCCGTCTGGTGTGGAGAATGCCGTCTTCTCCTTGGCTTCCTGTGCCATGGGGATCTGCCAATATCCCTTGGTCAGATCCAAAGTGGTTATGTACCTGGCAGGTCCAAGTCTCTCGATGAGCTCATCAACGCGTGGCATGGGATAAGCGTCGAACTTGGAGACCTCATTCAGCTTCCGGTAATCGTTGCAGAACCTCCATTCACCATCAGGTTTTGGGACCAGGACAATCGGGCTCGACCAGCCGCTCTTGGATTCCTCAATGACCCCGAGCTTCAACATACGCTGCACCTCCTTGGAGATTACCTCTCGCCGGGCCTCAGGAATACGATATGGTTTCACGTTCACCCGCACATGTGGCTCGGTCAGAATTTCGTGCTCCACCACCTTCGTGCACCCCGGCAACTCTGAGAACAGGTCCCGGTTTTTCTGGAGTAACTCCCGGCACTGCTGCTTCTGGGCCTTCGATAGAGTCTCCGCTATGGTAACGGCTCCAACCTCCCCTTCTAGGTTGCCCAGCAAGCACGGAGTTACCGCTGGCTCTCTATCTTGCCACGGCTTGATAAGGTTAACATGGTAAACCTGGTATGGCTTCCGTCTTCCGGGTTGGTGGATCTTGTAGTTTACGTCTCCAAGTTTCTCCACCACCTCATATGGCCCTTGCCACTTGGCCAAGAACTTACTTTCCACCGTCGGGATTAGCACGAGAACTCGGTCTCCCGGATTGAACTGCCTCACTCTGGCTGACCGGTTGTAGACCCTGGCCTGAGCCTCTTGTGCCTGGCGGAGATGTTCTTTAACAATGGGCATCACCTTTGCAACCCTCTGCTGCATCAGTGCCACATGCTCAATGACGCTTCTGTGGGGCGTGACTTCGGCTTCCCAGGTTTCCTTGGCTATATCTAGGAGACCTCGCGGATGCCGGCCGTACAGAAGCTCGAAGGGGGAGAACCCCGTGGAGGCCTGGGGAACTTCACGGACAGAAAACAGTAAATACGGTAAGAGACAATCCCAGTCTCTACCATCTTCCTCTATGACTTTTCTCAGCATGCTCTTCAGGGTCTTGTTAAACCTCTCAACAAGGCCATCTGACTGTGGATGGTACACTGAAGTCCTCAGCTGGGAAATTTGCAAGACTCTGCACAATTCTCTCATCACCTTGCTCATAAAAGGTGTCCCCTGGTCGGTCAGGATCTCCTTCGGCAAACCCGTCCGGGAAAACACATGGACCAGCTCACGGGCTATACTCTTCGCAGAGGAGTTTCTCAGGGGAATGGCCTCAGGATAGCGTGTGGCATAGTCCAGGATGACTAATATATACTGATGACCCCGAGCTGATTTAACTAAGGGACCGACCAAGTCCATGGCAATTCTCTCAAATGGCACCTCAATAATGGGCAGTGGCACAAGAGGGTTCCGAAAATGAGATGTGGGGGCAGTTAACTGACATGTCGGGCAGGACCTGCAATAGTTTACTATTTCCCGGTGACACCCAGGCCAATAGAACCTCTGTACAATCCGTTCCTGGGTTTTTTTCCACCCCCAGGTGTCCCCCCAAGATGTGTGAATGGGCCATGTCCAACACTTTTCGTCTATAGGGGCCTGGTACTATTAACTGCTCTGCCACCTCCTCCCTTATTTTCGTGACCCGGTACAACAATTCCCCACTCAACATAAAATGGGGAAACCTTGTGTCTGCTCCCGGCTCTTGTGCAACCCCATTAATGACGGTGACATTGTTAAAGGCTTCCCTTAGTGTGGGGTCCCTATGTTGGGCAGTCCCAAAATTCTCCCCGGCCACCCCTAACTCCGGGATGTCAGGTACAGGGGACCCTTCCTCTTCATCCCCAACAAGGACACATAAAGGGAACTCGTCTGCCTCTGGTGGTGGCGATACCTCAGTGGGGTGGATTGGTTCCCTGCTCTTGCTAGCACACTCAGAACCCATCCCCCACAGATCCCAAAACAGACAGAAATCCCGGCCAATAATTATGGGATGCAACAAGTCTCGAACAACGCCAACTTCATGCGACTCGGTGCCATGCGCCGTTTCAATCTTCACCCTAGCCATAGGGTAGTCCTTTGCATCGCCATGTATGCACCGAACACCAATCTTTTTACCCGGGAGTATGTTTAGAGGAAAACTGGCCCTCACAAGGGTCACCAAGCTCCCGGAGTCCAGAAGCGCCATTACTGCTCGACCGTTCACCTTCACGGGACACGCTTGTGGCCCCTTGTTAGGTAGCGAGTTCACACTGCAAGCTGGATATGCGTAGTATGAACTACGGCGTCCCATGCTGCAGTCCATCTGCTCGGTGGTCTGGGGACAACGGGCCGCTATATGTCCTGGCCCATGACACTTCCAGCAAATAACACCCGAGGGGACCTTGGGCACCGCCTCCCCCGCCCCTTTTGACCTTGGACGCACCACCCCTTTTTGTGACTCCGCCCCCTGCTGGGACCCCCAATATGGAATGGGCTGCTTCCCCAAGGAACCTTCCATCCCCTGGTATCTCTCGACCAGCCCAACCAGTTCATCAGCATTTTGGGGATCACCCTGGGCAACCCAAGTCTGTAGAGGTCTCGGCAGAGAATGCACAAACCGATCCATCACAACTCGCTCTACCATCTGTGCAGGGGAAGCCGACTCTGGCTGCAGCCATTTCTGGACCAGGTGCAACAGGTCAAACATTTGGGAGCGTGGGGGTTTGTCCCGGTGATAGGCCCAACGATGCACTCTCTGTGCCCTGGTAGTCATTGTTACCCCCAAGCGGGCGAGAATTTCCCCTTTTAATTTGGGATACTCTCTGGCATCTTGTACCGTCAGGTCAAAGTACGCCTTCTGGGGCTCCCCCGTTAGGTAAGGGGCCAGTACCTCCGCCCACCGCTCTGGCTGAAGTTTTTCCCTCTCAGCCACCCTCTCAAACACCGTCAGGAAGGCCTCCACATCATCCTCAGGGGTCATTTTTTGTAATGCGCGTCTTACCGCCTTCTCGACGTCGGTGGCATCAGCCCGACCTGGGGTTGGGGCGCTCGTCCTGCCCTCCTGGATGGCGGTTGCCAGAAGCTGCATCTGCTGCCGTTGTTCCTGCTGGCTTTGCTGGAACTGCTGCCGCTGCTCCTGCTGGCTTTGCTGGATCTGCTGTAACAACAGCTTGTTGGTTTCCTGCTGCAGTGCCTGGGACTGGACCAGGTGTTTCATGAGGTCCTCCATGATTCCAGGCAATGCTTGTTGCCCCGCTGCAAACTTCACCCAGGACATGCAGCAACTGTCTCAAGTCTCTGCTGGGACCGCTGCCCGCATTCTCCACCAATTGTGGGGATGTGGCTCGCTTAGGTGCAGCGGGAGACAAATGTGAGACAGGTTCTTCCACAGTGCTTGCAGTTTATTCACGGCATAAACGCACAAGGCAACGTAACAGCAAACAAATAGCCTTTTAGCTCAGGCAAAATAACACAATGTCCGTAGTTGTAGACTCAGAGCAGGAGTCTCAGCACACATGGGAGGTTTAGTCCTCCCCACACACAACTCCTTGGTTCAGGAGCAGGCCACATTATAAGGCTGTAGCCACACCCACGTTCCCAGCAGCTGACTGGTCACCTGACTGTGACCTCACCACAGGTCCTTCAAACAATAACAATATCTGTTATGCTTTACTTCTGCCTTACATTATAGAGACAAGCCATTTATGAGACACATATCTCCCATCGATTACACGACCCTTAGCCCTGCCACAATATGTAGTATGCATGTAGTATGTATGTAGTATGTATGTAGCATGTATGTAGCATGTACATTTTTTTTTTTTTTTTTTTTTTTACATTCAACACATTAGCCGGATGATGGGACTACTACTGTCCCATCATTGGCTAATGTGTCAATCACTGTCATGGTAGCAGGCATCACCCGATGGGACTTGTAGTCCCATCGGATGATGCCTGCACAGACCCCCGGAGCCTGCACAGCCCACCGGCAGGCCGGCACAGCCCCCCGGCAGGCCGGCACAGACCACCGGAGCCTGCACAGCCCACCGGCAGGCCGGCACAGCCCCCCGGCAGGCCGGCACAGACCACCGGAGCCTGCACAGCCCGCCGGCAGGCCGGCACAGCCCCCCGGCAGGCCGGCACAGACCACCGGAGCCTGCACAGACCACCGGCAGGCCGGCACAGCCCCCCCGGCAGGCCGGCACAGACCCCCGGAGCCTGCACAGACCACCGGCAGGCCGGCACAGCCCCCCCGGCAGGCCGGCACAGCCCCCCGAAAGGCCCGTACAGACCCCAGAGAGGCTGTACAAGGCAAAAATAGGGTTTTTCTTATTCCGATACCGGAAGTCCCATAGACTTGAATGGGACTTCCGGTATCGGAATCGGCGATACCCGATATTTTTTTTAGATCGGCCGATACCATCCGATACGATACTTTTAAGTATCGGACGGTATCGCTCAACACTATTTAAGACCAATTAAATGAAGGTAATAATACCAAAGAATTTGTGTTTGCAATCATTTTCAGGAGGAAACTGAGTATTATCTGACAAAATTGCAGGGGTGTCAATACTTTTGGCCACAACGGTATGGTCCTTGCACAAATACTCTCTTCTGTTGCTTTCTGACCCTGCCCATGAATAATATATATATATATATATATAAATCTGTAATGGGGAAAATTTTCACAGAACCGATGACACAAAGAGGCATATAGAAACTTTGTGCATTGAAAACAATCTGTGGTGCTTATATATTCACTTTCTGACACTTGGAAATGAGAGAATGCATTCAGACCCCACATGGATTTCCTCTTCTTGACAATCCAGATGCTTCACATGGAAACTCTTTGGTTATTTGCTAAAGGGAACTCTCCTGAGAGGTTGGATGAAGAGCTGGGGCATTAATTGCATAAACAAACTATAGTCACAATATTATTGTATATGGATGCAAAATGCCCAACATGTATCTTCAAAACACTTGTAACATTTAGTGAATTGTTGAATCATTAAGCTATCATTCATGTTTGGTGACGCAGCTCCCAAACTGGCCTGTGATTATATAAAATAATTTAGGCTTCTACCTCCAAATAATTTGTCACCAAGTTTTCATATTATGCAATAGTTTCTTGTGAACAGTTGTTGTCACATTCTGCTTTATATAAATATAGTTTACTGTGTATACAGTATATCAGTGTTAAAAGCATGTCACTTTGATGCTATGTTACTAAGCATATTATAAAGTATTTTAGAGTACAGATTATAAAAGACTGATCAATGTTATAAAAGAGGGCAATAGTAAAAAAAAAAAAAATTCTATCAGCAGTGATTTGCAAATTGTCACCAATTATTAACTTACTGTAGATCTCAGAATGTAACCATAATATCAGGTGCGGAGCCTGCTCCACAGAGAGCAATTTCACCTGCCTCTAAGAGCAGTGATCAAAGCTTCAAAGCTAGGTAGTGTTATGAGTGTGTCTCGCCAAACTGAGAGATCTGGGGTATTGTGAATCGCAGATCTTCCATTTAGCCTGTGTGTTTGAATCCCATATTAAATTTATTTGGTTTCTTTTGGTGCTGAAGAAGTTAACGACCCTTTCTATCCTGGTCACAATCATGCAGCTCCATTTCAGCTGCTTCTGATCTGATCCTTAATTCTTCCTATAAAACCTGGCCAGACCTTCTCTGTCCTGCCGGTGAAAGCTCTTCTTACTTGCTTTTAGGAGACACTGTGCCCATCACGCCAAGGATGGAAACTGACAGCTTGGGGCCCCTCTGCAAGAAATGTGTCTGGGCTCCCTTCCTTTTATGGTGACAAATCTACATTTTCCCTGAGGCCACCGCATCGCAGCAATGGGTATGCAGGGCCTTGGGGCTTTCAACAGATGCCGGCGGAGCCCCGACCACCATAGCTAAACCTGCTGCACTAGCCTAGGATGGGAGTCATATCACCGGACCATTGAACATCTCCTGTGACCCCGCTCCACCAGCGCTGCTGAACCCCCCAAATAAGCTGAATTCGGACTGTAAGATGGACCCCTATTTGACACATTAATTTTTTTCTCTATTTTCCTTCTGAAATTTTGGGGTGCGTCTTATGGTCCAGTGCATCTTATAGTCCGAAAAATACGGTGTATATATATATATATATATATATATATATATAGCGACACACACACATATATATATATATATATTCATACCTTATACAGTCACCTTTATTATGTGTATTACCGTCTCTTATTACACAGTGCCCTCTCTTGTTATTTACAGCACTGTACTTTCCATATAGCGTCCTGTTTTTTTTATTACATACCGTTCTCTCTTGTTAGATATATAAAGCAATGACTGCTGATGGAGCATGGGAAAGCTTTTTTTCTAATGGAGGCACTGATGCATTGGTCTTCTGGTCAAATGCTGCTCTATCAGCAGTCATTTTATATCCAACAAGAGAGGACAATGTAATAGAGGATGCTGTGAATAACAAAAATAGCAAGAATACGCTATGTAAGGGACAGCACTGCACATAACAGCAGAAGAAGCTATATAAAAAGGGATGGCACCATCTATAACTAGAGAGGATGGTATAGTATGTAATAAGAGAAGGTGTTATGCATAAAAAAGCGGAAACTATGTAACTATGGACATCGCTATATATAAGTGAGTACACTATATACTAAGGGACTGTACAATACTGAATATAATAAGGCTACATTCCTGTGTCCGTGTGCAGTGTCGGTGTGCTGCCCGCTTTTACAGATGCATTGAGCATATCCTATTCTGATCCTCAAAATCAGATCAGAACACGACATGGGAATATATGTAATATACTTAGTACCATGGGTAATAACAGACATACACCAAATTGTATAAAAAAAGGCTGCAGTGATATATTAAGGATATTGTTAATTCAGATCAATATATCAATTAAACTGTATTAATAAATAATCATTAAACCATTACAATAATAAACAAAACAATAATGTCTCAGTCTTTAATTGACTCGAGCCGATCGTTTAGTCCATTTTTAAATAAAACATAACAATCCTCAGCTAGAGATCTAGGCTTTTCCTCCCTTCAACAAAGCAATGCGACATAATGTACTTTAAGAATAGAGAAGGGGATGGAGGTGGGACCGAACAACTTCAAAATTTTCTTCACAGGAATACCACAAAGTCCTGGTTCCAAGAAAAAATACGGCCAGGAGGAGCTTTCCTTCCATGACATCATCTAATCATCTAGGGACAGATTTTGCTGGAAAGACCATCTCCAGGCATCACAAATCTGCTCAGTAACCTGATAAGCTTCACATCTTCTTCATCCCTTAATGGCGGCTCACAAAAACATAAATTGGTTAAAGCACAGTGATAAATGACAAAACATTATAAATATTTAAGTCCAATATTCCCATGCGTCCCCCTTCTTATAAAGAACATGGGCTTTACATTCTCTTACCCTCACTGATCTCATTCTCAGATACATAATTTTTATGGGTGTGTGAATAGTCCTATGAATATTTAGAATTGAGAGTCCTCAGTGGTTGATACCTTTTAATGGCTAACTGAAAAGATGGTAACAAATTGCAAGCTTTTGAGACTACTCAGGTCTCTTCATCAGGCTAGACTAATACAAAATCTGAAGAATCACATATTTATACACAAAACAGCACAGAAATATAGGCAATAGATAAGACAAGTGATGTGAAGCAGAATTGTCATTATGGGACAGGGATAAATATAAATATTGGAACAGTTCATAGATAAGCAGTGTGAAGGTTTTATTGCCCTCTGATATCCTTAATTGATGTAAAAAGACATCCATGAGGCACATTCATTCCAGCACTGAGAGAGTCAAAAGTTGTCATAAATTTGTACTCAGAGACTCTTCTGGCTCTCTGAGACTTGAAGTTACCTTTTAATACAAGTAATTCAATGTCCATCATGTTATGACCAGGGATACAAAAATGTTTTGCCACAGGTAGATCCATTCTTTTTTCTCTTATTGTGTGACGATGAGAATTCATCCTTGTTCTCAGTTTTTGCCCTGTCTCCATCACATACAGACCCCCAGTTGGACATTTAGTACAAATAATTAGGTACACCACATTAGATGTGATGCCGCTGAAAGTACCTGGGATCTTGTATGAATATTTAGAATTGAGAGTCCTGTATCTGAATAGACCTATAAAACTCTTCGAGTCTGACGGCAGTCAAATAAAAAATCTGGCAGTATACGGACATTTCACGCAAATGTGAGAATGTGGCCTAAGGGATTTTACAGATAACATTATCACTCCAAGTCACACAGTACAGATACAGAATAATATCTCCATCCAGGAATTTACATCTCATCTAACTGGACATTTACTGCTGTTTCTTCTCCATCTGGTCAGACCCTGATGTTTGTTGATGTCATTTTAAAAAAGACATCAACAAACTGGAGCAAGTTCAGAAAAGAGCGACCAGAATGGTGACCGGTCTGAAAACCCTGTCTTATGAGGAAAGGTTGCAGGATTTAGGAATGTTTAGTTTGCAAAAGAGAAGACTGAGAGGGGACTTAATAGCTGTCTACAAATATCTAAAGGGCTGTCACATTGTAGAAGGATCAACTTTACTCTCATTTGCACAAGGAAAGACTAGAAGCAATGGGATAAAACTGAATGGGAGGAGACACAGATTTGATATTAGAAAAAACTTTTTGACAGTTAGAGTGATCAATGAGTGGAACAAGCTGCCACAAGAAGTGGTGAGTTCTCCTTCAATGGAAGTCTTCAAACAGAGGCTGGACAGACATCTGACTGGGATAATTTAGCGAATCCTGCTTTGAGCAGGGGGTTGGACCAGATGGCCCAGGAGGTCCCTTCCAACTCTACGATTCTATGATTCTATGATTCTATGATATTCAAGTAACGACTCGTCTTGTCACGATGATCGTCACAGCCCTGAAAATAACATGGTTACATATATTATAAACATACATGAGTCTTCCCTGCACTGCTCCCTTGAATACAGATATGTACCCCACCATTAATATACTATTAGCCACACACATATCAAAATATAAAGTTATAAGCAGCACTGTGCCCCCCCTTTAACTGTAATCTCCACCGCCCACTTATATAAATTATTCAGTCTGTGACTCTCCCCAATTATCTGGAAGATTATGTGCACATGGAATATATGCAAGGTTTTACAGTACAAGCAAAGTGAATGAGATCCCTGAAGTCTCATACACACATTGCTTATTTTTCCTTGCAGACTTGCAGTAGATTGAAATCTGCACAATGTCAATTCTTGCAGCGTATTTCATCCATACTAATGAGTGGGGGAAAATATGCAGCAAAAGCACATCAAAAACATGACAAAAAATGTATTTTACACAGCCTTCTTCCTTTCAACAGATTAGGACATGCAGCAGTATTTTCTCCTTCAAATCCTGAACGTGTGCACGTAGTCCTGTGTCCCCCCATTCATTAAAAGTACTCTATAGTAGAGTTGAGCGAAACGGGTCGGTCTTATTCAAAAGTCGGCAAAACGAAACCCGACCATAGCGTGAGGTCGGTCACGAGGTCGGCGACCAGAGCACCAAAGTCACGTTTCAAAAGATGCTTCCAGCGCCCTTTTTCAGCCAATGATGGAGGACGCACACTGTGGGCAATGCGATGACATAGGCATCGGTCACCACCATCTTTGAGAAGGCATGCAAGTGATTGGCTGGCTTTGTGTGGCGTCACAGGGGCTATAAAAGGGCGTGAACGCCGACCGCCATCTTACTTCTGCCGATCTTAGCATTAGGCCGGAGTCACACTAGCGATTAAATCGGACGAATGCAATGCTATAAAAAATCGCATTACATTCGTCCCAATGTTATTCTATGGTGCTGCTCCCATCATGCGTTTTTTTGTCGGATCCGATCCTCGGACCGAGACAATCGCAGCATGCTGTGATTGTCACCGATTTTTGGATCGGACTCACCAATGCTAGTCTATGGGGGCGAGAAAAAAATCGGATGACAAACGGACCAGATGTGTGACTTGCGAAAAAAATCGCACCCGGTGTCCTTTACCAAAAGCCGGCAATTCTTTTTACAATACAGCATAGGGATTACAAGTGAGGAAAAAAATCATTGTACTTTTCTGTATGAAAATTTGATTGATTTTTTATACACTCGTGTGACCCCAGTCTCAGAGAAACACCTCATTAAAGGTACGGTTATGGATCCTTACATGTGCCTGAGCTTAGAATTCTCAGTGGTAGTTAGTGATACAAAGCAGAACCATAGAAAAATCCAATTGCAGAAAATATAACCCGCATCACTCACCATATGTCCATTCAGTTTCCTTTATTCTTGGATAGCAGGTACATGGAAATATGGTTTCCCAAAGCGACCTACAGCCATTCTACGTGTGGATACATTTTCTGAATGCTTCACACTCCTCTATGAAAAAAATATTTAAAAAAAAAATATGGATCTTGGAAAATGGCACTAACCATATTTTTCAGAGTTTAGAATTTTTGAAGCCAATAAAACTAAAAACTAAAAATATGTACATTAATTTGGAATCCCTATAATCATACTGACCTGGAAATGCATGCTGCCAAGTATTTTGTATTGCACAATGAATGCTGTAAAAACAAAATCCAAAAAATCTGTGGTGGTACTATGTTATTTTTCACCATTTTACCTCACTTGGAATTTTTTTCTTTTTTCTCAGTACATTATATGGTAAAATGAATGATGTCATTCAAAACTACAATTCGTCTCACTTACGGCTACAGTTAGGTCCAGAAATGTTTAGCCGAATCTTCATGATTTCAACTTTGCATGCCAGTATTTTGGACTTGAAATAAAACTGAGATGTAGTTGAAGTGTAGACTTTCAGGTTTAATTAAAGGGACTGAACAAAAATATCCTGTGAAACATTTAGGAATTGCAACCAGACCTTCCAGACCTCCAAAGTTTCTGTTAACTGCAATTTCTTTTTTTTTTTTTTTTTTAAACTAAATTTTTATTAAAGTTTTATCAATGTTTGACAAATGAACATAGTTCAGGACAAACTTTTACATTTCAAAACATAAGAAATGAAAAGAATTACATTGATTCAACAAAAATACAACCTAGATATAATAAAAGGTTGTCATAAATATAACCTTATGTATACAGACAAAAAGAAAGGACAGACAACACAAGGGAGGGGAGGGAGGGTGAGAGAATGAATTCTGAGAAGGGGGGCCGAGAGTACGAGGAATGACGTTTTCAATTCTCTGAGCCCAACAGTAGTCCCATGCAACCCAAACCGAATCAAAACTTTCCAATCTCACATTTAGAATCGCCGTCATATAATCCATCCTTCGAATGTCATTTACTCTATATAATAAGTGCAGGTGGGTGGGAGGGGATATCTGCTTCCAGTTGAGAGCGATCAGACACCTAACTGCTGTGAGAATGTGTAGTAACATTTTAGCTGCCTTTTTACCCATTCCTTTAGGAGTAAGATTTAACAGGTATATAGTTATGTCCAGCCCCACTTCAGCATAAAGAACCTTAGAGAGCAACAATCTCATCTTCCTCCAGAAACTCATAATCCCAGGACACTACTAGAAGATATGATACAGCGTGCCCACATCAGAGCCACAACGCCAACGCACGTCTGGTATTGAGGGATTTAGTCTGTGAAGGAGGTCAGGAGTGTGGTACCAGAACATTAGAATCTTATACAGATTTTCCTTGTGAAGGGTGCAAATAGAGGACTGCGCCTCCTTTTCCCAGATAATATGCCAGCTTTGGGGTGAGAGCTCCCTTCCCAGAATAGACTCCCATTTGCACATGTAGCAATGTTTTAATTGTCAGCCCTCTTGGGGAGAACACAAAATTGTATATATTTCTGATATTAAACTTTTGGTCAACGACCCTCTCCTGCAAATCCTCTCAAAGTCAGTCTGTAGGGAGACACTTGAAGTGCCAAAAAGGGAAAAGGCAAAGTGTTTAATCTGTAAGTACTGATAGAATTCGTTATTAGCAATAGGAAACTTAGACTTGACATCATCAAATGTAAGAAGCTCCAGCGTGTCCCGTCTACGAAATCCACAAACCTAAACAAACCCGCAGAGGACCAAGGATGGGCCATTGCATGTTCCAGACTACTTGGCGACAAGGGTTGAAATATGAAAGAAATCATAGGCGAGTTAGGGGAGGTTAAACTAAACTTCCTCATACAGGAGAGCCAGACCTCCCTCATGAACCGAACAGGGCCCAATAGAGGCTCCGGGTTTACAATGGTCCTATTTTACCATAGTAGAGAATTCGGATGAATTGGCGCCAACCACAATTTCTCTATTTCTGTCCACTTATTATATGCCCAAAACGAAGCCCATGAGAAGATTCTACGAAGGTGAGTTGAGCTGCCCAATTGTATTTAATAATATCAGGGACTGATAGACCTTCTTGTGATTTAAGAGAGACGAGGACACGCCTAGAGATCCGATAACGTCTATCACTCCAAATGAACCTCACCATGGCTGCCTGAAGAGACTTAAGCTCACTCATGGGCACCCTAGTCGGCAAGGTCTCAAAAAATTAAAACAGTTTAGGAAGGAGTTACATCTTAAGAGAAGTAATCTGTCCAATTAGTGAAAGCGAGAGCGGTTTCCATTTGTCCATCAACTTCTTTAATTTGTTCAGAAGTGGCGGGAAATTAGAGCTATATAAATTGCCATACGAAGAAGATAAATTAACCCCCAGATATTTGATTGTCTCAGCTTTCCATCTGAATTTAAAATGAATTTAATGTTTAGCTTTAAATGATCCAGTACATCGGGGTGGGGGGGCATTTAGTGGGAGGTCCTCTCTTTTTGAAGTGTTCAACTTATACCCAGTTAATTCCCCATGTGTTCTAAGATCATCCATCAGGTTAGGCAGTGTAATATGAAGGTTGGTTAGGGTTAGGAGGACATCCTCCGCAAATAAGGAAATCTTAAACACCTTGTCCCAAACCTCTATCACTGATATGTTTGGATTTTGCCTAATCATTGCGGACAGAGGTTCTATACATAAAACATATAATAGAGGTGATAAAGGGCAGCCCTGGCGGGTCTGTGGCACCCCTGAGGGTCCAGTCACCACAGATGTACTGAACCTCATCTAGAGGTGTGGTACCCACCCTCAGGAAAGAAGGGAGCACCACCCAGAACACTTGCACCCAACACACACCAGGCTGGCCAGGAAAGGGTGTTGGAAGGCGAGTGGGAAAGGTAGGTAGAAGGGGAGGAGCTTAGGAGGTGTGTGAGGTATCTGATCCAATCAGTGAAAGAGAGGTGACAGTTAGTGGGAGGAGCTAGTCCTGAGGTAAATAGTTTGTTCTAGAAAGAGTCAGTCGGTGGCAGGACAGCAGATGAGCAGGACGGACGTGGGGAGAGTAAGAGTCAGAGGGAGAAACATCTAGAAGAAAAGAAGCTCTCAGGAGAATAGAAGGGGTCCTAGGGGCACGGGTAGTGCGATAAACCACCCATGGGGCCCGTATCCAGAAAAGGAAGGACCAGGCCATAGTAAGGGAGCCGGCCCCTAAGCCTAGTGGAGAACAACGAACGAGGCTCAGCTAGTAAGCCGGAGGCTGATGTAACTTTAAGTGCCTCAGTCGCATCCGCATTCTTTCCTGGCAAAGTTAGCTATAGAGCACGGGTCTCAAACCGTGCAGAGTAAATGGGCCGCACATAAAAAAAAATTTGAGCTGGGGGGCCACATTCCTTTCAAGCTTAATACACCTTGCACACACACCGCTCCACTCCGTACACCTCGTACACACGTGACTCCGCTCCTTACACCTTGTACACACGCGGCTCCGCTCAGTACACCTTGTACACACGGCTCCGCTCCGTAAACCTCGTACACAGGCGGCTCCGCTCCGTACACCTCGTACACACGCAGCTCCGCTCCATACACCTCGTACACACGTGGCTCCACTCCGTACACCTTGTACACACACAGCTCTGTTCTGAACACACACGGCTCCACTCCGTACACGTCATACACACACGGCTCTGCTCCGTACACCTTGTACACACACGGCTCTGCTCCGTACACCTTGCATACATACGGCTCTGCTCCGTACACCTCGTACGCACAAGGTTCTGCTCTATACACCTCGTACACACAGCTCTGCTCCATACACCTCGTACACACACGGCTCTGCTCCATACACACACGGCTCTGCTCCGTACACCTCGTACACACACGGCTCTGCTCCGTACACCTCGTATACATATGGCTCTGCTCCGTACACCTCGTATGCACAAGATTCTGCTCTGTTCACCTCGTACACACAGCTCTGCTCCATACACCTCGTACACACACGGCTCTGCTCCATACACACACGGCTCTGCTCCGTACACCTCGTACACACACGGCTCTGCTCCGTACACCTCGTACACACACAGCTCTGCTCCTTACACCTCATACACACATGGTTCTGCTCCTTACACCTCGTACACACATGGCTCTGCTCCTTACACCTCGTACACACATGGTTCTGCTCCTTACACCTCGTACACACATGGCTCTGCTCCGTATACCTCGTACACACACGGCTCCGCTCCGTTCTGAACACACACGGCTCCGCTCCGTATCCGTACACCTCGTACACACATGGCTCTGCTCCTTACACCTCGTACACACACGGCTCTACTCCGTACACCTCGTACACACACGGCTCCGCTCCGTTCTGAACACACACGGCTCCACTCTGTACACCTCATACACACATGGCTCTGCTCCGTACACCTCATACACACATGGCTCTGCTCCGTACACCTTGTACACACATGCTCCGCTTCGTACACCTTGTACACACACGGCTCCACTCCGTACACCTTGCACACACACACAACTCCGCTCTGTACACTTCGTACACACACGGCTCTACTCCATACACCTCGTTCACATGTGGCTCTGTACACACACAGCTCTGCTCCGTACACACAAGGCTCTGCTCCGTACACACACGGCTCTGCTCCATACACACACGGCTCTGCTCCATACACACACGGCTTTTACCATCACCGGCTCACTATTACCATCTTAGCTGCCCTGGGACACAGCTCAGCCCGTGGGGTGCTACACCATCTCAGCTGCTGCCGCACCACTGTTCCATAGGATCTGTATAGCAGCGTCGGCTACCCCTAGCCGAATACTACAGGTGGCGTCACAATTCCCCTTTCCCTATAATTTTTCCTACCATCTTTCCCCTCATTTGAACTTCCATCATGACCACTGGATACCCAGGGCCACGGACCGGGTCACTATCACCACCGTGACACACTTCCCCTTTAAAAGAGCCTGACCGGCCTGGTAAGCTTAATAGAGGCTGAAGGGGAACTATACAATGCTCCAATAGCTGTCAGAAAAACGCCCGAAAAGCCAAAAACCTTCAGTGTCTCAAATAGAAAGGACCAATTGAGGCGATCAAATGCCTTTTCTGCATATAAACTTAATATAAGAGACTGTAATTTTCTTTTATTAGCAATGTCGATTAGGTCTATCGCCCTTCTAGTGTTATCTCCCCCCGCCGGTTAGGGACAAAACCCACTTGATCCTTATTAATAAGTTGAAGAAGCCAGAAGTTCAATCTATTAGCCAATAAATGGGTGAATATTTTTAAATCAGAATTTAACATGGCTATTGGACGATAGTTTGAGCAATCCAGAGGATCTTTCCCCGGTTTTGGGATGAGAACCAAATAAGAATGTGCTAGTGTATCCGGCATGGGGAATCCCTCAAGAAAAGAATTAAAGAGTTCGAACATATGAGAGAGCTCCTCATTAAAGGTTTTATAATAGAGATGTGTCAGCCCATCTGGGCATGGAGATTTACCCAAGGGGAGGTCCTTCAAGACATCCACCAACTCCTCCTGTGGATTTAAGGTCCAGTACCACCAGGGCATGATCGGACCAGGTAATGTGACCCATCTCAGCATTCGCCATCATCCTAAGGCCGGGGTCAGACACGCGAGAAACTCGCATGAGTCTCACATCTTCATACCCGGCACTGCCGCCAGCACTCGGGACCGGAGAGCGCGGTTGCATAGAAATACATGCAGCTGCGCACTCTGGTCCCGAGTGCCGGCGGCAGTGCCGGGTATTAAGATGTGAGACTCATGCAAGTTTCTTGCAAGTCTGACCCTGGCCTAAGGGTCAGAATATTTGCAAAAAAATAATTAATTCTAGAATGGGTGTGATGAGGGGGAGAATAGAAGGAAGCGGTCCTGTCTCTAGGATGATCTATTCTTCACATTTCTTCAGCTCTCAAAAGGGAAGCTTCCTTTTTCTAGGGGAGTTAAGTCCCTTAACATTTAGTGATATTACACGTGTCATTAGGGATTGTTTAGTTTACTCACATGCATATGATTTCCAGGAGCTAACACCCTTCCCACCTCCCTCGCAATACTGTACTGGACCCTCTCCTCCAGGATATTCTGCATCTGTACTTCCAGCAGTTGCAGACAGGTGAATGGAAAGAGAGGAAACAGTAGGTAGGGGAGAGAACAAGGACAATGAATAACATAAAAAGAAAAAACATATAATATTAGAAAATAAAGTACCATATTTCCCAGGAATAGGAAGCCTGGTCTGTGGCTGACCTTGTGGAAAATATCAAACCCACAAGGTTAATATCAAAAGGAGCACTGCAGCCACAGAAAAAATTCTCAGGGAGACGCAGTCCAACGCCTAAACCACATAAGGAGAAAACAACAACAGAAGAACTATTCCCCGTCAAAGGACAAACCAGGGCTCCCCCAGGTACACAACATTAGCAATTTGCAGGATACCCGCCTAACGAGAACAAAGAGAAGTACAGCTACTAAACTTTTATGAGATAATATAAGGATGAACCTTCAGCGGTTAATACTTTCAGAGGAACTTAAACAGCTTTAGAAAGTCAAGTTTTGAACTATTTAGAAGACAAAAAGTGGAAAACATTTTAAAAACTACTGTCAGAGAAATCAGTGAAGACCCGTTATTCCCCTCTTTCTTCCCCTGTCACTCAGACATTCCTTCTTTCTTTTCTTTTTTCTCCAAATCAGAGGTGGAGGCGGACCCACAGGGATAGGGATATCCCAATCTGAAATCTTGGGGACCTGGAGTTCTAATTTCTCGCGAAAGGATGGTAGGTCTTCCAGGGAGCGTAGAGTCGCCGAAACACCTTCTCTCCGGGAAGTTAAAGCAAAGGGTGTTAGGCATTGAGTTCCTGACACAAGGTCCTGGAAGGCTGTGGTTATAAAAGGATCACACGACCGTGCACTAGTATAGACCATGTGGAGTGAGTGTTATATGCACGTATGAATGTCTCTGGTGAATGACAAATTATTAAACCCCTACAATTGGTATGCAGGTGTTGTTCAACCTTGCCAGTTAGTGCCTAGGCTGATAGTGCAGGTCGGAGGCAGAGTTAGGGCCTAGCATCAGCGCCAAGTAGGGGCTTTGACTGTATGCCTCTGCACTTTTTCTGCACTCCACAATAGCCAGCATCTATTAGTGGCATTTGCAGGTGCGACGCCGTGCACTTAGTGGGTCTAGAGAGGCTCTTACCCCGTGTCCTTGGGGCAGAGTCTTGTGACCGTACACTAGCGCTGACTCAGCTGTGCCCTGTGACAGTCAACAGGGTACGGCATCTATGTTCTGAGGTTCCATGGCTCTGTGAAGCAACAGAGCCCGTCGCTTCTACACACGGGGTAGCATTTAACCCATGTGTATCCAGTGCAATACTACCATTTTGTGCCCGCCATTACTGAGCAGCAGTTAACATCTCTGCATGGTCGACCTCAGGCTGCAAACGCACCTTATTACCATCTTCATATTATGTGGTGCGTTCTGCCAGCCCTAACAAAGGGGAACCCCCACCTATAGGGAATTCCGAGATCCTTCAGGGTGGACAGTAAAGGCCGGAGGAGTCTCCTCTTTTGCAAGGTTATACAAGACAAGTTCGGGAATAATTGAATGACAGTGTCTTGGTGCATAATGTCCTTCAGGGACCTGGCGTTCCTCATAATCCTCTCTTTTATGTCAAAATCATGTAGACAGCAAATAATGTCTCTTGGAAAAGGTGAAGATCCTTTAGGCTGTAAGCCCGATCGAAATTAAATGGAGTGGAGATTGGATCGCCCAAGATGGAGGTGAAGATTTCTTGCACAATTAGCTTAGAGTTTTCCTGGTCATTAGATTCTAGGACTCCTCTCACTCTGATATTAAATCTCCTACCCCTGTTGTCCAAGTCCTCCAATTGAACCTGCAGGTCTCTGACCATTTTCTGCTGCATAATAGTTGTCTTGTGCAAATAAGCCATATGAGATCTGGTTACAGCATGCTCTCCTTCCAAAGAGTTAATTCTGCACAACAAAAGCTGTAAGTCCTGTCGCACACAGGCAATTTCTGTCCTGCATGCATCTTTGACTGCTGCTATTAATGCTTTAAAGTCCTCCTTTGATGGGAAACGAGAGATGAACTTCAGCCACTGGGGGGAGATGGTCATCTGGGAGTTATCCCTCCTTATCAGAGGACCTCTCTAAATAATTGGTCCCATCTTCTGTACAGGTGATACTGAGATTAATTTAGGAGGATCTTTATGAGGGTACAGAGACCCCTTTTTTCCCTTGTGTACCAGTCTAGTCTCCTCCATAGGGAACCCTGTGTGGGTTATCTGCAGTGCGGACTCTGTAGCTTGAGTCTGATCAGTAGAAGGGGGAAATGGCCTCTCCCCACTGCTTGCTGTAAATTGCCAATATCAGCAGCGTGTTGTCCAGGGGAAACTGTCACCTGTGTTAGTCCAGCAGCTGAGCGCAGCTCTGGGGCATAGTTTCATGTGCTACAGTACATCCCTCATATCCCTTGGGGGACCCGCATCTGCACAGCCCGAAGGCCTCTCATCAACCCCCAGGGTATCGCCTTCAGCGACCTCCACCCGCTACTGAGCCGCTTCCTCAACGAGGCAAGATGGCATCCGGACTCCAACGGCGCCCTGCTCCCAGAGGAGAAAGGCATTCAGGGCCGTCGCAGGACCGGCCGATGTAATTTCAGGTAGTGCCAGGTTCCTGGTTCTCCTGAGACCCATCGGGGGATAATTTGAAGCACCGGTGCAGGGTGCTTTTGCCGTGTTGCGAGTGTACCCGGCAGGAGCTCTGCAGCCACACACCCGCTCACGCCAGTATCCGGACATGCCCCCCAACTGCCATTTCTTAATTACATTTTAGGGATTTTAGAGATTATTTCATCTTCAACTTGCTTAACTGTTCACAATAGCAATAATTTCGACCAGGGGTGCCCAAACTTTTACCTCCCACTGTATATACCGTTGGTTATAAAAAGTATTCACCCCCTTGGTTTTTAATCTATTTTGCTATATTACAACCTGTGTTTAAATATTTTTTAATCCGATTTGTGTGTGAGGCATCCGCACTAAATAGTCAAAGTTGGGTAAGTGAAATGAGAAAATATAAACACACTTTTTCTGAAAGGCCATAGGGGTTGTAATACCATTAACCAAAATGCATCACTAACGAAACAGCATTATGAAAACCAAGGAGATCTCCAAACAAGGTCACACTAACTTTTTGGGCATTCCCAGGATCTGGGCCACTTCACTCTTAGGTAAGAGGGTGAGATTGTCTTTCCCTAGGTTGATGCACCGTACTACAACGTTGTCATCTTGGACTGTGGCTAATGTCCGAGCTACAAGCAGTCCAGGGGGTACTTGATCCATTGATGTCAGCTCTATTTGCACTTCCACCCCTCAAAGGGTGTACAAGCTTGTACTGGTAACGTGAGCACTGTCTGGCTTCGTGGTATGGTAAGTTTCGCAGCCGCAGGAGCTATCACCTTCCCCAAGACTTTCCTTCCCCCAATGTTTCCTGAGCTTGGGCAGCTCGGGAGAGTTGCTGAAACACCTTCCGTTGAGGGGTTTGGGGACTCCACTGGTTTAAAAAGGGCTCTCGTGGCTCATTGATCATGAGCTGTCCGAATCTCTCTCAGTACATTCATTCCAAGAGTCATTACGGGCCCGCAGTCGACATTCCCAGAGACCAAAATGACCCCTTTACGGCCTATATCCTTCCCGCACACTCTGATCTCCCTCCCGACCACACCATTGACCGGAATAGGCAATTAGTTGGCGGCTGTCAGTCTAGTTCCCGGCCCCCACTCTGGCCACAATACTTCTGGGAAATGTTGTCTGAAGTATGCTTCCGGCATGGTGGTCTCCTGTCACCCGGTGTCAATCAAGCAGTGATCAGCTCACCCATTTACTTCAGCCCAGACTGTGGGGCTCGTAGATACTATGCCTTCGGGACTTCATTATCCTTTCCTTCGTCTTTCAGACTCTGGGCTGCATCCCTCAGCCACGGAGCCCACTAGTTTCACGGCTGCCATGGTAGGGGCAGACCTCGGTTTGCACAGCCTCGGGCGTAGTGTCCTGTGTTTCCACATCTGTAGCAAGTCAGGTCTCCTTCTACACTAAGTTGTCTCGCTCCCTCATGGGGTCTGATAGGATGGGACCCGACATCACTCCTATCTCTTGGTGAGGTGGCGCTCACGACAGTTCTTGGGCCGGAGTGGGCTCTTCTGAAGCTGGACCATTCACTCCGCATTTCTTGTATTTCCCTTCAGTCCCACAGCATCATATTAGTCCCCATAAATTTTTGGAGATTGCTGAGAATGGCCCCCAGTGGCAAGCTAGACCTCGGGGTACTCATGGTGGACTGATCTGCAGAATCTGTGTCCAAAGACTGCATCCTACCGACTACGCCAAATGTAACACAGGTATTTGGATGCAGTGACACAGAAGCACAGAGCAGGGGTTAACAATTACTCGTTTTGTAAGTATAGGGGTAACCTGATCGCAGTAAGCCACAGGCAATAAACATGTAAATAACTCAAAATGGCAGTTTATATATACACTCACTGGCCACTTTATTAGGTACACCATGCTAGTAACGGGTTGGACCCCCTTTTGCCTTCAGAACTGCCTCAATTCTTCGTGGCAGAGATTCAACAAGGTGCTGGAAGCATTCCTCAGAGATTTTGGACCATATTGACATGATGGCATCACACAGTTGGCGCAGATTTGTCGGCTGCACATCCCTGATGCGAATCTCCCGTTCCACCACATCCCAAAGATGCTCTATTGGATTGAGATCTGGTGACTGAGGAGGCCATTTGAGTACAGTGAACTCATTGTCATGTTCAAGAAACCAATCTGAGATAATTCGAGCTTTATGACATGGCGCATTATCCTGCTGAAAGTAGCCATCAGATGTTGGGTACATTGTGGTCATAAAGGGATGGACATGGTCAGCAACAATACTCAGGTAGGCTGTGGCGTTGCAACGATGCTCAATTGGTACCAAGGGGCCCAAAGAGTGCCAAGAAAAAAATCCCCACACCATGACACCACCACCACCAGCCTGAACCGTTGATACAAGGCAGGATGGATCCATGCTTTCATGTTGTTTACGCCAAATTCTGACCCTACCATCCGAATGTCGCAGCAGAAATCGAGACTCATCAGACCAGGCAACGTTTTTCCAATCTTCTACTGTCCAATTTCGATGAGCTTGTGCAAATTGTAGCCTCAGTTTCCTGTTCTTAGCTGAGAGGAGTGGTACCCGGTGTGGTCTTCTGCTGCTGTAGCCCATCTGCCTCAAAGTTCGACACACTGTGCGTTCAGAGATGCTCTTCTGCCTACCTTGGTTGTAACGGGTGGCAATTTGAGTCACTGTTGCCTTTCTATCAGCTCGAACCAGTCTGCCCATTCTCCTCTGACCTCTGGCATCAACAAGGCATTTCCGGCCACAGAACTGCCGCTCACTGGATTTTTTTTCTTTTTCGGACCATTCTCTGTAAACCCTAGAGATGGTTGTGCGTGAAAATCCCAGTAGATCAGCAGTTTCTGAAATACTCAGACCAGCCCTTCTGGCACCAACAATCATGCCACGTTCAAAGGCACTCAAATCACCTTTCTTCCCCATACTGATGCTCGGTTTGAACTGCAGGAGATTGTCTTGACCATGTCTACATGCCTAAATGCACTGAGTTGCCGCCATGTGATTGGCAGATTAGAAATTAAGTCTTAACACACAGTTGGACAGGTGTACCTAATAAAGTGGCCAGTGAGTGTATATTCGCTTCACTTAATGTGACTCGGTTGTCTTTCTCTGTTCCTGAGTCAGATGGTTGGATGTCGGCTGAGGCCGGTGCTGAGTTCTTTCGGCTTACCCGCCTAACAAGTCGGTCTCACTTCTGGTGGCAGCGGGTGGTCATCGGACTTACCCGCTGAGCCCCTAGTCCATTATGCTACAGCACCACAAAGAGGAATTCACCTTAATCCTCAACTCGATGTGCGTTCCTTCGCACACCTGCTGAAGCATGAAAGTCCTTGCCGCACCGGCTGTAATTGCAGCTATGCGGCCTTTCTTGCACCGCAGCCCGGAGCCGGTCCTCACTGACTCCTCTCTCTCATGGGAAGCCCCTATCTTTTTCTGCGCAAACCCTTTTATACCTCCCTGGCTCGCCATGCCCCTTCTACACAGGTCAAGGGTCTGCTCCATCTCCAATCTCCTTCCCCTCTGCCACAGTAGATTCGGCCCCAGCAGTTCCGGACCCTGTGCCCTATTAGCATCTACAGCCCGGTCTTCTCCTCTACAGACAGATATGTGATACTATGATTGCACACAGCTGCACTTCTTTTCACTAAGTATGTGACTTATGAAGGTAATTACTTGCACCTAGGAGATTCATAGCAAAAGGGATGAATACATATGCATATGCCAATTTTTAGTTTTTTGATAACTTAAATTTAATTTATGCCTATATTTTTCTCACTTCACTTTACCAACTTAGACTATTTAGATATCATCATACACAAATCGGATTACAAAAATATTTAAACATAGGATGCGAATAAGATTATACGCCCCCCTGAGGTCAAGCTTAGTAAACCAGCAGGCACTCTTAACTCTGGAGAATAAATCAGACATCAGAGGTAACGGGTACTGATATTTAACTGTCATCTTGTTAAGGGAACGATAATCAATACACGGTCTTAATGAACCATCTTTCTTGGCAACAAAAAAAAACCCAGCGCCTAAAGGTGACGAGGATGGTCTAATATGACCCTTCTCCAACGACTCCTTAATATAGGATCGCATAGCATCATGTTCGGGTACAGATAAGATGAAAAGCCGACCCTTGGGAAATTTACACCCAGGCATCAAGTCAATTGCACAGTCATAACTCCTATGAGGAGGTAATGACGCAGACTTACTCTCACTAAATACATCAGAGAAATCAGCCAGATAATCAGGAATATCATGAGACTGAGGAGAGGTGGAGAAAACAGGAGCGTCCCTAAGAACACACTGACAACCCCAACTCACCACAGACACAGATTTCCAATCCAAAACTGGGTTATGAGTTTGCAACCAGGGGAACCCCAGAACAATAGTATCGTGCAAATTATGCAGCACCAAAAATTTACAATTTTCTTGGTGGTCTGGGGCAACTCGCATTATCACCTGGGTCTAAAACTGAGGTTTATTCTCCGCCAAAGGAGTGGCATCAATACCCCTCAAAGGAATAGGCGTCTGCAGAGGCGTCATGGACAAACCACAACGTTTAGCAAAGTCCAAATCCATCAGATTCACAGCTGCTCCTGAATCCACAAAAGCCTTAGTGGAAAATGTGGACAAGGAGCAGATCAGAGTAATTGCCAAAAGGAACTTAGGTTGTATACTGCCCACAGCAAATGTGTGTGCAAAATGTTTCTCTTGTTTAGGGCAGACAGAAATAGTATGAGAGGCGTCTCCACAGAAAACACAGCTTATTACGCATTCTAAACTCCTGAAGTTGTGCCCTAGGCAAAACCCCATCACATTGCATAGGTTCAGACATTTGTTCAAAAGGTGGCAGCGCCTCCCGTGTAGTTTTACGTTCACGTAAAGGCCGATCAACTTGAATGGCTAATGACATAGAGCCATCCAGACCAGAAGGAACAGGAAATCCCACCATAACATCTTTTACGGTCTCTGACAAACCTTTCCGAAATAGAGCTGCCAATGCACTATCATTCCATGTAGTAAGGACCGCCCACTTTTGGAATTTTTGACAGTACAACTCTGCAGGATCCTGACCCTGGTCTAATGCCAACAGGGTGCTCTCAGCTTGATCAACGGCATTAGGTTCATCATACAACAACCCCAAGGCTTGAAAAAATGCATCCACATTAGTCAGAATAGGATTTTCAGGTGTTAGAGAAAAAGCCCAATCCTGGGGATCGCCGTGCAGCAAGCAGATGACAATTTTAACCTGCTGCACAGAACTCCCCGATGAGTTAGGCTTCAAAGCAAGAAATAATTTACAATTATTCTTGAAATTCAGAAATTTAGACCGATCTCCAGAAAACAGCAGCATGTGACTGAATAAGGTAGGTGGAAAAAATTCCCTGTACTTCAGCAGCAAGTTGCTCCACACGATCAGACAGTTGCTTAATCTCCATTAAGAAAAAAAAAAATCCTCCCACGGCCTCAGAGAAAAAGAGGAAAAAATATACAGAAAAAAAAAATTCTGACACTTTTTTCCCCTTTTTTTCCTTTCTTTCTACAATTCCTTCCTGCTTTTGAGTACCCTAGAATATGGTATGCGGTATGGCTGGTGATTCTGTTATGAACGGGTCACCGAGGAGGAAAAAAAAACCAACAAGCTAAGTCTCAGAAAACCAGAGATGTTGGTAACTATGCAGATTGCAGATCCCTGATCTTAACCACACAACTAGCAGCAGTCGTGGAGCGTTCCTACAATGGTCCTAGACGCCTCGTCACAACCAGAGAGCTACATAAGCCTAAAGCAGGAAAAGAGGAAAACTAACTGCCCCAGAGCAGACCCCAAAGGAAAGACAGCCTCCCACATGTATTGACGATGAAGCAAGATGAAAACACAAACAAAGGCAGGAAAATAGGCTGAGCAAACGATGGGGCCCGACTAACTAGAAAGGACAGGAAAGGAAAGCCACTGTCTGCAATCTGCCAAGAAACCCTACCAAAATAATGTCCAACACGTCTGATAGCAAAATTAACCCTGAAGTCACTAGACTTCTCCCACTATATCAGCACTCTGAAATATTCTGAAACAGAGCAAAAAGAGTCCAATCTAATAAAGGACAAAAAGGCAAATTGGCAAATACATATAAATAGGAGTGGAAGTTCAGCATAGCCCCAGCAGGGGCAAGCTGACCACACAAGAAACTGAATTGACCAACAAGCGCAAGTGTGAACACTAGCAAAAAACAAACTTAACTTGAGAAGACTAGAAGAGAGCTGAAGTCCAAGACCTGAGAAGCAGACTGAATCACCAGCACCAGGATAGGGCGTCGGCTGTCTTATATCCAGTCTGATACTCCAGAGATCCAATCTTTATCCTCCTCATCAGGTGGCAGATCACTACCACTTAAAACCAGCCTCACTACCTCCTGTCACCACCAGAGGGAGAACGGAAGGAGAACTCTCAACTGGTGGAGCAGAAAATGAGCTCATGACAGTGCTGCTGCAGTGCAGTACGGTGCAACCTCCACCAGGGGGTGATGGTGAGGGAAGACAGGTTGCACACACACACAGCATAGTAACACAGAGCAACAGCTCAGGTGTCACAGGTAATGAAAGAGTGGAGAAGGAGAGCTGATCTGACAGGAAGGGAAGGACGATAGCAGAGAGAAGGGGCTTTGGGGAAGCTAAAACTGCATATAACAGACCCCAGAGTGAATCGCTAATAGAGAGAAAAGGGACGCCAGAGTCCTTGGTGGTCAGGAGCTGTATGTCCTGATCGCCGAATCTGAAGGTACAGGGGATTGTAAATTCCTGTGCAACACTGAGCACCTGAGGGCACGGCAGCAGATAAGGAGCCCGGGGATGACGGTGAAAAGGACGGTACCCGTGGAATAGGCTCACGCTGACAGCCGTACAAGTTAGTGAAATTATCACGCAATTGAGGGTTGCAGCATAGTTATAAACAGCGGCGACCCACACACAAAGCGCAGAAGGAAGGTCCTAAACCCACACCTGGCAGGGTGGATCCCCTGAATGCCTCCAGGTGAGCCAGACTCATTCCATCACCTGTATGTGGAACTCTGGATTGCAACCAATTGTCAGTAAAAGGTAAAGAAACTGCACCTCTCTGTGTCCTTCTCTCATTTCTCTGCACCTCAACGTTCACAGCCATCTTAACTATTAATCAAACATCTTTGCCCTGGGACTATTGCTCTACCTGTGGAGAGCTATTTTCGCCTCAGCTGTGACACACTAACAGTCTCAAGGGAACAACACCGCAGCGCTGGTCACCTCTGACCAGAATACCACAGGTGGCGTCACTTATTTAATCATCTATAAACTGTATCTTCATTTTTACCACATCTAACATCGTCACAAACAACTTTTCCCCTTCCCCTATTTTACTATTTAATGGACGCCCCAGGGCCACGGACCGGCCGCCGTGACACCTTTCCCCATTGAAGTCAACGGGCCCGGTACCGAGTACCCCACGTTCCTGCTTGCGCTCACGTGCCTGGGCGCTCCACAGCCACCCGAGAAATGGATCTTCACAGGAGTTGTTCCAATTCTGGCACTTTTGCCTTAGCTCTTCCCGATTGCCCTGGTGCGTTGGTAAGTATGAGATAAAGGTACTTGGGGTTGATGAAAGCTGTAAATTGTCCAAAAACACAGCTGACATCAAGCCCTGGTGTTAGTAATGGAGAAGTGTCTAAAAACACACCCATTATTAAACCAGAAAAAAAAAATAACAGAGACAAAACAATACTTTATTTAAATAGACACTCCCCCACATTTTCCCTGGTTCACTACTTTATTAATAAAAAACAAACAAACACATGTTTACACAGAGCCATGGACTTTAATTGGCCCTTGTCATCCGTGCTGCAGCAAAAAACAGACATGTCTCAATGTGGGTCATAATGACACACAGTCCATGTGAAAACATGTGCACAGCCCCATAGGTTATACTGGGTACGTGTGGATATGTTTCTCCAGCACATGTAAAAACAGATGCTACACATACCGTAGACATGTACATGTGAAGGATCACTAATTCTGACTGCCTGTAGCCACCACTTGGGATGTTTAGGTCTTTTCTTCATACAGACTTATTATAATTATTATACAGCTCCCTTGGAAAAACAGGGACTTTCAAGGTAACTGGAAAACAAAGCAACAAATGTCGCTAATCTTTGAAAGCTTACCTTCAATTTTAACATCATTCATTATTATGTCCAAATGTCCCTAAAGCTCTAATTAAATTCAGCATTCAAAATAATGAAAGGTTGTACGTTTTCGGTCTTGATAAGACCTTCATCAGAACTGTGAGGAGAGGGTACACAAAAGAAAAAAGGGAAAGGGGTAAGGATAATGAAATAGCCTAAATTACATTGTGACATAGTTATTAAGTGGATAATTGCAATAAACATAGAAACACTGTGCAATAGATTATTAATGCACGAGATGTAGGAGAGACAATTACTGAAATCTATCTCCAAATCCCTTCCCAGGATGTTCCTGTATCCTTTTGAATTCACTTGTTTCCCTTCTTTGAACGTCTCTTTTGCCATTACTTGGTCATGTTGCCTGCGGCTTGATATATGCCTATTATCTTGATCAAAAACGGATTAAAAACATATGTGACATGCACAAAATGTGAACAAGTCGGTCAGACAGTGCTCACGCCACCCAATGGCTGAAATACAACAAGAAAACACAAAATGACAAATTTGCAAAAATACTCTGCAGTAAAAAATATGGCAGTAATCAGCAAGTGCTGGATAACAAATACAGGGTATTTAGTCGATACTTTTTTTGGAAAAAATATATGCCAAGCTGCTCCACCACGTCACGGTAACCCTTCACGGAGCAGTCCCTATCTAATGTATTTAAAACCTGAACATGTGAACATGTGAACATGTGGCTGCTCATTTATGTGCATGTCACACAAGAGAGGGGTGGGGTCTCCCAAACCATGCTGAACTGCCATAAACCACAAGCCCATATACTAGGAGGCGCCTGTCTGTATCCTGTTCATTTAGACACTGTTCACATGTTCAGGTTTTAAATACATTAGATAGGGACTGCTCAGTGAAGGGTTACCGTGACGTGGTGGAGCAGCTTGGCATATATTTTTTGTAAAAAACGTATCAACTAAATACCCTGTATTTGTTATCCAGCACTTGCTGATTACTGCCATATTTTTTACTGCAGAGTATTTTTGCAAATTTGTCATTTTGTGTTTTCTTGTTGTATTTCTATTATCTTGATCGTTGTACTGCTGTTTAAAACAATGCTTATCAATATGAAGAGAGGACACAAATGTTTGTGCATCTATTGCACAGTGTTTCCATGTTTATTGCAATTATCCACTTAATAACTATGTCACAATGTAATTTAGGTTATTTCATTATCCTTACCCCTTTCCCTTTTTCTTTCATGTACCCATTCCTCTCCCCACAGTTCTGATGAAGGTCTTATCAAGACCGAAAACGTTCAACCTTTGCTTGCAATAAAAATAAAAAAAATATTTTTTCTCATCATTTTGAGTGCCAAGTTTCTTCTCATGCTATTATGAATGGGTTGGACACCCTACTTCTGCGCCAGTTCCTCACGATCAGGAGTGCCGTATAATTTTCCTAATGCTAATTAAATTCAGCATCATATATAACCCATTTACAAAATGTATCACCTGTAAAGCTAAATTATGTTCAGAATTTTACTTTTCAGGGCCACAGAATTAGTTATATAACTAATACCAGTAACCAGTTATGTGTGTTACTTTATGGATCTATTCCCATGAGGGTTTGTCATAAGTTACCCCAAGTCATACAGAAAGTGAATATTCTTTTAGGTGAAATATCAGAACTGCAACAGGTCTTCTTATAACTCTGAAAGTGATACCTATCTACACGTACAAATTCTGTATTTTATAGATAATTACACATAATCTAGACATTACCATTCTATGAAATACATTTTTAGATGATTTGTCATTTCACCAAATATATTAAAACTAACTTGTTTGAAGCCTTAACAAAGTGTAATATCTACAAACAGATTTTGTGAGCTTTGCAAACTTATCATACAATTGATAAAAGCCTGACGTCTATTAAAGCAAAATTGTGGACAACTACAAAGCCTCAGCATGACAGTTTTATGCTTTATCTTTTCAACTGTTCTTTTTGATCTTGACATTAAAATAACACGTGCTCCTCTTTGTAAATTAAGATCCTCATTAAATCTATTGAAGACTATATTTGTAGTGCATATACTATGAGCCGACACGCAAGAGAACAGTGCAAGATAAGTACTGTATGTGCACCCCTTGTTTCACTAAGAATTATCTAGAACAGCTTCCTCATGGCTATGCAGACAATTCTCTACTTGTGTGTCATTCAGTAGCACAATGCCTGGCATGCGAACTGATAGACAGGAGAAAGTGTTGCTGTGTTAAGGAAGAAAATGTACTCATTAACATTAAAGTGACTGCTGGCCGACAGCTATGGTCAGAGGGTTATCGCATCCTTAGATGCCCACAAGGCATTTGATAGTGTAGAATGGGGATATTTGTGGCAGGTTTTGCATTGGGCTTTGGGCCACAATTTATATCTTGGGTTAAACTGCTGTATGCACAACCAGTGGCTAGAATTAGGGTGAATGGGGAGCTATCCCACACCATAAAGTTACACAGAGGGACGAGGCAGAGGTGTCCACTCTCCCCTCTTTTGTTTGCTTTGGCTGTGGAACCGTTGGCCGCCAAAATTCAACAGTCGGCTGAAGTCTCCGAGTTCAAATATGGGTCCATAGAAGAGAAGATAGCGCTTTATGCAGACAATATATTACTGTTTTTGAGTGATCCACACACTTCTCTGGGTGGTGCCATTAGGCTTATTGACGGATTTGGGTCTCTGTCGGGGTTCGTGATAAATTGGAATAAATCAATTCTGTTCAAGGTTGATGATCCAGGGGATGAGGTGGGGGAAGCTGTGGATGGGGGCAGACTTAAAGTTGCAGATCAATTCAAATATCTTGGGATATGGATTTCTCTGCCGATTACGGACTATTTGCATTATTTGGATTAAACTGCATTTGTCGGTGGTGGGCAGAGTTAATCTTATTAAAATGATTCTGATGCCTAAGGTGTTGTATGTCCTGCACAACACACCTATTTGGATACCCCGGGGGAAATTTAATCAGATTTATTCTTTATTTCGAAGTTTGGTATGGTGGAAACAGTATCTTCCTATCAGGCTGGAGACACTTCAAATGCCCAAGGATGAGGGGGGTTTAGCTTTGCCTAATCCAGAAATATATTTTCTTGCGGCTCAGTGCCAATATCTTAAAGGTTGGGCGCATGAGGTGACTTCTAGCGTAATACAGCGTCTAATTGAGGGGGTGACGAAAAGATGTCCTGTGGTACAGAGCTTGGAAGACGATTCCCTGGGGTACTAGGGAAAACTTACCCAACATTATTTCTGATCTATAAACTGTGGGAGAGGATTAAACAAATTTGTGGGGTCACCGGCCTAACTAGGTTTTCTCCGTTTATGGTACAATAATAATTTGCTGGAGTTTGTGGCGCTGAGATGTTTGTCGGAATGGCAGGCTAAGGGGATACGTTATGCCTTCCAGAAACTGGATCAGCGCGAGCTGAAGCCCTTTTCTCAGCTGCAAGTGGAGTTTGGTCTTAAGGGCGTTCGGAGGATTTCAATATGCAAGGATGAAGCATGCGCATGGGGCTCAGAACAGGGGCGAATGCCTCAACTTCCAGGGGGACCTAGTGTTGGAGTATGTTTGTGGGGATGGGACTACGGGGGTGGGGGGTTATCTCCTCCTTGTATAGAGACTTATTACATACTCATCTACTGAGATTCCCGATCAATGCGAGGGTTAAGTGGAAAAGAGAGGTGGGCTGCTTGGAGGATGAAACATGGGAGTCTGTTCTGGAGTGGATACCAAAATTGTCATTGAGTGAACCATACACGCTGTCTCAGCTTTATATTTTACATAGAGTGTACAGATCTCCGGAGGTTATGTATAAGGCCGGACTACGAGCTACGTCTGAATGCCCTCGATGTAAGAATGAAAATGCTGGAATGCTTCATATGTTGTGGATGTGTCCAAGGTTGGCTGCTTTCTGGTTGGTGGTTTGGAGTCGGATAGAAGGGGCTTATAGATGCATGGTCCCAAGGGAACCGGTGGTTTTTCTGTTGGGATATGTGGAGGAAATAAAAGTGGATAACACCCTCAAGGTGGCAATTGCCAGACTGCTATATATGGCTTGGAAGGTGATAGCGAGGAATTGTATAAAGGAAGATCCACCTTCAAGAGGAGAATACCTTCATTATGTGAAGCATGTCATTAATCTGGAGAAGGGGGTCTATAAGAAGAGGGGAAAACTGGTGATGCATGACAAACTGTGGACCCCATGGCTGGAATTAGGTTAAGAGATGGATGTATGGGGAACGTTTTCTGGGATATTCATGTGTGGGTATGGTTGTCCATACTGCTCTCTTTGTTAGAACTGTATGTGGATCACCCCCAGGGCTGTGGGATACTCGGTACCGGGCCGGTGTCTCAGAGGGATGTGTCACGGTGGCAGTGACCCGGTCCGTGGCCCTGGGCATCCAATGTAAAATGGGGGAAATGTAGTTGAATAAAGTTTTTAGGTAGATGATTCGTAACGCCACCTGTGGTGCTCGGCAATGAAGGTGTTAAGCCGATGCTGCAGTGCAGATCCTCTGGGACAGATGGTATAAGGCAGCAAAGATGTAATAGCTCCCCACAGGTAGAGCTGTAGTCCCAGGGCAGTAGTAATAGGTGTTGAGGTAGATGGTGTAGTGTTAGGCACAGAGATGTAGCAGTTCTGAGTGGGTTGCAGGAAGGATTCAAAGAACACAACAGTGTGCAGTTTCTTTTACCTTTACTGTAGGTATAGTCCAGGATTCAGATCTTAGATGGTACAGGAATTGGTCAGCCTGGAAGCAACTTGGGAATCTCTATGCAGATAGGTTGTGTAGTCTCCTTTCTAGCGCTAATCTGAAATACTTGCAGTTCTGAATTACACTCAAGTTCCTCTTGCTTGATGTTACTTAAACTCCACTTATATGGCAGGCAGCTGTAGCCGTCTCTTTCTGGCTCACACACGTTGCTGCTGTGACTCCAAGTCTTAGGAGAGAACAGAGCATTTACAGCCTCTTGTTCTTCCGGTTTCTGCTGCAGGACCATCAGTGTCCATGCAACCTCGGATACCGGCACCTGGACAATGCGCTTCAGCTAGGAGTGAGCCTGACTTCAGCTCAATCCTCCCAGCTCATCTCCCCACATCCACACTCTTCACCCTCTCTGCACGATCTGACTAACTTCCCTTTCCTGGCCACAGAGAGCAGCTCCTCAGCAGTTTGGGTTCAGTGCTCCCTCTGCTGGCCTGGAGTGGGAACTGTGCTGGATTTACTTGATAGAGAGATCCTTCATTGCTTCCAAGCATGACGTCACACTCCCTAGGAGGAAGGTAATGCCACTGTGGCAACCATACTCCTGGGGGTGCCACACTCCCCCTAGTGCAATTCAGTACTCCCAGACTGAAGAAACATTAGTAAACATATGAACAAATGAACAATTTTAACTGTAATAAGATTTCAAAAATGAAAAATTACAAAAACCATAGCTCAAAAATAGTCCTTTTGACGATTAATCCATGCATTATTGTCCATGGTCCATTCCTGGGCAGCTGGTAACTATATACAAGGAGAGTCCCTGCCACACTTAGTCCTGTGGCCCACTTGTCCATCAAAAACAAAATGAAGTTGTTTAAACGGTTCTTACAGAGTCTCTGTAGGCACATATTCTTGATACTTGATATACTGTTGCATATTTACAGTACATTTCATATTTACATGTACTATTTACATTTTCTATTTTCACTTTAATCTCTATATCTAGCTGGGATCTCACCTCTTGTACTACGGGTAGATCTGCGTAGCATGGGTACTTCTAATGGCCTATTTAGGTTTAGTGGGCCTGTCACTAATGTGGGTAAACTAGGTAGTAGCCGTCTGCGAACTCTTAGACTCACTGTGGGCATGACAGATTCACCACTGGCAGGGCGAGGATTCTCTGGCTCCACTGCTGTTGTGGCATCCGCTGCCTGATCTTGCTGATTTTCAGGGTTGTCTTGAGTCTCTGCTACTTCAGTTGCAGTAGGCTGGGGAAAGATTAGAACAGGAACTACGATGGCTTGATCCACTCTTGTCCAGTTTGCAAGAAATTCTCTGAGTATAGTGTTGACCTTTTATTCTTCCTCTATGGACTGAAGGTTGGTTTGCTCTTCAATCCTGTCCTTTAGTTGGTCAGGGCACAGTTTCAGATGATCCCTCGACACTGCTGATGAGGTTTCTCCTCCATCCTTACTGGTAAGGCACACTTTGGTGTTGTCGAAGGTTGATGGTAGGATGGCGTAGGGTTCAGCCTCACATTGGTCATCCAATTTATGCATCCTTCTTTTCCTCTTTAGGACCTGTTCTCCTGGTGATAAGGGAACTGCAGGTGCATGTTGATTGCAGTTCTTCTCCTGCTTTTGTCTTGCCTGAGCTAGACTCTTTTCTATGCACTCTTGCACTCTACAGTACTGTTGCTGCCACTCTGTATCCCAGTCAGCATCTGGAGATGTTACTTCAGGTGTCAGGACTCCCATATACAAATCAATAGGCAACTTGCCAGGACTCGCTCTCATTAGGTAGGCTGGTGTGCAGTTGATGGAATTCACAGGAATGTGATTGTAGAGGTCTACCAGATTCAGCAACTTCTCTGGCCACAGATTTCTTTCTTCCAAAGGCAAGGTCTTCAGTAGATCGATTACCACTTGATTCATCTTTTCACACATGACATTGGTCTGTGGATGATACGGTGTTGTCCTGATCTTCTTGCAACTGTACATGTTTCAGAATTCCTGGAACACTTCTGCCTCAAAGGCTGGGCCTTGATCTGTAAGCACTCTCTCAGAGTAACCATGTGGTCGGCAAAAGTGCTGTTGGAATGCTCTGGCTGCTGTCCTGGCTGTTTGATCCTTGACTGGCACGACTACCAGGAATCTTGAGTAGTGGTCAATGATGGTAAGAGCATAAACGTAGCCTGACCAGCTTGGGACCAGCTTCACATGGTCTAGGGCCACCAGCTCAAGTGGCTGTTTAGTTATTATTGGCTGTAATGGAGCTCGCTGGCTGTTACGGTCCTTCCTAGACAGGTTACATTTTCCACACTCCCGGCACCATTTTTCAATGGCCTTCCTCATACCAGCCCAATGGAATCTCTCCCGGAGCAAGGCCTCCAACTTCTTCCATCCGAAGTGTCCTGCCCCATTGTAGTACGCTTCCAAGACCATTGATGCCTCCCTCTTTGGGACTACCACCTGCCAGACCAGCTCATGACTGCGGGCATTGATACTCCTCCAACACAGCTTTCCCTCATAGATGAACAGCCTGCCTCTTTCCTTCCACAACTGCTGGGTTTGTTCAGGAGAATCTGGACCTGGGCGTGAGTCAGCTTGTGTCAGCAGCTCCTTTACAAGGCGGACTGCGGGGTCGCTATCTTGCGTTTCTGCCCGGTCATGATGAGGCAATGGATTTAGGGTGGCCTCTTTCACGTTATAGTGTTTGTTTCTCACTCCTTGGGCTCGTTGGGCCGCGATTGGCCGGTGAAAGGCAGGTAGCTAAATTTCTTCAAGCGCTTCAGGATCTTCTCCCCCATCTGGCAGATTGGGCGTTCTGGACAGCGCATCAGCATTGGCATTCTTGTGCCCCGCTCGGTACTTGAAGGTAAATTCATAGTTAGACAGCCGGGCCATCCATCGCTGCTCAGTGCACCTAGTTTTGCTGTTTCCAAGTGAGTCAGCGGGTTGTTGTCCGTGAAGATAGTAAACTTGGCTGCAGCTAGGTAATGTTTGAATCGTTCAGTCACAGCCCAGACTATGGCGAGGAACTCCAGTTTAAAGGAACTGTAGTTGTCAGGGTTCCTTTCAGTGGGATGAAGCTTCCTGCTGGCATAGGAGATCACTCTTTCTTTGCCATTCTGTACCTGTGACAGTACCGCTCCCAGTCCCACGTTGCTGGCATCCATATAAAGAACAAATGGTTGGTCATAGTCCGGGTAGGCCAGAACTTCATCTCCTGTGAGAGCCATCTTCAATCGAGTGAAGGACCTTTTCAGTTCCTCATTCCATTCAAATGTAGGACTCTTCTTTCTGGCTTTCTTGGGCTGGCCCACTAGAAGATTTTGCATAGGTGTGGCTATCTCCGTGAAGCCTTTGATGAACCTTCGGTAGTAGTCTACTAACCCGAGGAACTGACATACTTCATGGAGGTTACTGGGCTTCTGCCAGTCCCAGATGACAGTGACTTTGTCAGGATCCGGTGACACACCATCTGCGCTCAGTACATGACCGAGGTACTGTACCTTGGGCTTCAGGAGGTGGCATTTGGAGGGCTTCACTTTCAGGCCAAAGTTGGACAAGGCTTCAAACATCTCAGCCAGGTGCTCCAAATGATCTTCATAAGTCTTGGAGAAAACAATGACATCATCAAGGTATAACAGAACTGTTTTGAAGTTCTTGTGTCCAAGACAGCACTCCATTAGCCGTTGAAACGTCCTGGGGGCTGTGCTGAGCCCGAGTGGCATGTAGTTAAACTCACAGAGACCCATTGGTGTAGTAAACGCTGTTTTCTCCTTGTCCGCCTCTGCCACGGAAACCTGCCAAAACCCACTAGTGAGATCCAAGGTGGAAAAATACTTAGCAGTTTTCAGTGCAGCTCCCAGTCCCACGTTGCTGGCATCCATATAAAGAACAAATGGTTGGTCATAGTCCGGGTAGGTCAGAACTTCATCTCCTGTGAGAGCCATCTTCAATCGAGTGAAGGACCTTTTCAGTTCCTCATTCCATTCAAATGTAGGACTCTTCTTTCTGGCTTTCTTGGGCTGGCCCACTAGAAGATTACAGAGACCCATTGGTGTAGTAAACGCTGCTTTCTCCTTGTCCGCCTCTGCCACAGGAACCTGCCAAAACCCACTAGTGAGATCCAAAGGGGAAAAATAGTTAGCAGTTTTCAGTGCAGCTAATGACTCTTCAATTCTGGGTAATGGGTAGGCATCCTTATGTGTAATGCTGTTAATTTTTCTGTAATCAACACACATTCTCATGGTACCATCTTTCTTTTTCACCAAGACTATTGGAGCTGCCCAGGGGCTACAACTATCTCTGATCACCCCAGCTTCCTTCATTTCCTGCAACATACTTTTGGCACATTGATATTGTGTTGGGGGTATAGGCCAGTACCTTTCTTTAATAGGTGGGTGATCTCCAGTAGGGATGTGATGTTGAACCCCTTTTGCCTTCCCAAAGTCTAGGGGGTGTTTACTGAATACCCGCTCATACTGCTGAGCCACTCGGTAAACCCCATTCTGTTGGTGTGAAGGGGTAGAGTCAGTTCCCACATGCAGCTGCTGGCACCACTCCTCCAGCTGCTTTACAGAGCCATTGTCCTTCACCTGGTTGGATGAGACCAAGAGCTCTGCTGCCCGTATGGCATTGTTACTGACAGTAAACAGCTTAGCAACTGTGGCATACCTAGGTATTGTGGCCTCCTCCTCCCCACAATTCAAGAGGTGTACAGGTACTCTCCCTTTGCGGACATCAACTACCCCTCTGGCTGTCAGGACAGTGGGCCGGCTATCAGAGTATACTGGCTCTACCAAGGCTTGGTAATCTTTTCCTCTGAGGCCTATGGCTGCCCGACACCAAATTAACATTTCACCTCTGGGGGTTATTGCAATGGGGAATGAATCACTCACTCTGACACTGCCAATTTCTCCGCTAGACAGTTCTACCTGTTGTCTTTGCATCAGGACCTTGATCTCCTTTAGCAGGACTCATTGCTCACTTGAACCAGCAGTCTCTTGTTGCAACAAAACAATAACCTCGGCAAGACAATATTCAATCACATTAGTACCTAAGGTCATCATGGGTCATGGGTTATATTCTCATCGATCAATGTCTACAACTATCAGACCTTGAGATTTTAACTCTACTCGCCCCACCTTAATGGTAATCTCTTTATATCCCACTTGCGGTAAACATTGACCATTGTTGGCAACTACTGTCAGTTCATCACTTGGGCCGCAAGTAAGCTCAGAGTCAGCCCAAAACCTTTTGTAAAGACTATATGGCATAGTTGTCACCTGAGAGCCAGTGTCCAGCAAAGCGTTCATGGGGATGCCGTCAATCACCACTGGGAGGACCAGTCGCCCTCCAACATACTTTTTTCGCCAGTTATTTGGGCCTTGTGGTCCTACTCCTGGGGGTTGTCCCTCTGCCCCAGGGGTTGCTCGTTTAAATAACAGAATCTTGCGATGTTGCCTGCCTTGCGGCAGCTATGACAGGTGGGACGTCCATTCTGGTCATAGCGATCGTTGTCTCTCCCTCGGAGTGGTGGGATCCTCTTCTTCCGTAGCCACGGGACATCCTCTGGACTGGAGGCCAGCTGGATCTTCTCCTTTGAGGATATCTGCATGGACTGCACAGTTTTGGTAAGTGCAGCCATATTTTTGGTCAGCTCTTGGACCTGAAGGCGTAGTTCTGCAGATGTATCACTATCTAGAGTCTGTGCATCAGCCTCCACAGGGCTCTGAGGCACAGATGCTGCCTCTTGGTGGTATGTAATTGCTGGATGTCTAGGGGCGCTGGACGGCTGACATTTGGTTCATGCAGTCTCGATCAGGGTTTTGTAGGGCTATGATGGGCAACTGTGCCCTGTGGGTGCTGGATAGGAGTCCCTCAATAAATTGCTCCTTTAACAGTCTGTCTCCATTTTTCACACTGTCTGGATCAATCTGCTTTATGGCTCGCAGTGCCTCCTGCAGGTTAAGAGCATAGTCCCGTATACTGTCCTGCGCCCTTTGTTTACACCCAGAGAATCTCATTTTTATTTCAGGTGCAGTGCGGGTGTCAAAGGTGCTCCTTAGCTTAGCCAGAAGCTTTTTAACAGTCTCTTTATCAGTGTCCTGCCAGGACTTTACTTCTCTTTGCGCTGCACCAGTTAGCTGCCCAATAAGGATGTTCACTTTTTGGCTTTCAGACAGAGGATACACTTCAAACAAACTGTGCAGTCTCTCTTTAAGGCCGCTTCTGGCATATATGGCATGGATAGCGGCATTATGGGGACTGCTGCAGCCATCGCTTGATCTTGTGCTCTGGAGGTGGCGCTGGCCACTGGATTCTGCGGTGCTAATGAAGCCGCAGCTGCGCTTGCCCCTGCATCTTGCGGCACTGTGGGGGGGGTATGGTGGCGTCCACCGCTGCACCTTATCTTGCCTCAGACATTCTATTCTCTCCCCTAGTTAATGTTGGCCAGGCTCCGTGTTCTGCTGGCTTACCAGGTTGCAGCTCTGCAGGCTGGATGATCAGGGAATGCCGGGACTGCAGGCCTCAGCTTCTCACTTCCCACCCGCTGTTGTCTTCGCGAGCAGCACTTCACTTTTCGCGCTCTCTAACAGGCTCCGTCCACGACAGCACGCCCCTTCGGCTTCCCGCGCGTGCTAAGTGGCGGGGTAATGGCGGCAATTTTCACAATCAGTCTATAGTACACAGTACAGTTTCTGTCACATAGGACCCAGTGGCACCGGGCTTTGTAAATCCTGTTTGTGATGCCAAAATTGGATCACAGGGCTGTGGGATACTCGGTACCGGGCCAGTGTCTCAGAGGGATGTGTCACTGTGGAGGTGACCCGCTCCGTGGCCCTGGGCGTCCAATGCAAAATGAGTGAAATGTATTTGAATAAAGTTTTTAGGTAGATGATTCGTGACGCCACCTGTGTTGCTCGGCAATGAAGGTGTTAAGCTGACGCTGTGGTGCAGATCCTATGGTACAGATGGTATAAGGCAGCAAAGATGTAATAGCTCCCCACAGGTAGAGCTGTAGTCCCAGGGCAGTAGTAATAGGTGTTGAGGTAGATGGTGTAGTGTTAGGCACAGAGATGTAGCAGTTCTGAGTGGGTTTCAGGAAGGATTCAAAGAACACAACAGTGTGCAGTTTCTTTTACCTTTACTGTAGGTATAGTCCAGGATTCAGATCACAGATGGTACAGGAATTGGTCAGCCTGGAAGCAACTTGGGAATCTCTCTATTCAGATGGGTTGTGTAGTCTCCTTTCGAGCACTAATCTGAAATACTTGCAGTTCTGAATTACACTCAAGTTCCTCTTGCTTGATGTTACTTAAACTCCACTCATATGGCAGGCAGCTGTAGCCGTCTCTTTCTGGCTCACACACGTTGCTGCTCTGACTCCGAGTCTTTGGTGAGAACAGAGCATTTACAGCCTCTTGTTCCTCCGGTTTCTGCTGCAGGACCATAAGTATCCATACAACCTCGGATACCGGCACCCAGACGATGCGCTTCAGCTAGGAGTGAGCCTGACTTCAGCTCAATTCTCCCAGCTCGTCTCCCCACGTCCACTCTCTTCACCCTCTCTGCACAATCTGACTAACTTCCCTTTCCTGGCCACAGAGAGCAGCTCCTCAGCAGTTTGGGTTCAGAGCTCCCTCTGCTGGCCTGGAGTGGGAACTGTGCTGTGTGCTGGATTTACCTGATAGAGAGATCCTTCATTGCTTCCAAGCATGACATCACACTCCCTAGGAGGAAAGTAAAGCCACTGGGGTGACCGTACTCCTGGGGGCGCCACACATGCCTCAAATTTTATATATTTGTACAGATCATGCTGTTGAGATAATGCGAGCTGTCTAGAGGAGGGGAGGGGGTTGAGTGGGCTTTCCTTGTTATGTTGGGGGTTTGCTTTATTTAGTTAAAAACAGAAAATGATTATATCTCTGTATTAAGTATATTGCTGTACTCTTCTTAATAAAAATCTATTTGAGTAAAAAAATACCATTAAAGTGAACATGTCAGGTCACGACTCCTGATCTAAGTAAAAGCAGAGCATGTGAGGGATTAAAATGAGCTTCAAAATGGTGTCCCTGCCAGAGACAGTATTCAGAAGTGAAAGGAGAAAACCACATTATTAACATACTGGTTCTGCTCCATTCCAGTTGTAAGGGGATCGACGATGCAGCTGGTGCCTGCGTGCTGGGTCCAGAAATAGGGAGGCTGCATTCACTGTTTCCGGGGGGAAACCTGAGTGAGCCGGACGTTCCCCTGGTGCCAGGGGAAAGCTATAGAGATTAGGGGCTTCCTGCTTTAGGAGGTGGCGGAAGAGAAAAAAAGAAAGCGTGCGAAGGAGGTCAGTTTGGCACCAGGGCAGAGCAGCGCGCGACAGGTGAGCAGTGTGCTCCGCTCCCCATCCTGACACAGAGTACCGGCGCTGCGACAGGCCAGGCTGCAGGCGATCAGAAGGGCAGGGACTGCTGTGCTGAGTGAAGCAGTGTGCCCAGCAGTAATCCAGAGAGAAAGAGCCGAGCAGATCAGAGCCATGTAGAGCCATGCACAGAGCTGAGCCGAGTCGGGTGTTGAAGCAGCCACAGAGAGTAGTGCTCTGACCGGGAGCACCAGCGCCAAGCAGATCAATGTCACCCGCCGTCAATAGTGGGGACCAGGGAGAGCAGGATGTGCGGTGTGTGTCCAGTGACCAACGGAGAGAACCATGTGCCGTATACTGCGTGACTGTGAGTACCGCACATGCGCTGCCCAGGAGGGACCGCATATTAAACTGACACTTGTGACCTGACATTGTCAGCAGATAGTTGCCCTGACACTTGTGACCTGACTGCACCAGTGAAGATAGTTTAGGAGCCACATTGAGCTTATACAGGGCTGTGACTCATGCCTTTGCTAGCCACCTGCAGTATATGGACTAGGGGCAGTGAAGGTACCGGAGACCGACCACTGCCACCAGAAGACAGATCATTGTTTACAGTATATTTCTGGAAAAGACACTGTGCCCGACGTTGCTGGTGCTATTGAGTTCGCAGCAGGAACTGGAGTTTAAGGACTTCCTGACACACGTGCTAACGAACTGCCGTTATCGGAAACGTTCTCCGCTTGACCATATCCTTTGCCTTTTATCCCTTGTTTAACCCTTTACCTCCCTGCGTGGAGTATTCCCTGTAAGTAAACCTGTTAACCCTTGCTCTATCTCCTGTCTGTCACTGCATCCTGCGTTCCTGCTAGAACCTTTTACAGTCATCAGGGAGGGGCACAACACTGAGTAGTCACAGCTGTTCTCCGATTGCCCACTGTTCAGTTGAGTTGTACCTGGAAGAAGTCAACATGGTTTTTAGGTCTGGGGAATGTGGAGAAGAAATGAAAGACAATGATGAGACGTCACCAGTAAGTCGCTGCTGTAAAGTAAGTTAATTGCAAAAGACAGGGTAACGCATTGGGGAAAAAAACTGTGTGGTGCGCTCAGGGACGGCGTTAGGGGCAGGCAGCCAGGCAGGCAGCTGCTTAGGGGCCCCGCTCCCCCAGGGACCCCCAGCTAGAGGCACATCACACAGCTGCTATGAGGCCTGTGAGGCAGGGGGGCCCGCCTGCCACCAGCGCCGACTCCCCCCGCCGCCACATTGAACTACACTGGCGTCATAGATGTCACCTCCATTTCCCCTGAGGAAGCCACGCTGAGGTTGGCGATATGCGTGGGGTCTCTCCCTCCTCCTCCTGTCACATCATGCGGGCATTAGGTCTTTTTCCTGGACTTTTTGTGGATGCATCCCATTTATGGGTTTGTAGCTTATAGGCATCCTCGGCATTCCTATATCTCTTATCTTTGAGTTATATGCGAGCATTGCCATAGGAAGTTCTCAATAGTTTGCTTTTTGCCCAAACAAGCTTTATATTCTCTTCTTTCTTGATCTCCACTTATTTATATTTAGAAACTCATAGGTTTCTCATGTGGTATAATATGGCATAGATCTTTGGTCATTTAGGAGTTTATATGAGTAATATCACATCACTTCAGGTGATATATACTTTATTGCTTATCTTTATATAATGGCATGGATCTTCGTTTTCATTGGCAGCTTGCATTAGTTACATCAGATTATTTCTAGTGATATGCACTTTATTGCTCATTTGCACATAATGCCTTGCCATGCTATGTAACATCATCATGTTTCATAAATGTTCCACTTGAGTCCTGGATGTTGTGAACATTTGCACATTTGTTATATGTATGATTACGTGTCATATGTGCCTTTTGCATAGCCTATTGGAGGGGATGAGCATTTGGTTCTTATTTTGGAACCTTTTTCTTTGGAGTGTCACACATGGTCAATTTGTTCTGGCCTTTTGTAATTGTTTTTAATTTTACCAATGTCACTGTTGTGTGAATTTTTTTGTATGTGAATAAAATGTATTATTTTTTATGTTATATTGTAGTCATAATTATGGGGTTGATCGCGCCCGATATGCACACTTCTTTCTTTTGTTTCTTGTTCTCATAGTCATGTGTGTGGTCACCATTCCCCCTTAATATTTTGTAGTGCCCTCAAGTTTCCTTCTTTTCATTGCGTCATAGATGCCAGTACAGTTCAAAGCAATGATGGAGGAGAGATCGTCAGCTGACGCTCCCTCTCCCATCATTCCCCACACTGCGTGTGCCAGATGACATCACTTCATCGCCCACCCACTGTGTTCCGGGCAAAGCAGCCGCTGAGACAGGAGACAGCCGGGAGCAGCACGGGCATGAGGAGAGGTGAGGTGTGTGTTTTTTTCCATGTAACAGTGAGTACTGGACTGTGGGGCCACTCTCTGGGGGGGAGCAATGCAGGCTGTGCTATATACCATGGTGCTGTGCTACATACCATGTGGGGCTGTGCTGTATACCATGTGCAGCTGTGCAGTATACCATGTGGGGCTGTGCTGTATACCATGTGGGGCTGTGCGGTATACCTTGGTGCTGTGCTGTATACCATTTGGGTGTCACAAAGTGACTGGCCCTGTTTGACATGACCCAACAAGCGGTCGGTCACAAAATGACAAAACAAACAAGGGAACATCGGGGACATAATTACAACAGTGGGCCCTGTGATAGGGAACGGGGAAATGGACACCTCCTGCACTCTCCTGAGGCTGTGCCCTGATCTATCCTGACATCCCTATATGGCTTCTTTCAAACCGTTGCCGAGCAGGATACCTTATCCCTCACTTGCCCTGCACCTATCCCTCAGTAGGGAATTGGCAAGTGCGGACACTGGTCCCACCGCTGCACTAATACAACTCCAAGGGAAAATATAACAGACAAGGTAAGACAAACAACATTTAGCTCTCTCTGCTGCAATGCACCGCACAACAGAGTAAGGCACCCGATCACAGCATTCAGCTGAAGCACCACTGCACCAGAAAGCTCCTATCTACAGCACTGTTGGTTTCCAAAAGAACCTGTATAACCAACAGTCAGCAATACAATTACAGTAGTGGCCACCGGGGGAAAAAAATGATGTTAACCCTGATGGCCTGAAAGGAAAAAAGTTTTAATGTGAGAATCCAGATCTGACACAGATCCAAAAATGGATGGTGACAGTGGGGCTGTGCTATATACCATGTGGGCTGTGCTATATACCATGTGGGGCTGTGTTATATACTATGTGGGCTGTGTTATATACTATGTGGGCTGTGTTATATACTATGTGGCTGAGTTATATACTTTGTGGCAGTGTTATATACCATGGGGGGTACATTATACATCATATTCTATTGGGGAGTCTGTGTTATATAATATGGGGAGGTGGGCTGTATTCTATTCTATTCGGGGCTGTGTTATATTCTATGGGGGGCTGTATTATATTTATTATATTCTATGGGGGGTGATTGCATCATACTCTATGAGGGGGCTACATTATACTATATGAGGAGGCTACATTGTATTCTATGGGGGACTGCATTATATTCAATGGGGGCTAGATTATATTGTATGGGGCTTCATTATACTTTATGAGGGGGCTACATTATATGCTATTGGGGCTGCATTATACTATATGAGGAGGGCTACATTGTATTCAATGGAGGGGCTACATTATACTATATAAGGGGCTGCATTATATCCTATGGGGGGCTGCATTATACTCTGAGGGGGCTGCCATATATTCTATGGGGGGGCTGTATTATACTATTTGAGGGGGCTGCATTATATTCTATGAGGGGATTACATTATACTCTGTGGGGTGGCTGCATATATGACTATGTGGAATACATTATACTATATGAAGAACTATGGGGTGCATTATACTATGGGAAGTGAATTGTACTACATGGATGACTGGTGGTGTATTATTCTATATGGAGCACTATGAGGAGTGTATTATACTATATGGAGGACTGAGCAGTGTATTTTAATATATGGAGAACTATGAGGAGTGTATTATATTATATGGAGGACCGAGTAGTGCATTATACTATATGAAGGACTGAGTGTATTTTAATATATGGAGGGCTATGAGGAGTGTATTATACTATATGAAGGATTATGAGGAGTGTATTATACTATATGGAGGACTATGGGGAGTGTATTATACTATATGGAGGACTGAGGAGTGTATTATACCATATGGAAGACTATGGGTTCACATTATATTATATGGAGGACTAGAGAGAGTGTATTATACTATATGGAGGACTATGGGAAGTGTATTATACTATATGGAGGCCTGCGGAGTGTATTATACTAAATGGAGGACAATGGGGCACATTATATTATATGGAGGACTATGGGATGTAAACTGTAGATGTGCTGCTGATAACATGATACTGTATGGGGACAGATTGATCCATTAGTGATCATTCTGTCCTCATCATTCTTTCTCTGACGGTGGAAAGAGACCGGGAAGCAAATGTTGAACGACTTCAATATTGTCGATCACACTCATTTAACGTCCTGAACTCAGCTCATGTAGATATAACCAAAATGCTTCTGTGTGATGTGCAATATGTTAGCACTTGGGGCCCCATTTTAAATTTTGCCTAGGGCCCCACTTTGCCTACAACCGGCCCTGGGTGTGCTACGTGCTCCACTTTGTCCCCACCCTTTCATTGTTTCCTATAACATACATTTGAGCACATGTGTGTTTGTTTCATGACCCTGATGACAACGTAGTGATTTCAGATGACCAGGTTGTACAGTAAATGATACACAAAAATAGCCCTTCCATGCTTATGTCAATAAACAAAAAGCTATGGCTCTTGAAATGCAAAATATAATAAAAAAAAATGTTAAATAGAAGATTTGATAATATTGAACCCATTCTCAAAATGCGCCATATATATACAGTGCTGCGGGGTGCTGTCTGAGTGTTGGTGCTGTCTGAGACAGCTAGTGTTGGTATTGTCTGAGACAGCATCAATCACAGCAGTCACAATGCATGGGGTGATTGCAATGTAACCTTGCATGATTAACCCCTTTGGCACTGATTTGCTGAACAATAATTACTGACCAATCAGCGTCAAAGGCGTTAATCTAAAATAGCAATCACCACTCTGCACGCCATCTTTGTCTCAGAGTTGGCGTGCAGAGTCGTTGTATACCCCCTGTTACCTGAGAGAGAGAAAATATAATTGGTGGCTAGTGCGATTCTCCTGTGATCTGTCTTCGGTAATCTGTGGTCAGAGGCGTATCTAGGCTTTCTGGCACCCGGGGCAAGAATTTGGTTCGGCGCCCCCCCCCCCCAAAAAAAAAAAAAAAATAACTATGTGACTTGCACACTTAGCCATGTACCCACGAGCTGCTCTCCCTAATGCTCTCAATGTTCAGTAAAAAACTGAAAGCAGGAAGAGAAGCTCGTTGTCACAAGACCATATCTATGAAAATCGCATATGAGTGAAGTGTCCGTGTGATGACACTGGAACCTGCAGAGCTGAGTCCTGACATTGGAGCTTCTGAATTCTCACAATGAATGCACTGCACACTTTTAGGATTCTCCCTTGCCGATGTACAGTCATGTCAGCACAAGTATGTGATTTGTATACTTCTGGCCACATTCCGACTAGACGTGCCCGGCCTCGCTCTGCTCATTTTCATTGAGTGAGGCCACACATGTCTAGTCAGCATGTGACCGTATGTATGTAAATTACCGGCACGAGAGAATCCTGACAGCGTTCAGTGAGCACTGTGAGAATTCAGAAGTCTGCAGTCACATAGAATGACTGCAGACTCAGCACAAACCTGGACAACCCCTTTAATGTTCCTAACAAATAAAAACATGAGAATTAGTCAGTATCACTAATAATATTTACATCCAGGTACCTTATAGATGACGTCGTCTCTGCAGTCGTTCTCCTTTTCTTCTTCTTGTCCAGACCCCATGATGAGTTTTCTCATCCACATCTCGTCTCTGCAGACTTCCATCTTCTCCGGTCTTCTGCAGCAAATCTTCACACGATGCCCTTAAAGATAGAAGTGTCATTATAATGCTCCTAAATACAAATGTCTGCAATATACTGTCACCTCACACTATTCCCCTCCCTCCTCATACTGTCTCCTCTATCATCCTCCTGTTCACCATACTGTCTCCTCATATATTTACCCCCTCACTCTCTATACTGTCTGCTCACACATATCCTCGACTCCCCATACTGTGTCTGCACACATCCCATCACCCTCACTCCCCATACTGTGCCCACATAAATTCATCCGTTTGCACCCCTTACTGTCTGCACCCATCCCCCATACTGCTTCCTCATATATGCCCTCATACATACTCTTCATTTTGTGTCCTCAAATCTCCCCACACACGTTAAATACCATCCCCACTCCAAATCCACCACACACATTAAGTACCCCCCATCCCCACTCCAAATCCCCCCACACATTAAGTATCCCCCATCCCCACTCAATAATCCCTTGTCCCTACTCCCAAATCCCCCCACACATTAAGTATCCCCCATCCCCACTCCCAAATCCCCCCACACATTATGTACCCCCACTCATTAACCCCCATCCCCACTAATTAACCCCATCTCCACTCATTAAACCCCATACATTAACCCCCCTACACATTAACCCCCCCACTTATTAACCCCCATCGCCACTCATTAACCCCCACACTCATTAACGCCCCACTCATTAACCCCCATACTTTAACCCCCACACATTAACCCCCCCACTCATTAACCCCATCCCCACATTAACCCCCACACTTTAACCCCCATCTCTACTCATTAACCCCCATCCCCACATTAACCCCCATCTCCACTCATTAACCCCCCACTCATTAACCCCCATCTTCACTCATTAACCCCCCACTCATTAACCCCCATCTTCACTCATTAACCCCCCCACTCATTAACCCCCATCTCCACATAAACCCCCTCACTTTAACCCCCATCCCCACATTATCCCCCATCTCCACTCAATAACCCCCCCCTCATTAACACCCATCCCCACATTAAACCCCATCTCCACTCATTAACCCCCCGACTCATTAACCCCCATCCCCACTCATTAACACCCCCCCATCTTCGGTGGTTCTTCAGCTCCACAGAGGAGCACACTTACCACCAGCGTTTGCTCTGGGCGCCGGGGAGTGACGTCAGCAGCGTGATCACATGACATGATCACGCTGCTGACGTCGCTCTGACCCGGCGGTCAGAGCTAATTGTACAGGCGTCTGTATAGACACCAGTACAATTGCTGCCTGGGAGCCGGCGCGGCCTCCTTCTCTGCGTCGGCTGTCAGCTTAACAGCTGACACAGAGAACAGCCGGCTCACAGGATGGGGGGCGGCAGAGCGCAGCCGCCGGGGGGGAGACACTGCAGACCGCTGCATTAGGCGGCCCGACTGCGCCCCCCTGCTGGCTGCGCCCGGGGAAACTGCCCCGGCTGCCCCCCCTGGATACGCCACTGTCTGTGGTGTGTCTCCTGCGATCTGTGCTATGTGTTGGCTGTTGTGTGACTGATCTGTGCTATGTGTTGGCTGTTGTGTGACTGATCTGTGATCACAGCAGCAGCAGATCAACAATCCCTTTTCCAGTTCTCAACCCTCAACCACCCTCCCCCGATCCTCTGCCAATTGTATTTTTGGTGCACTTTTTTGCAGTGTAAGTGACCTCCGATTTTTTTTGTGGAACAAAAAAATAATAGTAGTTAGTACAATACAGCTTTATAGGTAGGTAGGTAGCGCATTAGAGTAGCGGGCTTTGCAGTGTACAGTGGGTACGGAAAGTATTCAGACCCCTTTAAATTTTTCACTCTTTGTTTCATTGCAGCCATTTGGTTAATTCAAAAAAGTTAATTTTTTTTTCTCATTAATGTACACTCTGCACCCCATCTTGACTGAAAAAAAACAGAAATGTAGAAAGTTTTGCAAATTTATTAAAAAGGAAAAACTGAAATATCCCATAGTCATAAGTATTTAGACCCTTTGCTCAGACACTCATATTTAAGTCACAAGCTGTCCAATTCCTTGTGATGCTCCTTGAGAAGGTTCTACTCCTTCATTTGAGTCCAGCTTTATTTAATTAAACTGATAAGACTTGATTTGTAAAGGCACACACCTGTCTACATAAGACCTCACAGCTCACAGTGCATGTCAGACCAAATGAGAATCATGAGGTCAAAGAAACTGGCCAAGAAGGTCAGAGAAAGAATTATAACAATGCACAGATCTGGCCAAGATTACAAAAGAATTTCTGCCGTACTCAAGGTTCCTAAGAGCATGCAGTGGCCTCCATAATCCTTAAATGGAAGATGTTTGGGACCTCCAGAAGTCTTCCTAGACCTGGCCATCCAGCCAAACTGAGTAATCATGGGATGAGACTTGGTAAGAGAGGTAAAGAAGAACCCCAAAATCACTGTGACTGAGCTCCACAGATGCAGTAGGAAAATGGGAGAAAGTTCCACAAGGTCAACTATCACTGCAGCCTCTCCTCAGTGCCAGACATATGAAAGCCCACATAGAGTTTGCTAAAAAACACATGAAGGACTCTCAGACTATGAGAACTAAGATTCTCTGGTATGGTGAGATGAAGATAGAACTTTTTGGTGATAATTTTAAGTGGTTTGTGTGGAAAAAACCAGGCACTGCTCATCTCCTGCCCAATGCTGTTAGGAACGGCGGAACGCACTAAATAAAAATAATAATAAAGTGTGTTCGCCGCTCGGGGTCCACCGTGCAGTAGGTGTTGCAACCGTTGCTGAGTAATGGCAGACGAGCAATATGGCGATATAATGCGCACGGGTTCAACTTCACCCGAAGTGCCCAGAGCGGGCTCTGTTCACACACAGAGGCGCCGCAACAAAAACATGCAAAAGGCTGAGCCTGTTAGAGTCACAGGCCTCAGGTAAATGCACACACGGTATAAGGTCACAGGAGCAGGAACTAAGACAGAGGGGCTGTGTAGGGAAGGTGACCTGACGGACGGACTAGTCAGCGTGAAGAAGGAAAGGTTTGCTCAGTGTAGGTAGGTGTCAGTTATTACAGTGGGGAAACAGCTAGGAAAGTGTAGTGGACGTGCAGTACCTTGGGTTGACCATTAGATGGCAGGGAGGAGTGTGAGCAAAGGACTTGACAACAGCTTAGGGCTTTAGAAACCGTTGGTCATGGGGGGCGGGGTTACAGTGACAGGGGACCGGGAGAGCTATAAATATGGAGGGAGGGTTCCAGAAGGTTCCAGTCCCCAGGGGGAGCTCCAGTGACAGGAGGACTGCGACAGTCTGTGCACTGTGAGGAGAATCTAAACCAGGGGGACTGAGGAGAGAGAACGTCAGGGGGGTGGTCCTGACAGGAAGGACCGCAGAAGGGACGAGGCATTGGGTGTGAGACACCATATTTGACACGACGACTGATCAGTGGAAGCGCTGTTGGTTTACAGGCCTAAGGCGGCCACAGTGACGGACCTGTCAGGAGCGTCGACGAGTGAAGAGGGGACGGTGTACGCACACGTGTCCCCAGTACAGAGTGAGCGGCCCTGGAAACAGAGGGCCGTGAGGGAAAGAAAGTGTGGTGTGTTCTGAGGCCGTCAGATGGACGGCAAGTGAAATAAAGCTTGGACCTGTTGCACCCAGAAACTGCCTCCATCTTGTCTCTGTTTCATCTCTGCGCGGTAAGAAGTGGGACCACCCCCCAGCTCGGCCCACCGACCCTTCAGCTGCGTCCGTCTAGACCTACCGTGTGTGCGGCGTCGCTATTCCGAACGCCAAGAAGGGCTGCAACTGCAGCGCGGCGCAGGACACTGCCGCTGGATGACACAGCTACAAAGCAGGCGCTATGTCGGACGCTAGTGCAGAGGTGCGGTGTGCACAGTGGCCTAAGGCTTGCCACAGACTGGCGCAGACTACTGAACTAATTCCCTAACCACATGCGTAATATGAGAGGGAAGGGGTTTCATAATAAGTCAGTCACCAGAATCATACATCCATCTCCATTCACACATAGCAGTATAGTCTATACTAGCGCATGGCGGAACGGCCATGCGCACTTTTTATAGCCGTGCGGGACCTTCCAGATCTCCGAGATGGAACAATGAGATCAGGAACAGGACCTGGACACATGACTCCCGATCTCCAATGGGAGATCGTCTCATGAGCATGCCCAGTAGGAGCACAGAGGGACTTAGTCTCTGGAGCGGTCTGCTGCAAAGTAATCTCCTCTGCAGTAGAAAGACAGCAGGAGACTGCAGAATGTGAGGCTCTGGATTCCTGCAGAGCAGGCGCAGAAACCTGATGCCTAACACAATTCAATCCCAACAGTGAAACATGGTGGTAGCAGCATCATGCTATTGGGGTGTTTTTTAGCTGCAGGAACTGGTTGAAACTGAAGGCAACATGAATGCATCCAAGTACAGGGATATCCTAGATGAAAACCTCTTCCAGAGTGCTCTGGACCTCAGACTTGGCCGAAGGTTCACCTTCCAACAAGACAATGACCCTAAGCACCCAGATAAAATAACAGAGGATCCCCAAATCCAAGTGTGAAAAACTTGTTGCATCATTCCCAAGAAGACTCATGGGTGTACTAGCTCAAAAGGGTGCTTCTACTCAATACAGAGAAAAGGGTCTGAATACTTATGACCATGTGATATTTCAGTTTTTCTTCTTTATTAAATTTGCAAAAATGTCTACATTTCTGTTTTTTTTCAGTCAAGATGGGGTGCAGCGTGTGCATTCATGAGAAAAAAATAACTTTTTTGAATTTACCAAATGGCTGCAATGAAGCAAAGAGTGAAAAATTTAAAGGGGTCTGAATACTTTCATACCCACTGTAAGTGACATCCGATTTTCTTTAAGAAAAAAATATGACAGAGTGTTAGGAACGGCGGAACGCACTAAATAGAAAAGCTAATAAAGTGCGTTCACTGCTTGGGGTCCACCGTGCAGTAGGTGATATAACCGCTGCTAAGTGGTGGCAGGAGCAATATGGCGGAGGTGCGCACGGGGTTAAACTTCACCCAGGTGTGCAGAACAATCTCTATTGAGTCACAGAGATGTCAAACACGAGACAAATACAATAGAGCTGAGCCTGTTAAAGTCACAGTGCTCAGAATAGTTGCACACATGGTATCAGGTCACAGGAGCAGAGCCAAGGACAGCGGGACTGCGTCCCTCTAGACCTACAGTGTGTGCGACGTCGCAACTGCGGATGCCAAGGAGTGCTGCTACTGCAGCACGGCGTGGGACACTGCCGCTACACGACAATGCTAGTACGCAAGCGCAATGTCGGACGCTAGCAACTGTGGATGATGAAGCGCTGGCGCTGGTACTAAACTCAATCCCTAACCACAAATGTAATATCAGAGGGTAGGGGTTTCAAATGAGTCATTCACAAGAATCATGCATCCATCCTCATTCACACAGCAGCAAGTATGACTATACTAGCGCATGGCGGAACAGTCATGCGTGCCTTTTATAGCAGCCGGGACCTTCCGGACGCCTCCAGATCTCCGAGCTGGACTAATGAGATCTGAAACAGGATCTGAGCACATGACTCCCAATCTCCAATGGGAGATCGTCTCATGAGCATGCTCAGAAGATGGACAGAAGGACTTAGCCTCTGGAGTGATTTGCTGCAAGGCAATCTCCTCTGCAGTAGATAAACAGCAGGAGACTGAAGAATGTGAGGGTTTGGATTCCTGCAGAGCAACGCAGGAATCTGACGCCTAACACAGAGTATCTTTATAGGTAGGGAGATAGTGTATTAGAGTAGCCGACGTTGCAGTGTTAGTGACGTCCGATTTTCTTTTAGAAAAAAAATAGTAGTTACTTCAGAAAATCTTTAGGACATTCATATTGTGACCAGGTATTAATATGCATGGCTGCTCTATTCTGTGTTTTTTTTTTTTTATTTTTGTCCTTTTTCAGTGAAATACCTCCGCTCAGTAGTCACAGTGTGTTTTTGCTGAAAAAAGCAGTTAAAAAAAATGCACAAACCTATTATTATTAATATTTGCATTATTTTACTCACTTGTATAGCACCGTTATTTCCACAGAGCTTCACAGACATTATCATCGCTGTCCTCATTGAAGCTCACAATCGAAATTCCCTATATGTATTTGGAATGTGGGAGGAATCCGGAGAACAAGAGGGAAACCCACGCAAACACCAGGAGAATGCTCCATGCACTTGTTGTTCCACACGTATTTATTTGCAACTTTCATGTTAGTATTTAAGGGCCCTGAATTTATGTAGGAGCAATAGTCTGAAGCTGTTATTCGATAGCTGCTATAGTAATATAATTCAGGATGAGTTTGTAGTTAATTGTTCACAGTTTATTCATTGAATGAAAAATCCATCTGTTCCTTCTCTGTAAGGTGACTCCTATCTGTTTAGTGCTGTCATAGTTCTCCCAGTTCTCCTATGACTTGCACACACAGAATCATTATTTATACCCAATGCACCACTGCAGAGCTTTCATAAAAGCATCAGATGTCACCAAATACAAACTCCAAAAATTTTGGAGTTATTATGTATGAGGTTTTAGAACCGCTTTATGAAGTTTTTTTTATAATGAGTGAGCTTTTTATTGAGAAACGTACATCTGCATTAAAACCACAAGTACTCACTTACAGTGCAGTCACTATGTGTCTTTTTTCAAATACAGGAAGTAATGAATAAAGACAAAAATCAAAATCACAATTATCTCTCATTTTAGGTTTTATAGACCTGCAGGAAATGCTGAAAGCTTAAAAGGCAACTCATGTTTTTTTCTATTTTTAGTGATTAAAATAACATACCTACCTATTATGTAGTGTATTGTGTGGTTGATTATTTCATGTTTATTATGGCTACTTCCTTATTTTATCATTTTATAGACCAAAGAAAAGATTTATTTCTTGCAGCTCATGCACAGAACTGATTTGTATGTGGATACGGTTGGCAAAGAACCGAGTATACAGTAGTACACAGGAGACAAGCAAGAGGAGGGGTCTGAAATTCATTCATTAGATCTCCAGAGGAAGTCTAAACCAGCAAGAGCATCAACAAGTGAGCAGAGACGGGGAAAGGGATACAGCAACATCTTGACTTTTAAAACTTACAAGGCAGCACAAGGGTAGCTCTGGGATTGATACGATGAGAACTATTGAGTTGGACTAATTCAGATGCGGAAAATCTGTGCTTATTCATAACTACAGCAGGGCGTCTGGTTTACTTATGTAAAAATGGTCGTTTGAGACAGGCTCAGCTGTTCACTTCAATTTTTGACAAGAGCAGAAAAACGACTGCAGAAAGGGCTTAAACACAGAACTGCGGCCTATCATCTACATTCGGATAACAGCATCTGCCACTGATCATCAGCACAGCCATGGGGTCAGTAACATCAGCTCTGACCAGGTCAAAAAACACAGTGGTTCAGCTAAGCAAAGAGCCTGGAGCAAACAATGACTGGAAGCCCGGTAAAGCAAAGAAGCGGAGGGCGTCTGACTGCTTGGACCAAGGACTTCCTCACCCAGCTTGGGAGAGGGCTGATCCAGGTGTGGTGGAACCGGGTGAACTGTCCGTAGTGCTGAACACAGCTCATGCAACCGAGGAGTCAGCACCCAGCAGCTCCCCACTGTACAGCGGCAGCAGCTCAGCCTGTAAGTCCCCTCTGCACCCCTCTCACTAGTCACTACTTACACATGAAAAGTTTGGGCGAACTGTAGGTCTAATATCACACGTTGTATCTAGATTTAGAAAGATTTTAGTATCCAGCAAAAGCACACATGATGTTCGTAATTATTTAGGATCTTTCTCGGCCTTTTGTCTTTTTGTTGTTATAGAAGTAGAATAACATCATGCGAATAAATCTGTCACATGACAACAACAGACCCTACAATCTGCATTGACTATAATGGGGTCTGTTTACTTTCTGTCGTGCTTTTAGTATTTGTGATGGAGATTTCTACCAAAAACTCCAATACCTTAATGCAGATATTTCTCCAAAATCCTTTTTTTGTGATATAATGCTCTTTTTGTGCTTTGCGTTACTTCATTATCTTAGCTTTATATGTATTGCCATTTTGTTTTTAAAATCTTTGGTAAAACGTCAAGTTCAGCATCCAATGACCTGGGAATCAGTCATCATAGTAAGTGTTGCTGTGTTTAAATGATGGAAATATCTGAGCCACCAATATACAATCAACAGATTCACCAAAAATGCTTGTTTGTGATGAGTGATAACAGAACACTTTTTAGTGGTGGTATTCAAAGCTTTGGGTCCTTGTATGTACATAGAACGCTTAGAGTGACTGGATGCAAAGTTCTTAGTGAATTCCTGTGTGTTGTTGTATTGCCACTCTTTTACAATAGTATTGCATTCCATAAAGTTGCTCTCTTCACTTTGAGTGTCAACACTTTTCTCCTATCGTACTGTAGGCATATCCTTTTTAGATAGTCTGTGAAAGTGGTGTCCATACCCTTATTTCTACAGCATAGGCAATTTCATTTATAATGCAAAGTAAAAAGCGTTAAAAGCGTTATGCAAATCCCTCAAAACGAGTGCTAGTTTTTGAACAATGAAATTATTTACTCTTTTGTATCATGCGCTGGAGCCCAGGTTTTTAAAAAAAAATTATTTATCTATTTGTAATCTGAATAATTAACACTAGAAGTTCATTTATTTAGTGACTTTCTCTCTTAGCATTGCTTGACTTCCATAATGATTTCTTAAATTAGGGCAAATTTGAAAAAAAAAATACTTTAAATGTTTGTATATACATTTTAATAGTTTTCAACCTTTTGTAATGCATATATTCACCTTGAAGTAATTAATAAGTAGGTGATATACCGTATTCTCTTGTTAATATCTTTTAGACGTAAATATAATACAACATTCAATCTATATAGCTCCTCCTCATTGTGTTGCTCGTTCTGTTTGTGTCAATGAATATAAAAAGTTCAAACAACCTTCTTAACCCCTTCACTCCTAGAGCTTTTTTCGATTTTTCGTTTTCGTTTTTCGCTCCCCTTCTTTCCAGAGCCATAACCTTTTTATTTTTCCGTCAATATGGCCATGTGAGGGCTTATTTTTTGCGGGACGAGTTGTACTTTTAAACAACCCCATTGGCTTTACCATGTCGTGTACTACAAAATGGGAAAAAAATTCCAAATGCAGTGAAATTGCAAAAAAAGGGCAATCCCACACTTGTTTCTTGATTGGTTTTTTTGCTAGATTCTTTAAATGCTAAATATAACCTGCCATTATGATTCTCCAGGTCATTAGGAGTTCAGAGACACCAGACATGTCTAGGCTCTCTTTTATCTAAGTGGTGAAAAAAAATTCCAATTTTACTAAAAAAAAAAAAAAAATTGTGCAATTTTCTGAGACCCGTAGCGTCTCCATTTTTCGTGATCTGGGGTCGGGTGAGGGCTTATTATTTGCGTGCCAAGCTGACGTTTTTAATGATACCACTTTTGTGCAAATATGTTCTTTTGATCGCCCGTTATTGCATTTTAATGGAGTGTCGCTGCGACCAAAAAAACGTAATTCTGGCGTTTTGCATTTTTTCTCGCTACGTCGTTTAGCGATCAGGTTGATGCTTTTTTTTATTGATAGATTGGGGGATTCTGAACTCGGCAATACCTAATATGTGTATGTGTGATTTTTTTTATTGTTTTATTTTGATTGAGGCGAAAGGGGGGTGATTTGAACTTATTTTTTTTTTTTCTATTTTTAAACATTTTTTTTACTTTTGGCATGCTTCAACAGCCTCCATAGGAGGCTTGAAGCATGCACAACTCATTTGGCTCTGCTACATATGGGCGATGAAAGCTTGCTTCAGCAGCACATATACTAAAATTGGACCGATACAGAGAAGATTAGCATGGCCCCTGCGCAAGGATGACATGCAAATTCATGAAGCATTCCATATGGGCGATGATCAGATCGCCCCTATGTAGCAGATTTACTGCTGTGCTTTGAGCGCCGGCCACCGGGCGGCGCTCAAAGCGATCTGCCTGCAACAGCCATAGAGGCCTCTGGTTGTCAGTGCAACGTGTCGCCGACCCCCGATCACGTGACGGGGCCGGCGACAAGCTCACTTCCGGCCCGGTGGCCGGAAGTGCTATTTAAATGCCCGCTGTCAGCTTTGACAGTGGGATTTAACTAGTTAATAGCCGCAGGCGGATGGCGATTCCACTTGCGCCTATTGCGGGCACATGTCAGCTGTTCATAACACCGCCAGAGCCCACCTCAAAGCAGGGGATCCTTACCGATGACATACTATTCCGTCATCAGTAAGGAAGGGGTTAAAATGTCAGGTTTCTGTCTTGTACAAAAATTATGTCAACTATTATCTGTACAAATCCATTGAGAAACAAGCTGTAATCACTTTGAGAAGGTAAATAAAAAATAACGAAACTAAAATAACGTTGTTGCGTAAGTGTGAACACCCTCTTGTAATTGGAGATGCAATTGTGTTCAGAAGTCACCAATCACATTTAAACTCATGTTAAATACAGTCATATGTTAGTTTGGGCACCCCAATTAATGTTAACCTTTTTTCTTTATAACAATTTTGGTTTTTGCAAAAGCTATTTCAGTTTCATATATCTAATAACTGATGGACTCAGTTATATTTCTGGATTCAAATGAGGTTTATTGTACTAACAGAAAATGTGCAATCTGCATTTAAACAAAATTTGACCAGTGCAAAAGTATGGGCACCTCAACACAAAAGTGACATTAATATTTCGTAGATCCTCCTTTTGCAAAAATAACAGCCTCTAGTCGCTTCCTGTAGCTATTAATGAGTTCCTGGATCCTGGAGGAAGGTATTTGTGACCATTTCTGTTTACAAAACAATTCCAGTTCAGTTAAGTTTGATGGTCGCCGAGCATGGACAGCCCGCTTCAAATCATCCCACAGATGTTCAATGATATTCAGATCTGGGGACTGGGATGGCCATTCCAGAACATTGTAATTGTTCCTCTGCATGAATGCCTGAGTAGATTTGGAGCGGCGTTTTGGATCATTGTCTTGCTGAAATATCCATCCCCTGCGTAACTTCAACTTCGTCACTGATTCTTGCACATTATTGTAAAGAATCTGCTGATACTGAGTTGAATCCATGCGACCCTCAACTTTATCAAGATTCCTGGTGCCGGCATTGGCCACACAGCCCCAAAGCATGATGGAACCTCCACCAAATTTTACTGTGGGTAGCAAGTGTTTTTCTTGGAATGCTGTGTTTTTTAGCCTCCATGCATAACGCCTTTTTGTATGACCAAACAACTCAATCTTTGTTTCATCAGTCCACAGGACCTTCTTCCAAAATGTAACTGGCTTGTCCAAATGTGCTTTTGCATACCTCAGGCGACTCTGTTTGTGGCATGCTAGCAGAAACGGCTTCTTTCGCATAACTCTCCCATACAGCTTCTCCTTGTGCAAAGTGTGCTGTATTGTTGACCGATGCACAGTGACACCATCTGCAGCAAGATGATGCTGCAGGTCTTTGGAGGTGGTCTGTGGATTGTCCTTGACTGTTCTCACCATTCTTCTTCTCTGCCTTTGTGATATTTTTCTTGGCCTGCCACTTCTGGGCTTAACAAGAACTGTACCTGTGTTCTTCCATTTCCTTACTATGTTCCTCACAGTGGAAACTGACAGGTTAAATCTCTGAGACCACTTTTTGTATCCTTCCCCTGAAAAGCCATGTTGAATAATCTTTGTTTTCAGATCATTTGAGAGTTGTTTTGAGGAGCCCATGATGCCACTCTTCATAGGAGAATCAAATAGGAGAACTACTTGCAAGGGGCCACCTTAAATACCTATTCTCATGATTTGATACACCTGGCTATGAAGTTCAAAGCTCAATGAGGTTACAAACCAATTTAGTACTTCAGGAAGTCAGTAAAAAGTAGTTAGGAGTGTTCAAATCAAGAAAATTATAAGGGTGCCCATACTTTTGCACCGGTCAAATTTTGTTTAAATGCAGATTGCACATTTTCTGTTAGTACAATAATATTTGAATCCAGAAATATAACTGCGTCCATCTGTTATTAGATATATGAAACTGAAATAGCTGTTGCAAAAAACAAAATTGTTATAAAGTATAAAGAAAAAAGGTTAACATTAATAGGGGTGCCCAAAATTTAACATATTACTGTAGTAGTAAGCACACAGCTGCCATCATTTAATGTGATTATGATACTGTAAATGCCAAATAAAGTTTAGATGTTCTAGTAGGATTTCCCTGACATTTTCTTAGTTGCGTTTTACAGCAAAAGCCATGCTGTATAATTGCCTTACAACAGAGCAAAGGGATTTCATTGCTTAAAGTTATCAGTCAGGAGAAGGGTGCAACAATTTTTTTCAAGGAATAAGATGTACAATGGAACACTGTGAAGACATTCATCAAGAAGTGGGTTAAATTTGTCACAGCAGTGAGATTAACTTAAACTGGAATTCCCTCAAAAATTGATGAAAAGACAAGAAGAAAATTGGTCAAGGATGCTACCAGTAGACCTCCAGTAACAGAGAAGGAGCTGTAGGAATTTTTGGCAAGCACTGATTGTGTACTGCATATGACAACAATCTCAGGTGTTCATATGTCTGGTCTGTGCAGCAGAGTGGCAAGACAAAAGCCTTTTCTTACAAAGAAAAACATTCAAGCCCAACTATGTTTTCCCAAACCTACAATCAAGTCTGCCAAAAGCATGTTGGAAAACGTTATAGTCCGATGAGACCAAGGTTGAACTTTTTCTCCATAATTCTAAAAGGTATGTTTGGCATAATGGCCAGCACTGTGCATCACAAAAAAACACCACACCAACAGTAAAGCATAATGGAGGAAGCATTTTGATTTGAGGTTGTTTTTTGGCAACTGGATCTGAGGCTTTAATCAAGATGAAAGGAACTATAAACAGTTCCAAATATCGGTCAATTTTCAACAAAACCTTCAGGCTTATACTAAAAAGCTGAAGATGAATTGTTAGAATTTCACCTTTTCAGCACAGCAATAACCCTAAGAATAACACCATAACTCTTCATCAGAAGATCTAAATTTTGGAATGGCCCAACCAGAGCTCAGGCCTGAATGCAGTTCAAAATATGTGGGTTGTACACAGGAGATACCCACACAATCTGACAGATTTGGAGCTACTGCAAGGAAGAGTGAGCGACAATTGCCAATTCTATATGTGCCATGCTGATAGACTTCTAGCCCAAAAGACTGAATACTGTCATAAATTCAAAGGGTACTTCAAAAAGTATTCATTTAAGGGTGTACATATGTATGCAACCACATTATTTTAGATATTTGCTTTTACATTTTTCACCTGAAAACATTAGTTTATATCTACCGAATTGTAGAGGTTGTGTAGACATTTTATAACCACTGTAAGCATTACATGTTCTCCTCTTTTTTTCAGACTGCACAATTTTCCTGCTCTTCAAATGATCACTGATTGAAGAGTATCAGTCTCCTCCAATTGAAAACACACTTAATGTAAGAAAAGCTGTTTTTCTAATGGAGTAGACTGATGAATAGGATGTGTCCAGTGCTCCTGCATCAGCAGCCATTGTAATAACAGTAGTTCTGCATTTACAACAGCAAAAGGAGGACCTGTAATACTTATATATTAAGATGTGCTACAAAATCATGACCCAACATGTCTATTATAATAGAGATACAATGGAAGACCCCTTTAAGTTTATTGCAGGGCAGCACGGTGGCTCAGTGGTTAGCGCTGCAGCCTTGCAGCGCTGGGGTCCTGGGTTCGAATCCCACCAAGGACAACATCTGCAAGGAGTTTGTATGTTCTCTCCGTGTTTGCGTGGGTTTCCTCCGGGTACTCCGGTTTCCTCCCACACTCTAAAGACATACTGATAGGGAATTTAGATTGTGAGCCTCATCGGGGACAGTGATGATAATGTGTGCAAAAACTGTAAAGCGCTGCGGAATATGTTAGCGCTATATAAAAATAAAGATTATTAAAAATAAAGATTATTGCACAACAAAATCTTGTAATACGCATTTTTATTTAACTGATCTCAGAGTTGAACTAGCCATACAAAGGGTCAAAAGGATCTATGTTGGACTCAGGCTTAAAAATAATAGTTTGCCTCAATAAGTGTTAATAGATAACTCAGTCTGATGTTGCAGCAAAATACCTTCACCGCTATTTTTCTCTGATTTTCCTAAATAGTTGATACAAAAGAGCCAGCATAATGTTCAAATCAATGACCATTAGAGTATAAATCTCATTTTATTGGACAACCTTCCATTGAAAGCTAAAAAAACCCTCAAAATTCACTGTTCCAAATTATTATGCACAACAGAACTTCCGAACACTTTATTGGTTTTATTGGGCTCATCTGGAAAACTACAGTGCATTGCGAAAGTATTTGACTCCCTGGAACTTTTCAAACTTTACCCACAGATCATGCTTCAAACATAAAGATACCAAATGTAAATTTTTGGTGAAGAATCAACAAGTGGAACACAATTGTGAAGTTGAACGAAATTTATTGGTTATTTTAAATTTTTGTGGAAATTCAAAAACTGAAAAGTGGGGTGTGCAATATTATTCGGCCCCTTTAACTTAATACTTTGTTGCACCACCTTTTGCTGCGATTACAGCTGCAAGTCACTTGGTGTATGTCTCTATCAGTTTTGTACATCGAGAGACTCAAATTCTTGCCAATTCTTCAGCTCGAGCTCAGTGAGGTTTGATGGAGATCGCTTGTGAACAGCAGTTTCCAGCTCTTTCCACAGATTCTCGATTGTATTCAGGTCTGGACTTTGACTTGGCCTTTCTAACTCCTGGATACGTTTATTTGTGAACCATTCCATTGTAGATTTTGCTTTATGTTTGGGATCATTGTCTTGTTGGAAGGCAAATCTCCGTCCCAGTCTCAGGTCTTTTGCAGATTCCAACAGGTTTTCTTCAAGAATGGTCCTGTATTTGGCTGCATACATCTTCCCATCTATTTTAACCATCTTCCCTGTCCCTGCTGAAGAAAAGCAGGCCCAAACCATGATGCTGCCACCACCATTTTTGACAGTGGGGATGGTGTGTTAAGGGTGATGAGCTGTGTTGCCTTTACGCCAAACATATCATTTGGCATTGTTGCCAAAAAGTTCAATTTTGGTTTCATCTGAACAGAGCACCTTCTTCCACATGTTTGGTGTGTCTCCCAGGTGGCTTGTTGCAAACTTTAAATTACACTTTTTATGGATATCTTTGGGAAATGGCTTTCTTCTTGCCACTCTTCCATAAAGGTTAGATTTGTGCAGTGTACGACTGATTGTTGTCCTATGAACAGACTGTCCCACCTCAGCTGTAGATCTCTGCAGTTCATCCAGAGTGATCATGGGCCTCTTGGCTGCATCTCTGCATCTCTGATCAGTCTTCTCCTTGTTTGAGGTGAAAGTTTAGAGGGACGACCGGGTCTTGGTAGATTTGCAGTGGTATGATACTCCTTCCATTTCGATATGATTGCTTGCACAGTGCTCCTTGGGATGTGTAAAGTTTTGGAAATCATTTTGTATCCAAATCCGGCTTTAAACTTCTCCACAACAGTATCACGGACCTGCCTGTTGTGCTCCTTGGTCTTCATGATGCTCTGTGCGTCAAACAGAACTCTGAGACTATCACAGAGCAGGTGCATTTATACGGAGACTTGATTACACACAGGTGGATAATATTTATCATCATTAGTAATTTAAGACAACATTCGATCATTCAAGATCCACAATGAACTTCTGGAGTGAGTTTGCTGCACTGAAAGTAAAGGGGCCAAATTATATTGCACGCCCCACTTTTCAGTTTTTGACTTACCACAAAAATTTAAAATAACCAATAAATTTCTTTCAACTTCACAATTGTGTTCCACTTGTCGTTGATTCTTCACCAAAAATTTACATTTGGTATCTTTATATTTGAAGCATGATATGTGGGAAAAGGTTGAAAAGTTCCAGGGAGCCAAATATTTTCATAATGCACTGTAATTATCACAGGTGCTTGAAATTGATTTCAATGATCCAAAGAGCCCTGAGCCATAACGAAATCCATGAGTTTATTTGAAAAACAAAATAATACATCTTTATGACACTTAAATCCAAGTTGCATAATAACTTGGAACGCAGTGTATGTACTGGTAAAGTTGTTCATCAAATAAGTTAGAAAAGTAATCTGTGCTTGTGAACTGAATATCATGGCAAAAATTAAGCCACTTTAATATATAAGTAAATTATATAATGATCTTTTCCATAACATACTTATAATTGGCCCCCGCCCCCATTCCCATCCTGGTATGCATGGCCCCATCAGAAACCATTAAAAAAACAAACCATTACACTATATAAGCAGCACATGGCAGCGACGTCATGCGCTGATCACAAGCAGAGCACAGCTCCCGGAATACTCGCCGGGACTGTGCGTGCATAGAGCAGTGAGTATTCATTGCTCTTCAGTAGCGCGCAGTGTCAGCCACTGGCTTCCTACTGCTGCCAGTGGTTACGTGTGCCACTACTTAAGAGAAATGAATATTCATGAATATTATGAGTATTCCGGCAGCTGTGCTCTGGTTGTGAGCAGTGCATGACATCCCTGCCATGCACTGCTTACAAGCATAAAGTGGTTGTTGGCACTGGAGCAGGACACTGCAAGGGAGTGCAGAAAGGTAAGTGTAATGTTGTTTTTTTTTTTAATGTTTTCTGATGGGGCCTTGTATACCAGGATGGGGGCCAATTATAAGGATGGGGCCATGCATACCAGGACCGGGATGGGGGCCAATCATACCAGAATAGGTATGGGGCCATGCATACTAGGATGAGATGGGGACCCTGTATACCAGGATAGGGATGGGACCATGCATACCAGAATAGGGGTGGGGCCATGCATACTAGGATGAGATGGGGCACCCTGCATACCAGGATGGGGATGGGGTCATGCATACCAGGATAGGGATGGGGCTATGTATACTAGCATTGGGATGAGGGCAATCATTCCTGCCAGGAATAGGTATGAGGGATCCATGCATACCAGGATAGGGATGAGGGGGCCATGTGTATCAGGATGGGGATGAGGGGACCATATATACCAGGATAGGGGATATTAAGTACAGAATTGACCACATTTTTTTCTTTTTTTTTCCTAATTTCCTCCTCTAAAACATAGGTGCGTCTTATGGTCCGGTCCGATATAGTCCGAAAAATACGGTATTCTAAAAAGTATGGTTGTACAATATAATGTTTAATAACTATTAGCTATGTTTCAGTGTCAAAGCTCTTTTCCAGACCTGTTTCAGATATTTTTCTCATTTTCCCTTATATATTTCCCATGATATTCAGTAATTTTAAGTTGTCAGATGGGAGAAACTTAAAAAGCTTTAGTTGATAATTTTGCTGTCATGCCTGGAATGCAATCTTTATTCATAAATTATGACAAAATAAGCCATTTTAAAGCATAATTATAATTTAAAATTAATTAATGCTGAGAATGCCCCTGGTCTCAGACAGATGTATTTATTTTACTCACATATATAACATCATTAACTCCACAGTGTTTTTCAGACATCATGATCACTGTGTTATGTCTGTCAGAGGCAACAGAATCAAAAGGCTAACTTGGACAGACTTTTTACAAGCCACTGTCTCTCAGATTCCTTCGCACTTACAATGGGGTATACTGGATTGCTTCCACATAAGGGCTGCTTTCTGGAGGAGCGATCCAGAGGCACAAAGGGTTGCCAAGTGGGGTCAATACTGAGAAGTCACATCAGGGACAATTCAGGAGAGAGAGAGAGATTTTTTTTTTTTTGTCCGGCACCCAGAAAGAATTTCGGGTTAAATGAGTGTCTGGAGGATCCGCCAAAGAAAAAAACGTTACAAGCTCCGTTTTGAAATCTTTGAGGATGGTGACGGACAGCAAATTTTGGCGGATCCTCAAAAAAAACGGGTGCAACGGACAGCAATCCGTCACAATCCGCCATTAATGCAAGTCAATGGGGAAAAAAAAACGGATCCTCAAAAAAAAATTGAGGATCCGTTTTTTTCAAAACCTGGCGGATTGTGACTGATTGTAAAAAACTGAAGTGTGAAAGAGGCCTAAGGAGTCACTGATCCAAGAGATCCTATCACCACTGGAATCACTGTTGCCTTCACCTTCCACATCTTTTCCAGTTCTCCTGTGAGGCCCTGGTATTTCTCCAGCTTCTCATATTCCTTCTTTCTGATGTTGCTGTCACTTGGCACTGATACATCTATTATCATTGCTGTCATCTGATCCTTGTCTACTATGACAATGTCTGGTTGGTTGGCCAACACCTGCTTATCTGTCTGGATCTTGAAGTCCCACAGGATTTTAGCCCTTTCATTCTATACCACTTTTTCTGGGGTCTCCCACCTGGACTTTGGAGGACTTAGCCCATATGCTGTCCACATATTCCTGTATACAATTCCCGCTACTTGGTTGTGGCGTTCAGTATACACTGTTCCTGCTTGCATTTTGCATCCTGACACTATGTGTTGTACAGTTTCTGAGGTTTCTTTGCATAGTCTTCACCTTGGGTCTTGTCTTGTGTGGTAGATTCCTGCTTCTATGGATCTGGTACTTAGTGCTTACTCTTGTGCTTTTATGATTAGTGCCTCTTTGCTGTCTCGGAGTCCAGCTTTCTCCAGCCATTGGTAGGATTTCTCCATGTCAGCCACCTCCATTATCTGTCGATGGTACATCCCATGCAGCGGCTTGTCTTGCCATGGCACTTCATGTTCCTGTTCTTCCTTCCAGATCTGTTGTTGTTGCTGCCTTAGGCTTTCTCTCAGTATCTCATCTTTTGGCGCCATTCTTCTGAGGTATTCCCGGATACTCCTTGTTTCATCTTTGATGGTGGCTTGGATGCTTATCAAGCCTCGACCACCCTCCTTTCTGTTGGTATACAATCTTTTGGTGCTAGACTTAGGGTGGAGACCTCCATGCATTGAGTTGAGAGGCTTAAATTAATTTATATTTTTTTATGCACATATTTGTTTTTCACATGGATGGATGGTCTTTACTTATAATTTACACTTATTTTTTCCAATCTTTTTTTACTTTTATTATTACTTTGTTAAAATAACTTTTTAAATTTTTTCATTGCTATTTCATCATTTTTTATTGTTACTTTCTCTTTTTATTTTTCTCTTTTTTTGTATGTGCCCAATGTCTGAGATCTATTCATCAGCTTTTTATAATATGGAACTGACTATGATAAGAACTATTAGAATGTGGCCGCATAGTATTTTATAGTTTGTAATAAGGCTTCTAGAAAATGGCTGCTGAGCTGATTGTGATATGAACTCCTAGAGTATGGCCGCATAGGAATTCATAGCTTACAATAGGGCTTTTGTAAAATGGCCGCCATCTTTGTGCATGTGTTATTATTTTTCACATTTTTCATGTATTTTTCATTAATGGTTTTCTATATATTATATTACTATTACTTTTCTTTCCATGTTATAGATGGACAATTCCTAAGAAATACTTACCATAGTGTGTGTTACAATCTTGTAGCAATAAGAATTGCTACTTCATGGCCACATAGTATTCCAGGTCGATAATAAGGCTTCTAGAAAATGGCTGCCGAGTAGCGCATGTAGCTCACAGTTTATGCTAGTGACTTTCCTTGATGGCTTCAAAACAGTAGTGCACATGTCCATGACATCAATTAGCGATTTCTCCATGATGAAGGCCCTCGGTGAATGCTGGTAATTAACTTTTTGCTTCCACGGTGATACGGCGGTGCCCACGCGCATTATACCCTGCCTTCCATTTGTAACATTACTATATAAAGGCAGATATTAAAACCAGTTTGGTGCCTTGTTCTGACAAAGCCAACACAAAACACGCATCACAAGCTTCTTTTCTTGGTCCCTGCAGCAAAATCTCACTATGGGTAAGCTGATTTTATTGTCTGGGTAGCTTCATGCTACTTATTCAGTCTGTGAATCTAATTAATCTTTACACATGGTGGCAATAGGATTAAGTCTGTATTGTTTTACAATGCTCTCTGTTTTCATAATGTCTAACAGTTTGATTTCACTGTAGTGAATTCATTTGCCTGTTTGGCAAATCAATTAATTTCTCAATTATTAAAACCAGTTAGGCTGTGTGCACATGTTGCGGATTCTCCCTCTGATTTTTCCGCACAAAAACCGCAGCTCTTGGCAGAAAACGCATGTGCATTTTTTATGCGTTTTTGCCGTGTTTTTGATGCATTTTTGCCACGGTTTTTCAATGCAGTTTTCCCTGCGGATTTGTATGCGTTTTTGTAAGCTAAATAAAGATATGTTATTTAACAAAAAAAAAGATTTGTGATCTCATTTCTGTCCAACCTCCTCTTTTACATTGGTCCAACCCACACTCCATTACACGCACAGACAGACAGATGATAATAGATAGATAGAAGGATGGATGGATGGATGCATGGATGGACGCATGGATGGATGGATGGATGGATGCATGGATGGATGGATGCATGGATAGATAGAAGACTATATAGATAGATCTCTCCATCTATCTATAGATATATTCATAGATAAATCTGTAGATTTAGCCATAGATATATCTATAGATATATAGCCATATAAATAAAAAAAAAGTGGCTTGGGCTCCAGCGCAATTTTCTGCACCAGAGTGGGAAAGCCGATGGCCGGGGGCCAATATTTGTAGCCTGGGAAGGGGGTAATACCCATGGCTCCTTCCCAGGCTATGAATATCAGCATGCAGCTGTCTGCCTAGCCTTTACTGGCTATTAAAATAGTGGGACCCCCAAAAAAATGATGTGGGGTCCCCCTATATTTTATAGCCAGAAAGGCTATGCAGACAGCCGCAGGCTGATATTCATAGCCTAGGAAGGGGTCATGGATATTGGTCCCCCTGGCTACAAATACCAGCTCGTAGCCTCCCCAGAAATGGCGCATCTATAAGATGCGCCAACACCGGCACTTAGCCCCTCTCTTCCCACTCCTGTGTAGCAGTGGGATATGGGGTAATATACAGTCATATGTTAAAGTTTGGGCACCCCTATTAATGTTAACCTTTTTTCTTTATAGCAATTTTGTTTTTTGCAACAGCTATTTCAGTTTCATATATCTAATAGCTGAAGGACTCAGTTATATTTCTGGATTCAAATGAGATTTATTGTACTAACAGAAAATGTGCAATCTGCATTTAAACAAAATTTGACCGGTGCAAAAGTATGGGCACCCTTATAATTTTCTTGATTTGAACACTCCTAACTACTTTTTACTGACTTCCTGAAGTACTAAATTGGTTTGTAACCTCATTGAGCTTTGAACTTAATAGCCAGGTGTATCAAATCATGAGAAAAGGTATTTAAGGTGGCCACTTGCAAGTAGTTCTCCTATTTGATTCTCCTATGAAGAGTGGCATCATGGGCTCCTCAAAACAACTCTCAAATGATCTGAAAACAAAGATTATTCAACATGGCTTTTCAGGGGAAGGATACAAAAAGTTGTCTCAGAGATTTAACCTGTGAGTTTCCACTGTGACAATACAAAAAGGGTGGGGGAACAAGAGGCGCAATAGTGCCCTATCACTAGTGACACTACGATGTGAGTGGTGTAATGCAGTTCCACTCACCTATTCCAGTTGTGTGACCCACAACTGGCTTGGAGACATAACACAGTATCAGCTGCTGCAGGACCTCCACCGACCACTCCAAAGTGGAAAAACTGCCAGAGAATATGGGAAGCAAGATGTGCCACAGTCCGCGCTGCTGAATCCACAAAATCACCTGGGATGCAAGATGTAGTAACAAAGTACTTCTTTCTTCCTTCCTACGCGTTTCGGCGCCCTTCCTGGCACCTTCCTCAGGGATATTACACCAGCCATAGGAGCAGGGAATTTATAGCCCCTTCCATTAGCAATTATGGGTGTGTTCTGTTTACATATGATGTCATAATGGTCATCACTGGGGGAGGGGCCAGCATTTTTGGCACAATTTCACACAAATAACAATAAAACAAGAAAATCCTTCAAAATACTTGCTAAAATGTACATAAAAATCCTACCAGTCAGGCCATTTTTAATAATACGATTATATAATAGTAATTTTTAGATAATTCTTTATTGATAATAAATAATAAAAATAAAAATGAAAATAAAAATAAAAGTTTTTTAAAAGCAGTTAATTTTAGAAATAATCCATTTTATTTAATAGTGGCATCGCTCCTTGATTCCCTCCTACAAAACAAAAATAAAGAAAATTGTTCATTGCAATTTTTTATAATAATTTTTTAACAAACCATAGTATCACATATTTAACAGGATAGTTTTGTGAAAAAATAGTTCATAGAACCTATGTTCCAAAGGCACTGATACTAGCAGAACGGTGGCGCTCAACATAAGTCACAAGAGAAAACAATGAAACCAGTAAACACATGGGTTCTACTACCCTGAAAGTCGGGAGATAATGTTTTTAAAAAAATTTTTTTTTGTTTTTGCATTGACAGTCTGGATACTTTGGCAATGTTTCCGCTGCAATTTTTATGAAGGTCTTTATATCATTTTACTGGTAGGATTTTTATGTACATTTTAGCAAGTATTTTGAAGGATTTTCTTGTTTTATTATGTTATTTGTGTGAAATTGTGCCAAAAATGCTGGCCCCTCCCCCAGTGATGACCATTATGACATCATATGTAAACAGAACACACCCATAATTGCTAATGGAAGGGGCTATAAATTCCCTGCTCCTATGGCTGGTGTAATATCCCTGAGGAAGGTGCCAGGAAGGGCGCCGAAACGCGTAGGAAGGAATAAAGAAGTACTTTGTTACTACATCTTGCATCCCAGGTGATTTTGTGGATTCAGCAGCGCGGACTGTGGCACATCTTGCTTCCCATATTCTCTGGCAGTTTCCACTGTGAGGAACATAATAAGGAAATGGAGAACACAGGTACAGTTCTTGTTAAGCCCAGAAGTGGCAGGCCAAGAAAAATATCAGAAAGGCAGAGAAGAAGAATGGTGAGAACAGTCAAGGACAATCCACAGACCACCTCCAAAGACCTGCAGCATCATCTTGCTGCAGATGGTGTCACTGTGCAACAATACAGCACACTTTGCACAAGGAGAAGCTGTATGGGAGAGTGATGCGAAAGAAGCCGTTTCTGCAAGCAGAGTCGCCTGAGGTATGCAAAAGCACATTTGGACAAGCCAGTTACATTTTGGAAGAAGGTCCTGTGGACTGATGAAACAAAGATTGAGTTGTTTGGTCATACAAAAAGGCGTTATGCATGGAGGCTAAAAAACACAGCATTCCAAGAAAAACACTTGCTACCCACAGTAAAGTTTGGTGGAGGTTCCATCATGCTTTGGGGCTGTGTGGCTAATGCCGGCACTGGGAATCTTGTTAAAGTTGAGGGTCGCATGGATTCAACTCAGTATCAGCAGATTCTTGACAATAATGTACAAGAATCAGTGACGAAGTTGAAGTTACGCAGGGTGTTATGATGAGTCACTGAAGGAGGAAAAAACAAAATACCAGCTAAGTCCAGAAAAACCAGAGAGGTTGGCAGCTATCGGATTGCAGACCCCTGAACCTATCAACAACAACTAGCAGTAGCCGTGGGGGGTTCCTACGGTGCCCTAGACCCCTCGATCACAGCTGGAGAACTAAATAGCCTAAAGACAGAAAGGGGAAAAACTAAACTGCCCCAGAGCAGACCACAAAGCAATAGGCAGCTAATATATAATGACGGTGAAGCAAGATGAAAACACTAACACAGATAGAAAGATAGGTTGAGCAAATGATGGGGCCCAAGCTAACTACAAAGGACAGGATAGGAAAGCTGCTGTCTGCCATCCGCAAAAAAACCCTATCAAAATGAGCCAACCGACTGATAAGAAAAACAGGCCCTGAAGTCGCTAGGCTTCAAAAGACTATATCAGCACTCAGGTATATTCTGAAGACAGAGCAAAAGATCAAAAGATCAAAGACAAAAATGGAATTCAGCTCACCCCCGGCCGGGGATGGCAGAACTCCCAAAAAACAAGGCAAAACAAAAACAAAACTGAAGGGTACAAAGCAGAGCAGAAAAACTTAGCTTTGAGATGCAGGAATCAGACTGGTCTCCAAGAATCCAGCAGGAAAATCACCAGCCAGGAAGAAGGGCATCAGCAGCCTTATATCCAGTCCTCAATTCCAGCCACCCAGTCATCATCTAGCTGCCCAGGTGCTTAGTAATCAGTCTCACTACCTTCCTTCACTAGAGGAGGGAGTTCATCAGACCTCAATGGCGAAGGGAAAAATGAACTCACAACAGCAGGGGATGGATATTTCAGCAAGACAATGATCTAAAACACCGCTCCAAATCTACTCAGGCATTCATGCAGAGGAACAATTACAATGTTCTGGAATGGCCATCCCAGTCCCCAGACCTGAATATCATTGAACATCTGTGGGATGATTTGAAGCGGGCTGTCCATGCTCGGCGACCATCAAACTTTACTGAACTGGAATTGTTTTGTAAAGAGGAATGGTCACAAATACCTTCATCCAGGATCCAGGAACTCATTAATAGCTACAGGAAGCGACTAGAGGCTGTTATTTTTGCAAAAGGAGGATCTACGAAATATTAATGTGACTTTTATGTTGAGGTGCCCATACTTTCGCACCGGTCAAATTTTGTTTAAATGCAGATTGCACATTTTCTGTTAGTACAATAAACCTCATTTGAATCCAGATATATAAGTGAGTCCATCAGTTATTAGATATATGAAACTGAAATAGCTGTTGGAAAAACCAAAATTGTTATAAAGAAAAAAGGTTAACATTAATAGGGGTGCCCAAACTTTAACATATGACTGTAAGGATTTAATGTCACCTTGCTATTGGAAGGTGACATTAAGCCCGGTTAATAATGGAGAGGCATCAATAAGACGCCTATCCATTATTAATCTTTAGAAAGTGTTAAAAAACACACACACATAAGAATAAAGTCTTTAAATGAAATAAAGCACAACACGGTTTTCATCTTTTTATTTCACTCCCAGATCCAAGCGACCCCCTCGTCTCCTAGAAAAAAAACAAAAAATAATAAACCAACCGTATACTCCCTGTCCGACGCAGTCGAATTAATAACGAGGGTCCGACGACGATCTCCCCTATAGAACAGTGACATCAGCAGATGTGACCACTCTATAGGGCCTCCCAGTGATGAACTGACAGGAGACAATGCGTCCTGCAGTCAAGTCCATCACTGAGGTTACCTGAGTTCAGGGTCTCACTTTACAGCAATGCTGAGTGAGAATTAGGGTTAGGGCTAGGGATAGAGTTAGGGTTATGGGACCACTTTCCCAGCGGAGGTATACCTCTGCCTGTCATTTCATCACTGGAGCCCCTGGAGAGCGGTTGCATCAGCTGATGCGGCTGCTCTCCACGGGAGATCGTCGTGGGGCCCTCGTTATTATCTGGACTACAGCGGAGAGGTAAGTATAGGTTGGTTTATTATTTTATCTTTATTATAGGAGATTGAGGGCTTCGGGGAATTAGGTGTATATGATGAGTATGTACTCTATGTTATGTGTTGTATGTTATATGTATGTTCTGTATGTAGTATGTTCTGTATGTAATATATGTTTTTTTTTTTTTACATGCAACACATTAGCCGGATGATGGGACTACTACTGTCCCATAATTGGCTAATGTGTCACTCACTGATGCCTACATGCACCACTGCAGAGCCCCCCGCACAGGCCCAATGACCCCCCTGCAGAGGCCCAATGACCCCCCGCACAGGCTCGATCACCCTGCAGAGTCCCAATCACCCCCTGCACAGGCCCGATCACCCCCCCGCACAGGTCCGATCACCCCCGCAGAGGCCCGATCACCCCCACAGAGGCCCGATCACCCCCACACAGGCCCGATCACACCTGCACAGGCCTGATCACCTCCCGCACAGGCCCAATCACCTCCCGCACAGGCCCGATCACCTCCCGCACAGGCCCGATCACCCCTCGCACAGGCCCAATCACCACCGCACAGGCCCGTTCACCCCCGCAAGGACAGCCCGCAAGGGTTCATGTTTAAACTGTGGACAAACTCCAATGCTTCTATCTCAGTACCAATCCAAATTATGAACAAGTCATCCTTGGGGGCTGTCCTTTACTGCTAGTGTGTCTAATACTTCTATCCAATTCTTGGATTTAGCTGTGCATGTGGATGCTGCAGGCCATTTTTTTACGTCAACCTATTTTAAGAATGTAGATGTAAATAGTTATCTAGGTTTCAACAGCGGCCATCTCCCCAAGTGGATCCTCAACATCCCATATAGGCAGTATTGGAGGATTAGGATGAGTTGTACTAGGGACTCTGACTTTACCATAGAAGCAAATGTTTTGAAACAACGTTTTCAAAACAAAGGATACCCCAAAAAACTGGTGCAGGATGCATTTCAAAAAGCCAAAATTTTTTCCCAGAAAGACTGCATAGATAAGATAAAAAATAAAAATACCAATGGTCCCTCTATCTTTGATTTTGGCAAATGGAGTTTTGTGACCATGTTTAATCAATCACATGTGAGAATAAAAACCTCCTGTTGAAGTATTGATTCATTCTTGAGGGTGACCCTATACTTTCTGGACATATTCCTACTCGGCCTAGAACAGTCTTTAGAAGAAGTCGCACCCTCCGTAATCTTGTCGTACCGAGCAATACAACCCTGCATCCTCCTCATGGGTCCGGAATTCAAAAAGTTAAGAACCCTGGTTGTTTTGCTTGCAGAGCTGCAAAGTGTCTTTGCTGCTCTTCTATCATTAACGGTGCTAAAGAATTTAGATCCAATACTACAGGCATCAGCTATAAAATCAATCATTTTGTCAACTGTCAATCAATCTATGTTGTGTACCTATTGGAATGCAGCTGTGGGCTCCAATATGTAGGCTGCACCATACAGACCATGCACGCGCGGCTTAACAAACACCGCCAGAACATTCGGAATGGCTATCTATTGCACAGCCTGTCCAAACATTTTTTAAATAGGCATCAGAAAGATTCAAAATCACTTAAATTAATAATTATTGATACTGTACCTGATCACTATAACAGCCTAAATAATCGGGAAAGTTTTTGGATATTCAAGCTTGGCACATTGGCACCTGAGGTGCTGAACCTAACCATTGAAAAAGTGATGAGATAATTTAGCTATTTCTTTTATTCACTTCTTTTATTATATTAAACATGTTTTCTTTTTATCATAATACAAGTGTTCTTAATCTCATTTTTTAATCTTGTTTTAGGTATTTTAATTGTGCATTTTTTAATGTTTCCTTCCCCTTGTTTATTTCTGCCTGTAATTTCACTCTGTCATGTGACTTGTCAATAATGTGTTCAATTGTCTTGACCATTTGATTGGTCGCCTGTCGCATATATACCCCTTCCTGTCTCTTAATAAACTGCCACCTGATGAAGATGGGTTACCATCAAAGCGCGTTGTGGGCTAAAAAACTATTGCTCTGTCCTTGCATTCCTAGCGCTCCTTTGACCGTTTATTCACATTCTTCTAGCATACTATCCTCCATTGGAGGTTTACGGCTGGAGCTGCATTGGACCACTCATTTAATATATCTCATTCACCGCCTTCCTGGCGCTTCCTAGTGACCGCTACCCTTATTTACTTCTATTGCATAAAGTATTAAGGGGCAGATGTAAGGTAGAATGACTTCAGGATTCGGCTATACAAGTTTTTTTTTAGCCATGGAGACAGATAAGTCTTCATGAGGGCTGTTGGCACAGGATAATGAATATTACAGCTATTTGCAAGATTGCTTTTTTTACTTTAGAAGTATTGGAATGTAAGAATTATATTTATGTCAGGCCTAAGTGTAGCTTGACACTCCTCTTGTACTCAAAAAGAAAGATTTTATTTAACATAACAATCAATTGTAAATCTCAGAGATAATTGCTAGAATAAATTACCCAGATATTCCATTTGTTTCTCTTTATAATCTGATCAGTGTGCAGTATTACAACGTTACCATTTGTATTTATTGTATTATTACTACACAAGCAATAGATTTTAGATGACAGTGATCCCAATTCCATGTGACTTTTAAGCCATCCCATTGGGAGTTTCAGACCACGACATCTTGCTGATCTCTTCCTACGCTGTATTGTAGAATTGTCAGACTTTCCATGTTCCTTGGAGGGCAGCACATTTATGGAATAACGAGTTCCTAGCATTGTTTTGTAGAAGTCAGGCTCCTATATTTAGAAAACTTTCATCTTTGTCTAAGCATTTCTTGAACAGACTGCCTTGATGCTTATGTCTTTTGTTTTCTTTGGACGTTCTAATTTACGCCTGCTTCTGGAGATAGTTTGAAAACACAGAACAAGGCAGCATTAAGGGATTCTATAGATATTATTACGCAAGGATTTACAATGGCAACTAAGAAGTCACGAAAGGCTTTGATATCAGGGGTACTGGCAGCAGGTAACTGACTTTGTATTTTCTTGTACTATATTGTATGAGTAATGACTACTGTGATAGTATATGTGCAGAGTTTTACAGTATGTATGCTTTTATGCATTTAATTGAATTAATTCTATGTTAAAAATTATTCAAGTACTGTGATATGATACATTCTCTTGACAATGCCAATATACCTAAATGGCATGCTTATATTTTGTTTTATTGGATTATTCAGGATTCATAATGTAAAATAATATGACACTCAATAAAAGAGTTTTTCTACAATTAAAGGGAATTTGTCACCTCATTTTTGACATAAAAGCTGCGGCCACCGCCATTATGGGCTTATTTACAGCATTCTATAATGCTGTAGATAAGCCCCCAATGTAACCTGAAAGATAAGAAAAACAAGTTACATTATACTCACCCAGGGGCGGTCCGGTGCGGACCGAGTCCGATGGGTGTCGCAAGTCCGGGTCCGGCGCCTCCCATCTTCATGCGATGACGTCCTCTTCCTTGCTTCTGTCGCTGCTCCTGCTCAGGCATACTGATTTGCCCCGTTGAGGGCAGAGTAAAGTACTGCAGTGCGCAGTGACCTTTCCCAGCGCCTGCGCACTGCAATACTTTGCTCTCAACAGGGCAGAGAATTACGCTTGCACAGGAGCCACGACAGAAGCAAGGAAGAGGATGTCATCGCATGAAGATGGAAGGCGCCGGACCCGGACTTGCGACACCCATCGGACTCGGTCCGCACCGGACCGCCCCTGGGTGAGTATAATGTAACTTGTTTTTCTTATCTTTCAGGTTACATTGGGGGCTTATCTACAGCATTATAGAATGCTGTAAATAAGCCCATAATGGCGGTGGCCGCAGCTTTTATGCCAAAAATGAGGTGACAGATTCCCTTTAGTCATTATAGGTGAAAAATGTTATATCACTAGGAGCTTGAATAATGAGCTAATTGAAGGTCGATAATCTGGATGAGACAGCCGAGGAAAATTTTTGTGGCATCTTGGTCCACATTATATGTATCACTGCTTATTTATTTTTTTATATAACTTAATGAATTGAAGGTAAAATAAGGGGAGGAGTTTTACCTTATACAATGTGGCCGTAATATTGTTTAGATTGTGTTGCCCATGTGAGCATGATTGTTTGTTATTATTACGTTTCCATTTTTTTTGGTCCACCGCCTGAAATATTTAATATATGTATATTTAACTTATAGATTTTCTCTGTGTATATGCTATTCAAACCTCTCATATATTACGCCAAATATGGGCACTGGCTTTGGTATGCTACTACCATTTTGCCAATCTTTGATTAAATAAAGGCATTTTATTTACAATAGCTTTTTGTCCTATATTGTTTTTTGTCCATTTTACGGGGTAATTTCTTGGTTTCCTTGTTTGTGTGGTTTCCACACCTCCCTACTAAGCACTGTTGGTATTAATTATTGGGATACACGTGAACTACACTAATATTGTACCCTTAAATTCCTGGTGTTTAGTAGCATCTGTAGTTTAACCTTTTCATCTTTGCAGATAGAGTATAGGACTAGTGACCTCTATACTAGTCAGTATGCGTTTTCGAGGTGATTCCCTTAGGGATACAACATTTATTACTTAAACTATTAAACTATATAGAGATCAGTGATAAATGCAAATTGTGGGAAAAGCTTTTAAAAATTATTATTGTTTTTTGCGTGTTTTCATACTTTTTGGAAGTTTACTGTTAAGTGTTAATGAAATACATTTCAACATTTCAATGTAGTTAAAACATGTTAATTTTTATTAAAGGGAATCCGTCAGTAGGTTTTTACTATGTAATCTGAAGAAACCATAAAAAAGAGAGGCTGAAACACAGAATTCAGGGATGTGTCTGTTAGGGTTTGTGGATCGTACCAAATATAAATTATAATAAGGTTGCGATTGCAACCCGGGGTCCACCGTGCGGTGATGGAGGAACCGCAGCTAGGAAACAATGATGAAGCGTAGCTGTGAGCAAGCATCATAATCACACCAAGTTAAACGTCACTCGGTGTGAACAGAGTGCTAACTACCAGACTCTGTTACTTCACAGAGCAGCACACACACACACACAGAGAGCACTCTAAGTTATGCCCTGTAGATGTCACAGGATCATAGAAGGAATTAAGCTAATTGGGGTCCCCATGACTTCCCCCACTAAGCTGGTGGTTGAGTCTGCCCTGTCACATGGTTGTGTAACTTGCATATGCGTCTAAATCGCCTGGTGCAGGTGCTAAGCTCAAGCGGGAGTTTCCACCCTACACTGCCTGTCTAAAAACGCTCTCACAGTTAGTAGCAGGACACATGCACACAGGGTGGTAAAGCTTCCACCAACACACCAAACACATGCTATCTTAGCGCGCCAACGCACGCACCAGCGGACCTTTTATACGTTCCTTTATTAAGTCCAGTCTGACAGGACCTTACTCGTGGGCCAATCCGGAGCCGGTGTGGGACCTGAGCATGTGACAACTGACCACCAATGAGAGGTCACCACATCACGAGCATGCTCAGTAGAGCAAATCCTGGACTTAGTCTCAGGAATGACTGCTCGCCGCTGTCTAATGTTAGTTACCATAGCTGAACCTGGAGAGACTGCGGTAATAACACTCACAGCCTGAGTCTGAGCAAGATGCTGAGACCGATGTCTTTACTGAGCAGCATCTACTGCGGTCAAAACTGAATGGGAGACCGCAGGAGAAGACAAGGCTTGGGATCCATCCTGTGCAGAGGGAGGATCCGAATGACTAACAGTGTCACTTGTCAAAGTGGGTGCTGTTGTTTACTAATGGTGAAGGAGTTATCACTAAGAGATTAACATTGTCCAGCAATGTTAATTGCTGGAAAGCCATCCCCTCCCTGTGATAAGCAGCTGACTGTCTAAAGAGTGCCTGGTGGGGGCTGAGAAAGCCTTCCCATCTTTGCTTCATTCTGAATCTATAACCTCTGATTGTGTCAGAACTAGGGATGTTCAGATTCGTTGGGTTTGGGTTTTGTCCAAAGTTCAGTTTGTTTACCAAAACTCTACCCAAACTTGAACCCAAACCCCATAGAAGTCAATTGGGACCCTGACTTTGGTGCTGGAATATGGTCATAGTAACAGCTAGGGGGGTGTCTCTTAACTCCAAACCCTAAAATAGAAGTCCGTGTTTGGAGATCAGCACCGTACTTTAGGTGTCAGGTATGAACCTCGAACTTTACAGTTTTGGTTCGCTCATATCTAGTCAGAATGTCTGCACCCAGTAAACTAAGTGATACATTGTTGGGTTCAGATTCTCTTTGCCTACATTCTGCTGCTCTCAGATGAGGTAGTGAATACCTGCTGACAGATTACCTTGAAGAGTAATTCTAAAGGAATCTATTTGGAATCATATTATATCTGAATGATAGCACTGAACTAAAGAAATTCATTTTCAGACTTTTTTTTACCCATGGTAAAAACAAAACCAGAAATGTGCTGAAATAGATTAGTGATCAATTGAGAAGGTAGAAGGGTTCATATTACACATTTTTATTTTTATATATAATGGTGACTGTGACGACAACAGCATTTTATCTTAATTAACCATACGTCTATTTTCAGTAAGCCAGGAGTCATTTACTGTTATCTATATATTGACTTTTGAATTTATGTGTTTTTTTTCTGAGAAAACACACTTTTGTTCGTATAAACCTGTAATAGTGACTTGTAAGTTGACCTTGTATGTAACATGTTGTGCTGTTATCCTGGATGACTAGAGATGCAGGATAATGAACAATGATATTTGCTGGTATGTTGATTGCACATTGTCCAGGACAGTTAGCTTGTTGCAAAACAGAGAAGGTAAAACAATGCAAATAGATTAAATAATTAAACAATGTGAGTTGATCTTGTTACCAGTCACCTTTACCTCTGGATGGTGGCTTAAAGGACAGTTGTTATCTTGGGTATTGTGCTGGGACTATCCAACGTGTTATTTGCCTGTTTTGTGGTTTTGTGGTTCAATAAAGTTTTGCCATACTGTTTTACCATCACCCTGTGTTGTCTGAGTATAATTACGCCCGCGGTAAAAGGAGAGCGGGTGTTCAGTGGGATGATCCTTGGTCCATGCGTTTTCGGCTAGCCGACAAGAGCACCCGTTGACCCCCGTGTCTCCACAGTGACAAAATAAAATTTTCAACATAGTCTGCTGGCCTCTTCAGTATTGTGCCTTGAGAATTAGAACTGTGTTTCACTGTTTAGATATGTGTAGCTCATTGAGGTTTCACAGCCTTTGTGAAATAAAAATAGTTCACCAAGGCTTGTCTGCAACTCCCACCTGATTTCCCTCTTATAGCAAATAATACATGTGGCCACTCCTTTATGCATGCTACTTTATCCTTTACTACACTTTTTGCATTAGCAAGGTAATGACACTTTCCAGGGCTGAAAGGGTTGTCTCAAAAAGACAACTACTTTTTGTAATTGTCATATCTCCACCAGGAACTGCTTCTGCGATGTCTTCTTCTGTTGCCAGGCACCATCATATTCATTGTGTGGGCGGCGCTGTTAATAGAAGAGAAGTTGAAAACAGAAGTTCTGGACTGTGCAGTCTCTGTCCAGCCATTTATATTAATTTGTCTGGGACCTGCAGTGCCATGCAGCCTAACAATATGAGTGTGTGTGCTGTCCAGCTGGAGTTATCAGCTACCTGCTACTGCAAATTGGAAAGCACCACACACTACATAAGCTCTCCGCTTACTGCTTTTTTGCCTTTTGTTCCTCTGGTTTAGTCCTGTCTGTTTAGCTCCATGTTGTATTATTATTCCTTGTTTTGAGCTCGGCTTGTGTTTCTGAATATTCTTACGGATTCTGATTTTGCACTTTTCCTTCCCTCTTGATTCTGACAACCAGATAACTCCTGCCAGCCTGAAATACTGAGCAGCTGCATATTTCATGGCCCCAACCCAGGGTCCCCTGTTTACAGTATATCTGGATCCCTGTACCGGGGTTAAAGGGTGAAGGCCAGGGCAACCACTGGGATCTGTAAAGTGGAGTGACTTGCGCTAAACCTCTCTGTGGTAGCTGTTGTGAATTCCCTTGCTCGGACTTCTGAGCCGGAGCTCCCCCTGGTGGTTACTGGGAGTAGTGGAGCTGGCCAGGTTGATGGAAGTTTGCCACCTGACGATGATGATTGGGAATCTGGGATTACTGGCTGGGAGCATATAAGTGAGCAGGCTTCCCTTAGTGGTTGCTGGTGTTTTCCACCTTGTGCATTTGGAGTTCTTTTGTCTCCTGCCTGATCTGCATGGTTCAGTTAAGTGATTCTTTTGCTAATCCTTTGCATCTAATCTGGTTGTGCCTTTTTTTGCTTTCTGCTTTGTTGCGAGGGTTCAGCGTACTCCCTGCTGGGGCAGTGCTGGGCCCCGCTCCATATGTTACAGCTTGTGTCAGTTTGTTCAGTCCCCTGTTATATTAGTATCTTTTGCTTTCCTTCCAGTTCACACCAGAGTGCTGATCTAGCAGGGGTGAGGTCGTGTGGCCTCAGGTTTTTTGTATATCAGATGTGTTGGATTTTTTAGAGTTTTTGTGTGATTGCAGACAGTATCTTTTCTGTCCTCTCCTATCTAGACAGCTTGGGCCCCACCTTTTTCTCAGTCTATTTTCTGCCTATGTTTGTATCTCATCTTGTCTCATCGACAATATATGTTTGGGGGCTGTCTATTCCTTTGGGGATCTGCTCCGGGGCAGTTTAGATTTCACCTTTCTTGCTTTTGGCTTAGTTAGTTCTCCGGCTGTGCTGAGGCATCTAGGGCATCATAGGAACGCTCCACGGCTACTGCTAGTTGTGTTGATAGGATCAGGGGTCTGCAATCCACTTAGTTACCAACCTCTCTGGTTTCATGGTGGCTTAGCCTGTTCCTGCCATCCTCCTCGGTGACCTATTCATAACAAGTAGCCATTTTAGAACTGCCAGGTGACCACTGCCAGAATGTCCTTACAGTAACAAAGCTGGTCAAAATACTATCAAATCACCATTAGTTCCTCTTCTGAATTGTCAAGTAATCAGAGGTAGAATTTGGGGCTAACCGTGTATGGATTGAGTCTGATGAACCACTAGCTGCTAAAATTTAGCTTTGCATACATACATTATTAGTCCATGAAAACCTTAACACAATAAGAATACTCAGCAATAAATTGAGTAAGACAAAATCCAGAGATAAATCTGGGAAAAAGAAGTGTATGTGTCAACAAGTAAAGCAAACAGTATTTTATTTACCACTTTACCCCCGTGGGTGGTTTGAGCATTAATGACAGGGCCAATTTTTACAATTCTGACCACTGTCACTTTATGAAGTAATAACTCTGGAATGCTTCAACGAATCCCGGTGATTTTGAGTTTGTTTTTTCGTGACATATTTCTTCAGTATGACTTGTGCTTATTTGTGAAAAAAACGGAAATTTGGCGAAAATTTGAAAAATTTCGAAATTTTCCAAATTTGAATTTTCATGCCATTAAATCACAGAAATATTTCACACAAAATAGTTAATTAACTAAATTATGTAACATTTCTCGCATGTCTACTTTACATCAGTACAATTTGGAACCCCCCAATTTTTTTGATAGGAAGTTATAAGGGATAAAAGTTAGACAGCGATTTTTCATTTTTCCAGCAAAATTTACTAAACCATTTTTTATAGGGACCACATCATATTTGTAGTCACTTTGAGGGGTCTATATGATAGAAGATACCCAAAAGTGACACATTCTTAAAACTGCACCCCTCAAAGTGCTCAAAACAACATTCAAGAAGTTTATTAACCCTTTAGGTGCTTCACAATAATTTAAAAAAAATAACATTTAACTTTTTTTACAATAAATTATCTTCAGATCCAATTTTTTTATTTTATCAAGGGTAACAGGAAAAATAGATTTCAAAATTTGTTGTGTAATTTCTCCTGAGCATACGATACCCCTTGTGAGGGAGAGAACCACTGTTTGGGCGCATAGCAGAGCTCGAGAAGGAAGGAGCGCCATTTGACTTTTTGAATGCAAAATTTGCTGGAACAATTGGTGGATGCCATGTTGCATTTAGAGAGCCCCTAATGTGCCTAAACAATGAAAATCCCCCACATGTGACACCATATTGGAAACTATACCCCTCAGGGAACTGATCTAGATGTGTGGAGAGCACATTGAGCCCTCAGGTGCTTCACAGAAGTTTATAACATTGAGTCGTAAAAATAAAAAAATCAAAATTTCCCCACAAATATGTTTTTAGCACAAAATATTGCATTTTTATAAGGGTAACAGGAGACATTGCACTATACAATTTGTTGTGCAATTTCTCCTGAGCGCACGGCAGGGCTCGGAAGGGAAGGAGCGTCATTTGACTTTTTGAATGTAAAATTTCCTGGAATCATTAACTGACGTCATATCCCATTTGGGGAACCCCTGATGTGCCTAAACAGTGGAACCCCCACAAGCGACCCCATTTTGGAAACTAGATCCCTCAAGGAATGTACATAGAGGTGTGGTGAGCACATCCAGGTGCTTCCCAGAAAGTTTATAACATTGAACCATGAAAATAAAAAACAAAATCACATTTTCCCCCACAGAAATGTTATTTTGGCCTCAAATTTTGCAGTTTCATAAGGATAACAGAATAAATTGCACCATACAGTTTGCTGTGCAATTTCTCCTGAGTATGCCGATACCCCATATGTGGGGGAATACTACTTTTGAGGCACAGTGCAAAGCTCAGAAGTGAAGAGGTGCCATATTGGAGTTCAGATTTTGTTGGAATGGTTTGAGGGTGCCATGTCACATTGGCAGAGCCTCTGAGGTGCCAGAACAACATAAACCCCCTATATGTGAACTCATTTTACAAACTACACTCCCCAATGAGTTCATCTAGTGGGGTAGTGATCATATTGACACCATATGTGACACACAGAATTTTAGACCACTGAGCGGTAAAGAAAGAATAAATTACATTTTTACCACTAAAATGTTTTTTTTGAGCCCCAAGTTATTAATTTTTTCCAAGGGCTAATAGGAATATTTTTTACAACAAACTGAGGTCCATTTTTTCCTGAATGCACCAAAACAGTACATGTAATCAGGAAATATTTTTCAGGCACAGTGCAAAGCACAAAGGTCAAGGAGCACCAGATATTACTGTTATGGCTGTTAGGAGTGGCGGAAGGCACTAAAAAAAATAATTAAAGTGCCTTCGCCACTCTGGGTCCACCGTGCGGTGGATGATAAAACCGCTGCTGAGAGAGGCAGAGCACTACAGCGGTAATATGCACAGGGTTCTAACTCACCCAGGTGCAAAAAGGCAAGCTCTGTTAAATGACACAGAGCTGCAGGGAAAAATAATACCAAAGTATCACTGAGCCTGTTAACAGCACAGGATCTCAGCGGCACACGTGCGGTAGCTGGAAACCGGAGTTGTTAAATACAGTCACTACAACCGAGCGGACTTACCGTGTACACGCGTGCTCGGCGTTGCAACTGCGCACGTCTGGACAGGCTGCAACCGCAAATATCGCAAGCGCGATGCAGGACGATAAGCTGCTGGAAAAATGGAGCCTATGCGCGCTGGCGCTAGCGAAGGTGCTGACAGAATACCACTCACTCACACAGACGTAATAACCGAGGGAAGGGGTTTCTTAATGAGTCAGTCACCAGTCCAAGCATCCGTCACTATACACACAGCGGCAGTATAAAAATACTAGCGCATGGCATAACGGCCATGCGCACTTTTTATAGCGTACGGGACCTGCCGGTAATCTCAAGAGCCCTGAGGCAAGCCAATGAAATCAGGAGCAGGACCTGAGCACCTGACTCCTGGACTCCAATGGGAGCTCGTCCTGTGGGCATGCTCAGAAGCTGGGAAAAAGGACTTAGCCTCTGGAGACAAACGTGTGAATCAGGATTCCCGCATATGCATTATAGAACCCAGATTCCTAACAATGGCTTGCAGGTGCCATGACCCACTGGGAGAGCCCATGAGGTGCCAGAACAGCAGAGCTCCCCATAAGTGACCCCATTTTACAAACTACACCTCTCAATGAATTCATCTAGGGGTGCAGTGATCATATTGCCACCACGGGTGTGTCTCAGAATTTTATGCCATTGGGCAGTGAGGAAAAAATAACTACATTTTTACCACCAAACTTTTGTTTTGGACCCAGATTTTAAATTTTCACGTAAAAAGTGGGTAAAAATGGCACCAAAACTTGTCCCACAATTTCTACTGAACGTGGCAATACCACATACCATATGTTTCTATACAGTACTACTTAGCCATAAGGAGAAACTCAGAAGGAATGGAGCGCTATTTGCCTCCTGGAGCGTAGATTTTCCTAGAACAGTTGAAGACTCCATATACAGAGCCCCTAATTGCTAGAAGAGCAGAATTCCCTCTCAAGTGACCCCATTTTGGAAACTGTACCCCTTGCGGAATTTATCTACAGGTGTAGTGACTATTTTGACTCCATGGGTATTTACCAGAAACAAGCAGCAATGAATGTTGCTGAGTGAAAATTGTAAACTGCCATTGTAGTGACCAGTGCATTGCAGTTACCAGTATGTTGTTGTTATTATTGTTATTATTATTATTATGCATTTATATAGCGCCATTTATTCCATGGTGCTTTACATGTGAAAAGGAGAAATATAGACAAGTATAATAAGCATGTGTAAGACAAAGGACCCACCAGTACATAAGGAGAGTGGACCCTGCCCGCGAGGGCTCACAGTCTACAGGGATGGGTGAGGATACAGTAGGAGAGGGTAGAGCAGGTCGTGCGGTACGTTTCATGTTTTTTGCATCTGTCATGCTACAAAAACAGCTTTCACAAAACTGATGGTGGTTCTGGTGATGCATTACGGTCCTGGTGGCATATTCATGTAGTTATGGTTGTTCTGGTACTGTATTCATGTAGTAATGATATATTCATCACCAGAACCATCATCAGTACCTGAATATTATATGTAGTTTCTCCTGAGTGTGCCAATACCCCATTGGTCGTCGGAAACTACTTTTCAGCCACAGTGCAAAGCTCAGAAGGAAAGGAGCCCCATATTTGAGTGCAAGTTTTAGTGGAATGGTTTATAGGTACTATGTCACATTGGTAAAACCCTTGGGGTACTAGAACAGCAAAACCCCCCTTAAGTGACCCCATTTTTGCAAAGTACATGCCTCAGTGAATTCATCAAAGGGTGCAGTAAGCATGTTAATAACTGTTGTATCACATAATTTTAATCCATTGAGCCTTGAAGAAGAAATAATTAAAATAATTACATTTTTACCACTAAAATGTTTTGCCACACATTTTATTTCACAAGGGGAAATAGGTAACCATGTTCACATAATTGTTTTAGGGTATGTGCACACGATCCGGAGTTGCTGCAGGTTTGACGCTTCATACTTATTCAGTGTCAAACCCACAGTGTCCAGATGTTACAGCATAGCAGATGAGATTTCAAGAAATCCCATGTGCACTATGCATTTACAGACGCATGCGGATTACCCGCGGAGACTGGCATGCAGCACGTCTTTCCAGACCGCAGCATGTCAATTTCTCTTGCGGAGTCACTCGTCTCAGCAAGAGAAATTTCACCCATAGAATGTATTGTACGCGGTGAATCCGAACAGTTCAGTGAACACATACGGATTCACCTGCATTCAATAAACAGCAGCCCTTTGGACACAGCAAACATGCACTGCGTCCAAAAGCGCTGCTACTTCCGAATCGTGTGCGCCAGGCCTTATACAACTTTTCCTTAATGTGGATATAATCCATATGTTGCTGTACAGTACTGTTTAGCCACACAGCAGAGCTCAGGAGGAATAGAGCACTATTTGACTTCTGGAGCACAGATTTTCCTAGAATAGTTTGCAGATTCCATATCCATAGCCCCCAGGTGCCATCATTTAGAAATCCCCCTTCATCTACAGCTGCATTGATGATTTTGCTTCTATATATATTATCCAGAAATAAGCATGCAGTGTATATTGCAGAGTGAAAATGCAAATATACCTTTGTAGTGCCCAATAAATTGTAATGCCCAATACTTTGTACCCAGTTTTTCTTCTGGATACATGCATACCTTAAATTAAGTGGGCTCTCCTTGCTACACATGTTGACACTAACTGTGGCTTAGGCACACTGTGGAGCTTAGAAGGAAGAGGGGCATTTGAATTTGGGCTTGCAGATTTTGCTGGACTTCTGGATTTATTTATTTTGGGAACAGCCATGTCACATTTCTGGAGCCTTTCTGCTACCAGTCATGTGGAAATGCCTTATATGTCCATTATCAAATGATGGACTTGAACAGGGACTTGTTTTTTGTGGGATGAGTTGAAGCTTTTTTTGGTAGCATTTTGGAATATATCACTTGGCACACATTGATCCTGTGCTCTAGACTAAGCACGTACATCAAAGTTTCCATCAAAATCTTCAAAATTCGTGATTTAGATGGAACCCCCAACAGATGCCTTCACTATAATGATGCAGCAGAGATACTCTGGACTAAGTTTGCCCTTTGCTCAGTGCTGTCCGCTTTTTCAGATGTGCATAACACTGTGATCAACCTCATGTTTGTGCACGAATAAAAAGACAGACAACCACGGTTCATAGGCCAGGTGGAGTGCAAAGTGTCTCCATCTGGCTGATTATGAATGAATATTCTGTCAGGGGTTTTGTCTCAATCACGTAATGTAAAGCATAAGGCTTTATTATGCAAGATAAATTACAGTTTTTATTGGTACCCTTTTGGAATAAATGAAATTTTTTGATCGCTTTCTAGTCTCATTCTTTGTGAACAGAATGAACAAATAGCAGCAATTTACAAAATGTCTTTATCTTTTTTTTGCCGTTCACTGTGCGGTAAAAGTGATGATAGCTTTATTCTTCAGGTCAGTGCAATTCAGTGATGCCACATTTATATGGGTTTTTATGTTTTGTTACCTTTGCATTCTAAAAACAATATTTTTACAAAAAAAATTTTTTTTTCATCACCATATTTTGAGAGCTATAACTTTTTAACATTTTTTTTGCTGACATAGTCAGGTGAGGGTTTGATTTTTAGGGGATGAGATGATGTTTTCATTATTTGCCATTTCTATTTACATACGATTTTTTGATCACTTTTATTCCACTTTTTGTTCGACAGTATAATGAATCTGGCTACCATGATTACCATTGGCTCCTGTGGTAACATTGCAGGGGTGCTGATGGGTTGAGAGAGGAAGACGCTTTCTTCCCCTAGCCTTCTAAATGCTGCTAAATTGCTATTAATTGCTGAATTTAGAGAATTAACCAGCCAGGCATTGTGCTGGCAGCGCCCCTGGCTGTTACAGCAGGAGCTTTGCTGTCAGCTATGCCAAGCTCCCAACCCGACGGTGGTTGTTTGGGCAGAAACTTTTTCACTGATACCACACGTACCCATTATAATCCATAGTGCTATGCATATGTGTGTGTTTTTAAATGGACCATGTATCTGTGCAAAACACATGCAGACATGTCCTTTTTTTCCTGAAACACAAATGACAATGACCAATACAAGTCTATGGGTCTGTGAAAAACACGTACAGCACATGGATGGCATCCATGTGCTGTCCATGTTTAACACTTCAAAGTATAGGAGAAGCTACAGTATATATTTTATTTCTTTTTTTTATCCATCCTGGAAAAACACATATGACAAACTGATGGTAAAACAGACACACGGATGGCACACTGATGGAAAACTTGTATGACACTGGTATTGGTGTTTCACGTATGTGTTTTCTAAAGATGTGTAAAGGGGGCCTAAAACGTAGTTTTCATTTTTTATTTTTTTATTTGCAAAAAATGTTTGTAATGACTGTAAGGAGGCTAATGGTCATGTAATCAATGAGAGGTATGTGTCACAGGGATGGCTGCTCCCTGTGATGTAACCCGGAGTATTTTTCTTTAGTGCACATAAGCACTAGGATGTTGTTTAGTGCACCTGTGTCTGGGTTGCGGGTAGCTATGAGAAATGGGTGGGTCTGGCTACCCACATACTTCACATGTGGGTGTGGTTGCAGCCTACATAATGGAGGCTGTTTGGCACACGATCTGTGTACAGAGAGGGAGAGGCCTTTGCATAAGGCTCCAGACCGAGCCTGCGTGCTGGACATTGCCAAGCTTGTGTGCCCACAGGCCTGAGGGAGCAGGACCCAGCTAAGGACATTTGTGTTGTTTTGCCTGCTCTAAAGGTCATGAACCTTTTGTTGTTGCTTAGGGGTTTATGGAGCAAATAAACCGGCACAAAGTTTTTTTTAAAGGAACGTGCCTCCTGTCTTCGTCCTGCAACACCTGAGTGAGTACATGTAATAGAACAAGAAAAAGGTCAAACCCATAAAGGGAGCACCTCAATTGCATAAGAAATATATATAACACATATATGTATAATACAAAATTTGAATTTTTATTTTTTACCAAGAGAAGAAATATACAAAGACAGAGCAAAACATATACAGTGTAAAAACAATTAAAATTGCAACTATATGCAAAGGAGACTCAAAACCAAATGCCACACCTCAATATAAAGGTCATGGCAAACCACATAGGCTCCCATGAAAAGTGCTACATAGATGGATATGACTGGCTTAAAGGATGTATACCTACAGATGAATAAATAAATATATGCCACCAAAACTTTATATAAGTCTAATATGTGCAAAATATTGCATACACAGAGAAGTGACGAATAGCACAAAAGGTAATAAGCATACAATACCAAAATGGGTCCAACAGCATTTGTGAACAAAAAATTAGAGAGATTTCCAGCTGAGAAGATGGAGCAGTGAAAACCCCTCAAAAGGGAAGGAAATTGTTCACTGACTCAAATGTGGAGGACATATGACAAATAGAAATGCCCAAAAGATAGCAAAACTGGATGAGTATATATAAACACTCTCAAGTGCAAAAAACTGAAAAACGGCAATGGTGTGTCCCAAGATTCAGAAAAAGCCAGCAGCGCCACCAGGGATATAGGGAGCCAATGTGTGGTGTAGGTAACAGCTGATTCGCAGGATACAGTGACGAGACGCGAGACTGGTTGGATTTTGAAAAGCAAACTTTTTGTAATTTAAAGCCGCTAGGGCTATACTAAGCAACCAAAAAGGGGTAACAACAGTTATCCTCGCAGGGACTCAGTACAACCAAACACTATTTGAAAAGAACACGACTAACCCGGCCGAGGCCGGTTACTATGGGGCCAAGGTATGGCCGTCTACGGGTCCTTATACGCTATAATGTCACTTATCCGTCCTGACGTCCCTCGGCGCCTCTGTGGAAGCTGCGTTGTTGATGAAGCTGCTTTGGCGTCTTTTATAAGGCTGTTCTGGCATCTTTGATGAAGCTGCTGAGGCGTCTTTGATGAGGCTGCCTTGGCGTAGCAGCCGCTGGGCCCAGCTGCTGAAGATTTGGAGTAGTCTTCGGGCGCCTCAGCGCCCAAGAGGAGTTGGGGCACAACAGGCCCTGATGAAGTCCTGAGATGGAGTAACCCCCTGTTGTAACAGCGGGGTTGCGCTTTTTAGCGAGTTCAATGGGACTCCTGCCCCCAAGCAGGGTTGTGTCGCAGTGCTCAAGAGTGGCGGTTTACTGGCCAAGCGCACAACCTGGGGCTGGGTGCAGAGTGTCTCTGTTGACGAGGAACAGGCCCCAACTGCCGACTGCAGCGGGGTGAAGGCGGCTGTGTGAGGTGATACAGGTCGCAACCACGGGCTGACGTGAACTGGAAGCGTCCGCGGGTGGCAGCGGGCAGGCCGCAACTGCGGGCTGAAGGGGAATAACAGCAGCCGGGAGAGGGAGCGGACAGGCCGTGGAGGGCTCGAGCTCAGCGGTAATGGCCGAGGATGACCGGGGGCAGATCGTAACTCGGGATTGGGGTGAAGAGACAGTCCCCTGTCGGTAAGCTCGGCACCTCTTTCCTGGGGGCCACTGCATATCTAACCTCTGCTGCTGGTCTCCTCTCTGAACTGTTAGTGTCCTTCCCACTCTCTCACGCCCCCTCTGTCTTCTGCTCTGTGTCTGACGTATCACCAACTGACTCCTCTGCGTGCTCTCTGCCCCTTTTATACTCGCACCTCCCCCTGCTGTCCTGTCACTCTCAACAGTCCACTCTCCTCCTCTGTTCCCCGGGTACTGTTTCCTTAGGAACTGAGATGGCGGTCCCCTTGGTTGCGGCCCGGACACTCTGTGGGGGTTCTCCTCTCTACAGTGGGATAAGATCCCACGCGTATCGCCACACAAGTGGCTTCCTCAGGGAAAAAGTGACATAGTGTGTTAGCGCTCTAAGACCTTATATATCTTACCTAAATAATTAACGCAAGGTTCACCTGTGAGGAGAAGGAGAGAATCGGTGTTCAAGATACATGACAGTGCAATAGAATGGCCGCAGCCATCTTGTGGACAGGAAAGGGGTAACAATAAAGTTTAGTTAAAGTGCTTACTGCACATGCATCAGTTTGTTTGATGTTAATCCAAAGATGGCGCCGTCATCTCGTGCTGGCGTCCAAGACGCGCGATAGTGCACATGGAGTCGAGTAGCCACAGCAATCTTGTACACAGTGGAGAGAAGACAATAAAGTTAGATTGCAATGCTTGTTGCGTGAGTTAAATTACAAGTGCTTATTGCGCATGTGTCAGTTTCTCTGATGTTAAACTTAAGACTGAAGCATCATTTTATATACCCAGAGAACACGATAAAGAGATGTTTAATGCGCGCGCGTCGATTAAACCGACCAATATAACCACATAGCGCCGTCACCTGGTGTGTACAGAGGTGTGACAATCATTAAACAAGGTACTATGCAATCCCTACTGCGCTTGCTTCATCTCCATAGGAACACATGGTTATTTAATTCAATGAAAATGGGAAAAAATATATATTTAGGAACATTGTTGCATACATAGAACTTATAAAAAAGAAGAGAAATGCTTGCTGCACATGCATCGAGTTGCTCAATCATATATCATCGTATGATGCCATCATGCAATATATGCAGGGGCGCAGCAATCCTCTCCATACAAAAAGGTCAAATGACCATTTTGTTAAAAGAGGAGCAGAAGTGTTGGGAGAGTAGTTACACACATAGAACTTAATAGAAATATATATGTTGTAGGCACAGACACAAAAGGGGAAACTGTCAAAAGTTTTTTAGTTTTTTGAAGCAACACCAACCCCATATTTTTGCACATGCATTACTGCCTTGGATGCAGATCTCAAAGAAAACAGGGACGGCGCACTAAATGTATGAGTATTACCAAACATGAAAAATCTAAACGCAAGAGCAGATATGGCAAACATACTGTATGTGCTTTGAAGTAGAAAATAGACATTCACAATAACACCCATGATTGAGTGCTCGATAGACCAAAAGTCGGTATGCTGGGCAAAATACCTATGGTATGCACCAGTATAGATATATTAATCTTAAATACACGTCAGCCTAAGAATGCAAGAAGATGGCGCACTATATACATGTATATATAAAAATGATCATCACCTAATGGTGTGATAGGCAGGATAACTATGGTATAAAAAGTGCACCACAATGGATGTATTGATCTTAAGTACAAGGCAGCCTAAGAATGCATAAGAACTTTTTTTTAGGATTTCATACAGAGTTCTTTATTATGTAGAAAAGTATAAAACTACACATTAGATCAAAGAATCAAAAAGGCCTAAGCATAGCAAAGACCAGATAAAGATCAAGCCAATGTGATATGTAACAAGTTATGCGACATATGCCAGAGAAAGTATCCATGGCAAAAAGATAGAATCATCAGTTCCAAAATCTCCATTGTGAAGAAATCAATAATATACAATTAGACAATAACAAGAATCACAAATGCTGTTGATAAGGCTCCAGACCGAGCCTGCGTGCTGGACATTGCCCAGCTTGTGTGCCCACAGGCCTGAGGGAGCAGGACCCAGCTAAGGACATTTGTGTTGTTTTGCCTGCTCTAAAGGCCGGGAACCTTTTGTTGTTGCTTAGGGGTTTATGGAGCAAATAAACCGGCACAAACTTTTTTTTAAAGAAGCGTGCCTCCTGTCTTCCTCCTGCAACACCTGAGTGAGTACGATCATAACATGACCCACAGCTCTGCCATACTCTGCTCCCTTCTTTGTAATCACAGTTAGGCTTCCTTCACATGTCCATGTTTCCAGTACGTGTGGTATGTTTTTTTCACTATTATACCTTATTATGCGATGCAAATGTCCATGCTTTTACACATTACATGTGTCCATGCAAAACACATGAAGACATGTCCATTTTTTACCGGCAGCACATATGACAAGGGCTAGTGCAAGTCTATGGGTCAGTGAAAAACACATCCAGCACTCAGATGGCATCCGTGTGCTGTCATTTTTTATCATTGCAAAGTATAGGAGAAATTCTGTAATTTATTTCTTTATACATGCCAGAAAAACACTGATAACACCGGTACTGTTTTTTCATGTACATGTTTTGATGGGCGTCTGAAGGAGTACCAGCAGTGAAACCAGTGAAAAGTTCAGGGCTGTGTGCCATTACAAGTCTCTCATGGATAAAACCGGGTCTGGTATGCTCTGGTGAGTATAAATATTCTTTTTTCTCTCCTGCTTGATGCCTCCTGTTTATGACTGGTGAGCATCAGGCAGGGAAAAAAGTAACCTCCCCCTGAGAAAAATCTGTGTTAAGGTCGCCTTAAGCTTTTCAAAAATTAGCACTAAAACTTTACTAAGGCTACATTCACATTTCAGTTTTTTGCTATCCGGCACGATGCGTCGAAATATGTAAAAGCCGGATCCGGAGCCTGTTACGACCGGATCCGGCGTTTTGCCCGACACTTTCATTGTCGCTGCATGCAACGTTTTTTCCAAACGCCGGACTGGTTTTTCGCACTGCGCATGCCCGGAAGACCTTCTCTGCCAGGAATATATCCAGCAGAAAGAAGGATCCGGTGTCAGCGTTTGCGGCCGGATCCGGTAGTCCAGTATTTCACCGCATCCTGACGGATAAAAAAAACTGATGTCTGAAAGTAGCCTTAAACTGTATACAGTCATATGTAAAAGTTTGGGCACCCCAATTAATGTTAACCTTTTTTCTTCATAACAATTTTGTTTTTTGCAACAGCTATTTCAGTTTCATATATCTAATAACTGATGGACTCAGTTATATTTCTGGATTCAAATGAGGTTTATTGTACTAACAGAAAATGTGCAATCTGCATTTAAGCAAAATTTGACCGGTGCAAAAGTATGGGCACCCTTATCATTTTCTTGGTTTGAACACTCCTAACTACTTTTTACTGACTTCCTAAAGCACTAAATTGGTTTAATAACCTCATTGAGCTTTGAACTTCATAGCCAGGTGTATCAAATCATGAGAAAAGGTATTTAAGGTGGCCACTTGCAAGTAGTTCTCCTATTTGATTCTCCTATGAAGAGTGGCATCATGGGCTCCTCAAAACAATTCTCAAATGATCTGAAAACAAAGATTATTCAACATAGCTTTTCAGGGGAAGGATACAAAAAGTTGTCTCAGAGATTCAACCTGTCAGTTTCCACTGTGAGGAACATAGTAAGGAAATGGAAGAACACAGGTACAGTTCTTGTTAAGCCTAGAAGTGGCAGGCCAAGAAAAATATCAGAAAGGCAGAGAAGAAGAATGGTGAGAACAGTCAAGGATAATCCACAGACCACCTCCAAAGACCTGCAGCATCATCTTGCTGCAGATGGTGTCACTGTGCATCGGTCAACAATACAGCGCACTTTGCACAAGGAGAAGCTGTATTGGAGAGTGATGCGAAAGAAGCCGTTTCTGCAAGCACGCCACAAACAGAGTCGCCTGAGGTATGCAAAAGCACATTTGGACAAGCCAGTTACATTTTGGAGGAAGGTCCTGTGGACTGATGAAACAAAGATTGAGTTGTTTGGTCATACAAAAAGGCGTTATGCATGGAGGCTAAAAAAACAGCATTCCAAGAAAAACACTTGCTACCCACAGTAAAATTTGGTGGAGGTTCCATCATGCTTTGGGGCTGTGTGGCCAATGCCGGCACCGGGAATCTTGTTAAAGTTGAGAGTCGCATGGATTTAACTCAGTATCAGCAGATTCTTGACAATAATGTACAAGAATCAGTGACGAAGTTGAAGTTACGCAGGGGATGGATATTTCAGCAAGACAATGATCCAAAACACCGCTCCAAATCTACTCAGGCATTCATGCAGAGGAACAATTACAATGTTCTGGAATGGCCATCCCAGTCCCCAGACCTGAATATCATTGAACATCTGTGGGATGATTTGAAGCAGGCTGTCCATGCTCGGCGACCATCAAACTTAACTGAACTGGAATTGTTTTGTAAACAGGAATGGTCACAAATACCTTCATCCAGGATCCAAGAACTCATTAATAGCTACAGGAAGCGACTAGAGACTGTTATTTTTGCAAAAGGAGGATCTACGAAATATTAATGTCACTTTTATGTTGAGGTGCCCATACTTTTGCACCAGTCAAGTTTTGTTTAAATGCAGATTGCACATTTTCTGTTAGTACAATAAACCTCATTTCAATCCAGAAATATAACTGAGTCCATCAGTTATTAGATATATGAAACTGAAATAGCTGTTGCAAAAACCAAAATTGTTATAAAGAAAAAAGGTTAACATTAATAGGGGTGCCCAAACTTTAACATATGACTGTATCTGCAACTAGGTTTGATTCAGCTTGGCAGCCATTCTTCGTAATGGGGCAAGTTTAACATGCTCATTCTTGTGAAAGGTCCTCTTTAAATATTGTTTATTGTAGCAAAGCTAGGTTGGACTGGGTTAAAGCCTAACACTGCAAGTCTTAATCAGATGCACCTGACTTGCTTTAACTAAAAACCAGGGCTTGTGTTCATTAGGTATCCCAGTCTGCTGAAAGAAGCAGAGTTGAGCATGCTGCTGGTGAGTGTCCAGCCAAAATGTGAGCTGTAGCTGGGAGGGGGACATGCCAGATGTGTAAGCAGTAGCCTTTTCAGTGTGCACTGTGCCCAGAGTTTAATACTTCTGTTTGGTGCTGGAGGCTGCTGGAGCTCAGGCTTAAGGGGATACCGAGACTGGTGAGATTGGGAACGCTACCTAATGACTAGCTGAGAGCGTGAATCCCTGCAATATGTATCAGAGTCGTTACTAGTAAAAACAGACTCATTTAGCAGAACTGTGATATTTTTTCATGTACTGTAAACGATGTAATTTTTTTTGTGCAGAAAATTTGCTGCATTTTACAGTTAAAAATCATATGAAAAAAACCCTAAAAACGATGCTTTATTATTAAAAGACCAAAGGTCACACCACAAAGTGAACAGAACAAAACAACAACGTGTCCAATTAGTACCCAAATACAAGAAACATGTAATGGGGGTTTCCTAGGAGTCCCTATTAACGTCTAATGCTCAATCCTTCCTTGCCGCGGAGGTTGGCACCCTAGGGGGAACGTTGTGGCGCCCCCGCTCAACGGTGGCTGTCCCTATGGACCCTGATGAACCCTACAGCCACTAGGGATCCCTTCCCCGATGCTAAAGGGGCCCCTATCATTAGACAGAGATCAACTATAGTAAGGAGGACCCTAATCCCCAAAAGGATTAAAATCAAAGGAACACATTAATGTACTGGCATTAAAGTGATGGCATCTCAGTGACATGAGTCAAATAGATACAACAGATACAACAGATAAAGTCCACAGCATATAGAGTATCCAATATCATTTACATGAGGTTAGATCAAAATGGCACAAAGATGCAAACTCCACAAATGATCAATCACTCAATAGCCAAAGATTTGCATGCATAGTGACAATAAACATGCCACCTGACTAGAGATACAGTGCCAATAAATACATAGTTCAAACGCTCAGTGATCAATGCTGCAGATACTCATCGTGTCAAACGCCTTCTGCCATGTACGTGAAGCGCCTCGACGCGTTTCGCCCCATCTGGGCTCATCAGGAGGGCCGGTCTCGGTAAAAATAGTGTCCTGATGTGGTATAGTAGATGTGCTGGCATGATAACCCTTATTTTATAGTTACCGCCACAGCGTTCGCCAGCTCCGGACGCTATGAAGGGACACACCCCCTTAACACTACTGCGCATGTCCCGACTAAAGAAGAGACTCACCCATTGGCTATAGAGTGTCTCATTCATTTCCTCACATCGAGTGCGCCTGTCATGATTTAAGTAACGCCCCTGTCACGGATGTAAAGACAATCCCACCCTACCCCCGTATTATACTGCGTTTGATGATAGACGCGCAAAGTACCGGGGGGTGGGTATGTGTTAATAAGAACATGTATTGATATTCAGTGTGACCTAGTTCCTAACACGCATGTCGCTCATCAAATTACCACAGCAAGGGGCTTGCGTGTATACAGCCCGGAACTGATTGTATTATTTCCGGATAGGTCAAAAGTGGATCTCACCGTGCAGAGCCACGGTCTCTCAAAAGCGCATTCACTGCATCCATAGCCCAAAAGTGTCCACCGGGCAGGTTCCAGCTAGGAAACAACACCATCATGAATCCTTATTACTGCGCATGTCCCCCATCGGCCATTCAAAGCCCGCATACGTAGCGGGTACATAGCACTCAATGGAAGCCGGCAGCAAGCATCCCGAACAGAGGCACAATAGGGACAGATGAACCCGATCCTCCAATCCAGGAGAGCAGAGGCAATATATAACGCTGGCACCATAACCAACAGCCCATGTTCGTCTCTTTGATTATACTACGATATGAGACACAATCAATGTAGATCCATGATGGAAATCATCATGTTAGTAGGTGCATTCTATCCTCTATTCATATATATATATTTGGCCAATGTGTAAATCTATAATTAAACACAATAATTTATATTAGCAGAGCAGAGGCAATATATACTACTATCCTCATGGGTAAACATGCATTTTAATGCCCGTGTTCATCTCTTAAAAATGGTGCCAAATAAGACACCCTGTTAGTAGGTGCATTGAATGCTTTATTAGTGTATGTTACGCCAATACATAAATCTGTGATTGGCCAATATCGGACCTCAAACTACCTTAATCATCTGGGTGGTCTCAAGGCGGGATGTCAAGTCCCTAGTAGTGTAAGGGGGAAATTTGAGTCATCAAAATAATTTGTCATGGTAAATCCATGTAGGTCTTAAACCTAGACCTTAACAAGAATTTGGAAAACAGTCCAGTCTTACAATTGGTCCTCATAGGAATTATATCTGGGTTTAATTCAAAATTTGATATATAACAGACCCGTGAACAAGGATGAAGAATCACAAAAAAAATTACAAAAAAATCACAAAAAACAGGCAAAGGATAGTTGTTCATTTAGTCCCCTTGGTTCACGACTCTCCATCCTGAATATCCATTCACACTCTCTTTTTAGGATGGTTTTATCTGTGTTGCCTCCTCTAGGGTTAATGTTCACTACCTCAATAATCGTGAACCTGACCTCAGCAAGGGAATTATTGTGGACTAATAGCATGTGCTTAGCCAAAGGGGTGTCTCTCCCATTCCTGATATCTCCCATGTGCTCGCCTACTCTACGTCTGAATTCCCTCTTGGTCTTCCCTATATAATCCTTAGGGCAAGAGCAAGTGGCTAGATAGATCACTCCAGTGGTCTTACAGTTTGAGAAATTGCGTTGGTAGAAGGTTTTCCCCGTGGCAGCACTACAAAAGAATTTGTTGGGTTTCATCCATCTACATAGGCTACAGTCCCCACACTTGAAGAAACCGATAGGTTTCCTCTCAAGCCAAGTACCCTTCGGTTCAGGCCTCTTGTATTGACTATGTATTAGCATGTCTCTAATGGACTTCCCTTTCCTGAATGTGATGTTTGGGCGTTCGCCTATCAGACTTCCAATATCTGGATCTAATCTAAGAATATCCCAGTGTCTTGTAATAATTCTCCTAACTTCTTGATGTTTATCATCAAATGTACCAATGATTCTGACTATTTCAGATGTATCCCTTTCCGTACGTTTCTGTAGGAGTTTCTGCCTATCCGCTCTTTCAGCAAAGTTTAATGCTGTATCCAAGACATGTGTCGGATATCCCTTTTCCCTGAATCTGTTATACATGTCACCAGCCTGACTATAAAAAAGATCTTTTCTCGAACAATTTCTCCTCAGTCTAAGGAACTGGCTTTTAGGGATTCCTCTCTTGAGAGGGACAGGGTGATGACTCTGCCAGTGAAGCAGACTGTTGGTACTAGTGGGTTTACGATGGATACTCGTTGAGATATTCCCAAAGGATTCTCTCCTGATTTTAATATCCAGGAAGGCCAGTTCTTGCTTCTCAATTTCAAAGGTGAATCTGAGATTAATAACATTATGGTTAAGCTCATTAACGAACATCTCAAATTGTTGTTTCGATCCCGACCATACAACAAAAACATCATCTATATAGCGATACCACATAGAGATGTGTTGCTGCCACCATTTTGTGTCACCTCCGAACACACGGGCATTAAAATGCATGTTTACCCATGAGGATAGTAGTATATATTGCCTCTGCTCTGCTAATATAAATTATTGTGTTTAATTATAGATTTACACATTGGCCAAATATATATATATGAATAGAGGATAGAATGCACCTACTAACATGATGATTTCCATCATGGATCTACATTGATTGTGTCTCATATCGTAGTATAATCAAAGAGACGAACATGGGCTGTTGGTTATGGTGCCAGCGTTATATATTGCCTCTGCTCTCCTGGATTGGAGGATCGGGTTCATCTGTCCCTATTGTGCCTCTGTTCGGGATGCTTGCTGCCGGCTTCCATTGAGTGCTATGTACCCGCTACGTATGCGGGCTTTGAATGGCCGATGGGGGACATGCGCAGTAATAAGGATTCATGATGGTGTTGTTTCCTAGCTGGAACCTGCCCGGTGGACACTTTTGGGCTATGGATGCAGTGAATGCGCTTTTGAGAGACCGTGGCTCTGCACGGTGAGATCCACTTTTGACCTATCCGGAAATAATACAATCAGTTCCGGGCTGTATACACGCAAGCCCCTTGCTGTGGTAATTTGATGAGCGACATGCGTGTTAGGAACTAGGTCACACTGAATATCAATACATGTTCTTATTAACACATACCCACCCCCCGGTACTTTGCGCGTCTATCATCAAACGCAGTATAATACGGGGGTAGGGTGGGATTGTCTTTACATCCGTGACAGGGGCGTTACTTAAATCATGACAGGCGCACTCGATGTGAGGAAATGAATGAGACACTCTATAGCCAATGGGTGAGTCTCTTCTTTAGTCGGGACATGCGCAGTAGTGTTAAGGGGGTGTGTCCCTTCATAGCGTCCGGAGCTGGCGAACGCTGTGGCGGTAACTATAAAATAAGGGTTATCATGCCAGCACATCTACTATACCACATCAGGACACTATTTTTACCGAGACCGGCCCTCCTGATGAGCCCAGATGGGGCGAAACGCGTCGAGGCGCTTCACGTACATGGCAGAAGGCGTTTGACACGATGAGTATCTGCAGCATTGATCACTGAGCGTTTGAACTATGTATTTATTGGCACTGTATCTCTAGTCAGGTGGCATGTTTATTGTCACTATGCATGCAAATCTTTGGCTATTGAGTGATTGATCATTTGTGGAGTTTGCATCTTTGTGCCATTTTGATCTAACCTCATGTAAATGATATTGGATACTCTATATGCTGTGGACTTTATCTGTTGTATCTATTTGACTCATGTCACTGAGATGCCATCACTTTAATGCCAGTACATTAATGTGTTCCTTTGATTTTAATCCTTTTGGGGATTAGGGTCCTCCTTACTATAGTTGATCTCTGTCTAATGATAGGGGCCCCTTTAGCATCGGGGAAGGGATCCCTAGTGGCTGTAGGGTTCATCAGGGTCCATAGGGACAGCCACCGTTGAGCGGGGGCGCCACAACGTTCCCCCTAGGGTGCCAACCTCCGCGGCAAGGAAGGATTGAGCATTAGACGTTAATAGGGACTCCTAGGAAACCCCCATTACATGTTTCTTGTATTTGGGTACTAATTGGACACGTTGTTGTTTTGTTCTGTTCACTTTGTGGTGTGACCTTTGGTCTTTTAATAATAAAGCATCGTTTTTAGGGTTTTTTTCATATGATTTTTTGCTCTGAGACCCTCTACATTTGATAGTTATTTTTGCATTTTACAGTTCCAGCAAAGTGGATGTGATTTCATAAAAAGTCATGCCAACTGTGCATTTACAGGCACTGTTGAACTGCGTTTTTTAGCATATTTTTTCATTATGGGCTTTTATTGGGAACCTGAAAAATCCATGTGATGACTGCAGTTGCACTTTTTATTTAATTGTTTCTGTGCTTAAAAAAGTTGAGAACAGAAACAATGCATTGATTCTGCAATAATGCCACTGTTTGTGAATATGGGAACATGCATAGCTCCCAGCCGTCCCGATTCTCGCTGGACAGTCCTGTTTTTGACAACCCCACCTGCGTCCTGCCAGGGATGCTATTTTTCCCGCATTGCACTGAGCCGCCATGCCCCCCGTGCACAGACCCCATCCTCGCCGTCCCAGAGAACCACCGCAGCCTGCAATGATGTGGCTGGGATATTCTGTGGCTGCGCACACAGGACCTGTGAGGGGGAGGAGTCAGGGGGTCCCATGATATCCAGAGTGAAGACGCTACAGCTGCAGAAGAGGAGTGACTACAAGACCTGTGATGAGGTCACAGGAGGGGAGCAGTCAGGGGTCACATGATCAGGGGCCTCCGTATCTGCAGGACTCTGCTGTGCTGGTTGCCATGGTGCTGGATGAGGTGAAGTTTCTGTGTGGGGTCAGGAGGGGTTTACAGGGTGGATGTAGAGCTGTGTGTTCGAGGTGTGTGTTTTGTGTGTGTACGGAGCGGAGCTGTGTGTGTACGAGGTGTTCGGAGCAGAGCCGTGTGTGTACGAGGTGTACAGAGCGGAGCCATATGTGTACGAGGTGTACGGAGCGGAGCCGTGTGTGTATGAGGTGTATGGAGTGGAGCCGTGTGTGTATGGGGTGTACGGAGCGGAGCCGTGTGTGTACAAGGTTTATGGAGCGGAGCCGTGTGTGTACGAGGTGTGTGGAGCGAAGCAGTGTGTGTTCAAGGTGTACGGAGCAGAGCTGTGTGTGTACGGAGCGGAGTTGTGTGGAGCGAAGCAGTGTGTGTTCAAGGTGTACGGAGCAGAGCTGTGTGTGTACGGAGCGGAGTTGTGTGTGTTCGAGGTGTACGGAGCAGAGCCGCACGTGTACAAGGTGTATGGAGCGGAGCCGCGTGTGTACGAGGTGTACAGAGTGGAGCCGCGCATGTACGAGGTGTACAGAGCGGAGCCACATGTGTACGGGGCGTGCGGAGCTGTGCGTGTACGAGGTGTATGGAGCGGAGTTGCGTGTGTACTTGGCGTATGGAGCGGAGCCGCGTGTGTATGGGGTATGCAGAGCGGAGCCGTTTGTGTATGGAGTGGAGCCATATGTGTACGGGATGTACGGAGGGGAGCCAAGTGTGTGAGGCATACAAAGCGGGCTTTTCCCACGGACACAGGAGTACACGGCGGAGCCCCGAGGAGCGCTTAAAAACTCGCACAGGACGTTCCACTGGATGTGATGTGCTGGAAGCTGACCGGAAATGAGATAATTTCATGTGGAGATTGTGACGGAACCAGGAATGCTTCAGGTCCATCACCATGTCCTCCTCCGACAGCGCAGACAGCAGGATCGCCTTTGAATTGGGGATGCCAGCCATGTGAGCGGATCAGGATATGTCCTGCACCGGGAGGCTCAGGTGGGCATTACAATGGGAGCCGGGCTGCTATAGTATCTTTATAGAATCTTTCTTTATTTCTTTCTCTCTGTTTCTTTCTTTCTCTTTTCTTTCTTTCTCATTCTCTGTTCTGTCTTTCCCTCATTTTCTTTCTCTCTCTCTGTTCTTTCTTTCTCTCTCTAATCTTTCTTTTTTTCTTTCTCTCGCTCTGTTCTTTCTTCCTCTCTGTTCTTTCTTTCACCTCTTTCTTTCCTCTTTCTTTCTCTCTGTTCTTTCTTTATTTCTTTACTTCTTTCTTTCTTTCTCTGTCTCTGTTCTTTCTCTGTCTCTCTCTGTTCTTTCTTTCTTTCCCCTCTTTCTTTCTGCCTATCTTTCTGCGCTTTCTTTCTTCCCCTCTTTCTTTCTTTCTTTCTCTCTCTGTTCTTTTTTCTTTTTTTTCTCTCTTTCTTTCTTTCTTTCTTTCTTTCTCTCTCTGTTCTTTCTTTCCCCTCTTTCTTTCTCTCTATCACTCTGTTCTTTCTTTCCCCTCTTTCTTTCTTTCTCTCTGTTCTTTCTTTCCCCTTTTTTCTCTCTCTGTTCTTTCTTTCACTCTCTGTTCTTTCTTTCTCCTTTCTTTTATAATAATAATAATTTTATTTATATAGCACCGACATATTCTGCAGCACTTTACATTTTAGAGGGGACTTGTACAGACGATAGACATAACAGCATAACAGTATCACATAGGTCATAACAGATACCAAGAGGAATGAGGGCCCTGCTGACAAGCTTACAATCTATGAGGAAAAAAAGGAGACCTGAAAGATGGGTGGTAACAGTTGCCTTCATTGTTCAGACCAGCCATAGTGTTGAGTGTGTAACAGTACAGACACAGAGGGATAATAAATGCATCAAGCATGTGGGAATATGATGCGGGGAACCTGGTTATGGTAAAACTTTTGACTGGGCCACCCTGGGATAGTTAGGTTAATGTGTTGAGGTGGTAGACCAGTCTGAATAAATGCATTTTTAGGGCACGCTTAAAAGTGTAGGGATTGGGGACTAATCGTATTGACCTGGGTAGTGCATTCCAAAGAATAGGCGCAGCATGTGTAAAGTCTTGGAGACGGGAGTGGGAAGTTCTGATTATTGAGGATGCTAACCTCAGGTCATCAGCAGAATGGAGGGCACGGGTAGGGTGGTAGACTGAGATGAGGGAGGAGATATAGGCTGGTGCTGAGCCGTGGAGTGCTTTGTGGGTGAGGGTAATAAGTTTGTACTGGATTCTGGAGTGGATGGGTAACCAGTGTAATGACGGGCACAAGGTAGAGGCATCGGTGTAACGATTGGTGAGGAATATGATCCTGGCTGCAGCATTTAAGACAGATTGGAGGGGGAGAGTTTAGTTAGAGGGAGACCGATTTCTTTCTATCTCTCTGTTCTGCCTTTCTCTTTCTCTCTCTGTTCTTTCTTTCTATCTGTTCTTTCTTTCCCCTCTTTCTTTCTTGCTTTCCCCTCTTTCTTTCTCTCTCTGTTCTTTCTTTCTCTCTGTTCTTTTTTCTGTCCCCTCTTTTTTTCTCTCTGTGTTATCTTTCTTTCTTTTTCTCTGTTCTCTCTTTATTTCCCTCTTTATTTTTTCTCTGTTCTTTCTTTCTTTCCCCTTTCTTTCTCTCTCTGTTCTTTTTCTCTCTGTTCGTTCTTTCTTTCCCCTCTTTCTTTGTCTCTCTTTGTTCTTTCTTTTGCTCTGTTTTCTTCCCCTCTTTCTTTCTCTCTCTGTTCTTTTTCTCTCTGTTCTTTCTTTCTCTCTTGCTCTCCTTTCTTTCTCTCTCTCTGTTTTCTTTTTTCTCTCTCTCTGTTTTCTCTCTTTTCCTTAGTACCAGTCAGTGTGCCCATAGTACCAGCAAATGTGCCCATAATGCCAGCCACTGTGCCCTCAGTACCAGTCAGTGTGATCAGCAGTGCTAAATGGGTGCGGTTGGGCGTGTACATGGGCGTGGCTAGTTGTGAAATGGGTGTGGCGGGGCATGGCCTAAAATTTTCAGCCTTTGTCCCTCTTTCCCTTCTTCAAAAGTTGGGAGGTATGGAACATGGTCTACCAGAATAAACTGACCTTGTTGTACAAATTAACTAATCAGGGCTCAGATTTCATTTTTGAAACAGGACATTTGACCAGTTTTTGAGCATGTTAGCTGGACTACATTTATTTTTTAATTTTTCCTCTCCATTGCTGAATATTAGCTTGTAAAGTTTAGGTTATAATTTATGTGATATTTCAACTGGGTGTCACTTTAAAGGGTTAAATGTATTTGATGTTTATATATGTTACAAAAGGATGATACACACTGGGGCTGCAGTTAGCTTAGACAGGTTAATTGTAATGGCCAGCTCAGTTTGGGAGGGGAAGTGGCAAGTCCAGGGAGTGACAGAGGAGTTAGTGTGTGGAGATCAGTGTGTCAAGCAGCAGGCTCTGGTCTGAAGCCAGACTCCAAGAATATCGCCAGTCTTTTTCAGCTGGCTTGCAGTGATGATGCTTTGACTACCCACACATGACCAGGTGCGGACTGGGGCTGAAATTCAGCCCTGGCATTTGAAATCACACAGGCCCATGCTGTCCCCATCCCTAAGAACCAGATGGGATATATTACTAATATTACCCTAGATGGAGGAAAGGAAGATTTACTACAAGACCAATATTTCTAATTATACCCATGGCCTGCTGGAGTAAATGACACACAGCATAGGTGTCTTGAGAACACCGATTCTGTTAACAACGTAACAGACAAGGCAGCCCAGGACCAGACAGGCCCTTCTAGCATTTGCCAGAATTGCCAGATGGCCAGTCTGGCCTTGCACATGACCACTGCAGCTAATCACTGGCCTAGGTAGTCGAGTGCTGATTGTGCTTATTTTCACCACTGTGATTGCCTGCAGCAGTCACATGTGGGTAGTCAAAACATCATCACTGTAGTACAGTCTTAATGAAGGGCTCGGTAGACTACGATGCACCAAATTCATTAAGTGAACACTTAATGAATTCAGCGCATCCCCTCTGTGGTGCGCACCTTGTCAGAAATGCTACTCCAGTCACAAACTGGAGTACCATTTCTGCCATAAAAACGCTGGCACTTTTGGTAAATTTGACAGATAGTGTAGCCAAGCCCATCCCACCCTGAATCCTCCTCAGCTATGCCCATTTTCGTTGGCCTGATTCAAACTGGCATGAAAATGGCAAGTCACAACATTTTGTGCAACTCTGCATCGTGCAAACATTTTGCGACCTTTCAAAGTGTTTTATGTGTAAAATATTGGATGAATTGCCCCCAATAACTTTTTAATTGGAATCACTTATATAAATTGCTCCCTTGCTTAGATGTTGTTGCTGCATATTTATTATGGATTTCACTGATGCTTTCTTCATTTAATGATTTAGAAAATACACCTAAAAATGTGTTCATTGCTAGTGAAAATAATTTAACGGGATTTTTGCAAAAAAGCGGCACTTCGTGACAATATTTAGCCAAAATCTTAAAACTCATCATTGGCTACAGATTAGACTTTCAGCTTTGTATTTTTATCTGGATTTTAATAATGGGTTTCCCTATTTTCTTTCTAAATAGAAGGAGATGGTGAATTGGTCTCTTTACTTACAGGTATGAGAGCAGTCCTGGCTTTGAGGAACAGGCATAACCCACCTCCAGCAGCCTTACTATAGTCACCAGAAAAGCTCCCTCAGCCGCGTTTTACAGTAATCATGAAAATAAAGAAAATGAGCAATAATTAATTATCCATGAACAACTCTCATTTTCTTACTCTTGTGGCAATTGATATTTGATAAATGAGTTCTTGAAGTCATTCTGAACACTAAATACATTTTTCTTATTAAATAGGGTCATTGAACAGGAATGGTAGCATGTGTTTAATTGGTACTTAGAGGCAGCTCTGAATTCTATACTATCCCGTGTAATCAGGGAGCCAAGCAATAATTATATTTCACAGATAGTCATGAATCATACAACAAACAATCACAAGCACAAATAGAGAAATCTATGGATATCACTTTACATTTTCCATCACAGCATTACAGCTATAAGCTTCACTAATAAATTTAGCTGGTAGGTCACTAACAAACCTGAATACCCCCCCCACAATGGTACAAATATGCGGTAGATAAAGGCACCACTGGAACAGGATACCTAGCAATCTGTAATCTGTAAACATAGAAAGCAGATGGGCCAGCACCCAATTGCTCCAATTTTTTTTTAAAAGTCGTAATTTATTAATCAAATAAAAAATTATCCACACAGTTAAAAACAAGACATTCTGACAAAAAATAATATCTACGCGTTTCGAACCGTTATGTTTGAACGATTTTTATTACACATATGGTACATAACACTTATTGTTATAGACATATCAAGAAATCACATTTTTCTTTGCAATAGTTCTACAGCTCATAGATAAGACTAATTTGTTAATTAAATACTGTATATTACAGATGGAAAGCAACTTATACAACCTATTAATATGGTTCAGTTATCAATGGCATCACGATCTTTATATATCTGCTCTGATCCTAGGCTTCGGTGGATCCACTTCTGGCTTGTGCTCACCACACTAGAGAGCTTCCGATGTCGGATTGTCATCTGCATCTGTGCTGTGTGAAAAGGAGTCTAGCTGACTGACTCATCTGGCTTATCAGCTATGACAGGAAAAGAGGACTAGTTTATCTATTCAAATTGTCCAGCTAACCATTTCACCCACAACAAGTATTCATTATAACATGGCGGCACAGGAAATTATCAGCTGTGTCATACAATTGTGTAAGGGTACCGTCACACCTAGCGATGCACCAGCAATCCCGACCATCGATATGATGCGGTCAGGATCGCTGGTGCATCGCTAAGTGGTCGCTAGTGAGCTGCCACACAGGCAGATCTCACCAGCGACATCGCTGGGGACGGGGGTCGCTACTTACCTGTCAGACCAGGCGATCCTGCGTCCTCCCGCCTGCGTTCACGCGTCGCTCGTCGGCGCCACAGGAAGCGCCGCAGGAAGTGACCGACGAGGAATGATCCAGGAGCTTCTCGCGCGATCAGCGATAACCAGCGGGGAAGCGGGTCGGAGGTAAGTATCACATGCAGCGATATCGCTAGCAATATCGCTGCAACGTCACAAAATCGGTGACTTTACAGCGATATTGCTAGCGATATCGCAGTGTGTAACGGGGGCTTTACTCAGATAGCTTAAAGGTCTGTATACATTATGTGTTCTGTGACTTCAAATGACCACAGATTGGTACACATTTGTTGATCGGCAGTCACTTAATAGCCTGCCTTGACAGGTATATCGCAAAATGATCAGATGACACAAGTCTGTGACGAAAAAGCTCTTTCATTATTTTAATATAATTTCCATGTATTTTGGTGTTTTGATAACAAAAAAAGTTGAAAAAAAATCCTATACGTCAGGGCTTGCCACAAACCTATAGGTTCTTCTGCAAACTCTGGTGTGAGTCATCGACAAGCGGATTATTTTCTTTCTCCATTAACATCAATAGTAACTGCATGATTGGCTGGTTGCAGTCAGGTGGTTAGTGACATAATGAAAGATCCTTATGCTTTCAAGAAACTTGCATTGGAATTTCATTCATTAACCATGTTTCCCCAAATTAATGTTATGGCTTTGCGGAAGTGTATTAATTCGCCTGACTGTTTCTGTTTCATTTGTGGTGAATATACAGTGTTGAATCAATAGCTGAATAGTACAGACTTTATGAAAAAAAGTATACTTTGCATACTTCGGACTAAAACTTGGAAATCAAGATAAAGTTTGGGAGCCTCATAAAGTGTGCAAACGGTGTGTTGTGGACCTCCAAAATTGGTAAGAAAAAAGCTTGCCGTTATGGGATTCCTATGGTATGGCGAGAGCAAAAGAACCATAGTGACGACTGTTACTTTTGTCCATGTAATATGAAAGGGTATAATTCCAAATGGAAGCATTCCATTTCATACCCCAAACTTCACTCAGCAATTCATCCCATCCCCCATGGAACAGATCTCCCAGTACCCAAGGCCTCTGCTACCTGGGAAGAAATACCTAGCTCTGATGAAGGTGGAATCATACATGAACCAGATGACGAATCAAGTTCTGACTTTGAAGATGATACAAGACCAACATTTTTTTCCCGGGAGGACATGAAGGATTTAGTAAGAGACATGAATCTTCCAAAAGATGCTGCAAAGTTACTCGGATCAAGGGTCAAAAGCAGGAATTTAACGTTACCAGGAGTGTCTTTTTCATGGTGAAGGACTTTGTTCCTTACTTTGCCCAGGAAGACAAGTTGGTTTATTGTATCAATGTCGTAGGTTTGATGGGTCAATTTAAAATCTAATATGATTCAGCGCAATGGCATCTTTTTATAGATTCTTCCAAAAGAAGTTTCAAAGCCATTATACTCTACAATGGCTGTTTTTATGCTTCCTTCCCTGTAGGTCAATCCGTACACTTGAAGGAAACCTACGAGAACTTGGAATTGGTTCTTCGTAAGCTTAAATATGAAGAACACGGTTGGCAAGTATATGGGGATTTGAAGGTCTTGTGCATGTTGTTTGGCCAACAGCTGGGTATGCCAAATACCCTTGTTTTCTGTGTCTGCGAGACAGTCGAGACAGACAAAATCACTGGACAAAGAAGAGTTGACAGCCGAGGATGCAGTCGGTGAAAAAAATGTCCTCCGAGAAACTTTGTTACCTCCCTATAAAGTTCTTCTACCATCTCTCCACATAAAATTGGGCTCGATGAAGCAATTTGTAAAATCACTTTCAAGAGATGGGGAGCAGGGAATTTTTATGGATTAAACGTGCGCTACCAGACCATCACTCCTCACAAGTTGTGTGGTTAATACATATATTAACCACACAACTTGTGAGGAGTGATGGTCTGGTAGCGCACGTTTAATCCATAAAAATTCCCTGCTTGAAGCTGAAGATTTATGGCCACGGCGTGGTCATTTGGATGTGCAGCAAGCTGACCTTTGTTCCTTTATGCCTGATACTCTCCTGCAGAGGGTGAGTATAAATCATTGTCTTATATCTTTATTTTTCTCGGGTAAGACCCTATTGCGCTCTTTTTCTTTCAGTTTCTACTAAGAGATGGGGAGCGAGAGATGTTTAGGCGAGCAAGAAACCTGCAGGACCACCTTACCCATAGTCACTATACAGGCCAAACCAGGGCAACCTTCTTGGACAACTTTGCACGTGAGGATGGTGAATGTGTTCCGTGTGGTCGCTGCATTGCCTGTTCCAACGTGAACCGATGCAACTCTTTTTCTGATTCTAGTGGTACAAAAAATTTTAAGATCAAAAAATCGATCACATGTACCACTAGATATATTATATATTATGCTACTTGCACATGCGGACTTATCTATGTTGGCCTTACCACAAGGCAGCTGAATGTCCGCATAAGAGAACACGCGTTGGTATCCAAGCTGCAGTGAACAACACGGACATATCTACCCTTAAAATGATACCGCGTGTTCAAGGCCTTCCATCAGTGTGACGGCACTCTTATACGTGTAAGAAGCATTGACGCCCTGGGTATTAATATTAGGGGGGGTAAATTGTCCGAACGTTTTGGTCAAATGGAGACACGGTGGATCTGGACCCTTCAGACTATTCAATCTCAGGGATTAAATGAAAATATCAGCTTTATACCCTTTCTGTGATCCCTTGACTGCTGTACTTTTTGTGGTGTTTTGTTTCACTTTCTGTTGTTTTTAGTGTTCTTGTTTTTAATCAGTTTTTTATTGCTATATTTAGGTTATCAATTATTGACAAAGTTGGATGGCCATATATCTTTTGTGATAAGTGATCAACTGATCATCCTTTGGATCATGAACATGAATCAAGAAGAAATGATGAAATTGAAATATACAAACTAAATGTGGACTGATGCTGGGTTATGCCCATCTTCTGTGCTTGTTATTTTTCCTGAAAAAAAAAAAAATATAATATTGATTTAATATATGGAGTATACCAATATTTGTATTATATGCTTCTTTGATATTGATCTGTTGAGCCCCAGAGTAAAGGTACTGTCACACTTAGCGATGTACCAGCGATCCCGACCAGCGATATGACGCGGTCAGGATCGCTGGTACATCGCTAAGTGGTCGCTAGTGAGCTGCCACACTGACAAATCTCACTAGCGACATCGCTGGGGATGGGGGTCGCTACTTTCCTGTCACACTAGGCGATCCTGCGTCCTCCCGCCCGGCTCCACGCTCGTCTCTTGTCTCTCCACAGGGAGCGCCACAGGAAGCTGACGACGAGAAACAGTCCAGGACGTTCTCGCGCGATCAGCGATAACCAGCGGGGGAGCGGGTCGTTGGTAAGTATCAGACACAGCGATATCGCTAGCAATATCACTATAACGTCACACGTTATAGCGATATTGCTAGCGATGTCGCTTAATGTGACAGGCCCTTAAGAGCTAGAGACATGGGTCTTTATTTATACACATATACGGTATATTTGTATATCTATGCATATGATTGAGCTATGCCCATTTACTGTATGAAATGGTGTTTTATGTTGTTCTTTTTCATCTTTTTTCTTCTTTCCCTTTTTTAATTTTCTTTTTCATTTTCTATAATCCTATCTAGTGTGGCTGATGGATTGTTGTGCCCCCTTTTTTTTGCAATTGAATGTTCTCATCCGGATGGCTGTAATGTGCTATTTAATCTGCATTTCATCTATAGCGCTCGTATCTCTAGTTTCGGCTATTGCGCATGCAGGGCCAGTTTTAGGCAAAGTGGGGCCATAGGCAAAGTTTAAAATGGGGCCCCAAATGCTAACATATTGCACATCACACAGAAGCATTTCAATTGTAGTTATATGCGCTGAGTTCAGGCCGCTAAATGAGTGTGATCGACAATATTTATGTCGTTCAACACTTGTTTCCCGGCCTCTTTCCACCGTCTGAGAAAGAATGATGGGGACAGAACAATCACTAATGGATCAATCTGTCCCCATACAGTATCATGTTATCAGCAGCATATCTGCAATTTACAGTTTATATAATGTGCCCCATAGTTCTCCATATATTAAAATTATACACTGCTCAGTCCTCCATATAGTATAATACACTCCTCATAGTACTCCATATAGTATAATACACTGCCAGTCATCCATGTAGTACAGTGCTGTGCAAATTAATTGGGACAAAGCATTTTTTTTTAAGTAAAATCGTAAGTTGGTTACCAGTCAGTGATTCAAACCAGTTTTAACTGCTTTGAACAGGCACTCACACCTGTTCAAAGCAGTTAAAACTGGTTTGAATCACTGACTGGTAACCAACTTACGATTTTACTTAAAAAAATGCTTTGTCCCAATTAATTTGCACAGCACTGTACAATTCACTTCCCATAGTATAATGCACCCCATAGTTCTTCATGAAGTATAATGTATTCCCCATGGTCCTCGATACAGTATAATGCAGCCCACATATAGTATAATGCAGCCACCCCATAGAGCATAATGCAACCACCCCACAGAGTATAATGCAGCCCCGCCATACAATATAATGTAACCCCCATAAAATATAATCCAGCCCCCCTCTTATAGTATAATGCAGCCACCCTTTAGAGCATAATGTAGCCACCCCACAGAATATAATGTAACCCCCCATAGAATATAAAGCAGCCCCTCCATAGAATATATGGCAGCCCCCTCAAAGAGTATAATGCAGCCCCATAGAATATAATGCAGCCCCTTATATAGTATAATGTAGCCCCTCCGTAGAATACAATGTAGCCCTCCTCATATAGTATAATGCAGCCCTAATAGAATATAATGTAGCCCCCTCAAAGTATAATGAAGCCCCCATACAATATAATCTAGCCCCCAATAGAATACAATGTAGCCTCCTCATATAGTATAATGTAGCCCCATCATAGAGTATGATGCAATAACCCCCCATAGAATATAATAAATATAATACAGCCCCCCATTGAATATAACGTAGCCCCGAATAGAATATAATACAGCCCACCTCCCCATAGAATATAATGTAACCCCCATATTATATAACACAGCCTCCCCCATAGAATATAATGTACCCCCATGGTATATAGCACAGCCACATAGTATATAGTACAGCCCACATAGTATATAGCACAACTGCATAGTATATAGCACAGGAGCAAATAGTAGATAGCACAGCATCACATGGTATATAGCACAGCCCCACATGGTATACAGCACAGCCCCACATGGTATACAGCACAGCCCCACATGGTATACAGCACAACACCAAGGTATACAGAACAACCTCACATGGTATACAGCACAGCCCCACACGATATACAAAACAGCACAGCCCCCCTCCCCAGTACAGCACCATGGTATAAAGCACAGCCTCACATGGTATACAGCACAACACCATGGTATACAGAACAACCTCACATGGTATACAGCACAGCCCCACACGATATACAGAACAGCACAGCCCCCCTCCCCCAGTACAGCACCATGGTATAAAGCACAGCCTCACATGGTATACAGCACAGCACAGCCCCCATCTCCCTCAGCACAGCCCCACATGGCATACAGCACAGCCACCCCCCAGCACAGCACCATGGTATACAGCACAGCCCCCCAGCACAGCACTATAGTATACAGCAAAGCCCCCTCAGCACCATGGTATACAGCACAGCCCCCCAGCACAGCACCATGGTATACAGCCCCACTCCCCCCAGCACAGCACCATAGTATACAGCCCCCATCCCCCCAGCACAGCACCATGGTATACAGCCTCCCCTTCCCTCCCAGCACAGCACCATGGTATACAGCCCCCCAGCACAGCACCATGGTATACAGCCCCACTCCAGCACAGCACCATGGTACACAGTCCCCCAGAACAGCACCATGGTATACAGCCCCCCAGCACAGCACCATGGTATACAGCCCCCCTCCCCAGCACAGCACCATGGTATACAGCCCCCATCCCCCCCAGCACAGCACCATGGTACACAGCCTCCCCTTCCCTCCCAGCACAGCACAGCACAATGGTATATAGCCCCCCAGTACAGCACCATGGTATACAGCCCCCTCCAGCACAGCACCATGGTATACAGCCCCCCAGCACAGCACCATGGTATACAGCCCCCCCAGCACAGCACAGCACCACAGTATACAGCCCCCCTCCCCACAACACAGCACAGCACAGCACCATGGTATACAGCCCCCCAGCACAGTACAGCACCATGGTATACAGCCCCCCTCCCCCCAGCACAGCAGCACACCGCACCGCACAATATATATACAGCCCCCAGCACAGCACAGCACCATGGTATATAGCACCATGGTATACAGCCCCCCTCCCTCCCAGCACAGCACCACACTGCACCATGGTATACAGCCCCCCTAGCACAGCTCAGCACCATGGTATACAGCTTTCCCCAAGCACAGCACAGCAGTATACAGCCCCCTCCAGCACAGCACCAAGGTATACAGCCTGCCTCCCCCCAGCACAGCACCATGGTATGCAGGCCCCATCCCCCTCAGCACAGTACCATGGTATACAGCCTTCCCTTCCCTCCCAGCACAGCACCATGGTATACAGCCCCCCTCCAGCACAGTACCATGATATACAGCCCCCCTCCAGCACAGCACCATGGTATACAGCCCCCAGCACAGCACCATGGTATACAGCCCCCCAGTACAGCACCATGGTATACAGCCCCCATCCCCCCAGCACAGCACCATGGTATACAGCCTCCCCTTCCTCCCAGCACAACACAGCACCATGGTATACAGCCTCCCAGCACAGCACCATGGTATACAGCCCCCCAGCACAGCACCATGGTATACAGCCCCACTGCACAGCACCACGGTATACAGCCCCCCTCCCCACATCACAGCACCATGGTATACAGCCCCCCAGCACAGTACAGCACCATGGTATACAGCCCCCCTCCCCCCAGCACAGCAGTCCACTGCACCGCACCATGTATACAGCCCCCCAGCACAGCACAGCACCATGGTATACAGCACCATGGTATACAGCACCATGGTATACAGCCCCCCATCCCAGCACAGCACCACACCGCACCATGGTATACAGTCCCCCCAGCACAGCACCATGGTATACAGCCCCCCTAGCACAGCACAGCACCATGGTATACAGCTTTCCCCCAGCTCAGCACAGCAGTATACATCCCCCTCCAGCACAGAACCATGGTACAGTACTCACTGATGCAATAAAAAAAAACACTCCTCACCTTCTCCTCGTGCCCACGCTGCTCCTGTCTCCTGCTCTGCCTGGTACACAGTGAGTGCATGATGACATCATCACGCACTCGCTGTGTCAGAGGCAGAGGGGGAATGATGGGAGAGGGAGCGTCAGCTGACGCTCTCTCCTCCATCATTGCTGTGAACTCTACCGGCATCCATGATGCAGGTACAGTTCAATGTGGTGGCGGGTGAGTCGGCACTGGGGGCAGGCGGGCCCCCCTGCCTCACAGGGGCCCCATAGCGGCTGCATGATGTGCCGCTAGCTGGGGGCCCCTGGGGAAGTGGGGGCGCTAGGCAGCTGCCTGGTCTGCCTGCCCCTAACGCCAGCCCTGTGCGCATGTGCCTTACCTCTGCCATTACTTTTGAGCTGTTCTCTCTGTGTTCTGCCTTCTTCCACGTATGACGCTGTGTGGATTCCAGCATACGGCTATACCCTTCATCCACTCCCAGTAAAAAGATTGTGTGGGTGCTTAAGTCTATATTTATTGAGATGATGTGAACCACAATGGTAGATGATAACGGATTATATAATGGAGGAGATTGGTGAACCCAATTGTGGATGAGATCGGGTAAAAACTATAAAGAAACAGACAGTACAATACATCAGTACTGGCAGATAACAACACAGCATTAATGCAGGGTGCTATTACATAGGTAAAGGCAATGATACAGAGTGCTAATACAGTATATTGGTAGCAGGCATTATTACAGAGGTTGAGTAGTACAACACACAATGCAGGGAAGAGAGATATCTAAGCAACTTAAGGCTGCCAGCATTGCACTAACTGAACAGGGGTGCATCTGTCTAACATGGAGTGCAAAGGCATTACAAGGAGCTGGAAATACATTGCACATATCATGGGGGCTGCATTATGGCTAGTTAACACAGATACATAGCACAACACATTACTGCATTAAACCCTCACCGGAAACTGTTTGCCAGAAGCAGCGATTTTTCAGAGAGCAGGACACATGTGAGTTGCTCAGAGATCTGGGAGAAAATGGCTACAAGCTTCAAGCCTGGGAAACCTGGAGGTGCAGTTCTAAACAGAATAACTATTAAAGGGAAAGGATTTTACATCAATGAATAGGAAAGAGAAGGGCAACTATGACATCTAATGGCCATAGCTGGAACAGCACTTAAGAAATGTCTTGCTGCACATGAATGGGCAGAACACTCTGACTTGCTAGACTTAGCTTTAGATTCTTGGACTCTGTATGCATGCGCTGCCTTGGCGCCACTGCCTCTGCCTGTTTCCGTTTCCATGGTGCACCCGACGCGGGATCACGAGGGGCCCCGTGTGTTTCGGCTTCAGCTGTCATATGGTGCATGGGCCGGCGGGCGCCGCGGTTGCCATGCCACCGCATTCACACTTTACAGTCTGCATCTCATATTCATTTTTGGTCTGCTAACTATTTAAACTTGAGCACTTGTACACTTGGACATTACCTGCCCTTTGCATTCAGTTGATGTTTTTCTGCTCACCACTTAACCCTGCTTGCCCTTTGCTTGACTGTGTGACCAATAAAAATTATGTTTTCATATCTATGGACTATATGATTGTTTCCTTTTTGGGTTTGTCCCCTCCATGTTTCTCAATAGTCAGTCAAAGAAAAAAGAAACATCCGGCACTGTCCCTGAGAATGAAATACCTGCAAAGCCACTTATAACCGCTATCAGTGTGACACCTGTAACCCTTGCTGAACGGGTGCTCTATCCATGTGAAGAAAAAACATCAAATATCATAGTAGAAAAAGACAGCAGGATGGCACTCACCGTTCTCTTGAAATGATTCACTTTATTTCATATTAATAAAGCATAGGCAATGGCACGGGAGAAATGCAAAAAGACGGACGACAGCCATTTCGTGCACAATGCACTTCAACAGGAGTGCCATCCTGCTGTCTTTTTCTACTATGACCCTCCATGTTTCTGTTGATTTGTTTACAATCAGTCCATATTTAGTCCTAATGTGCAGTGAGATTCTTCCATACTGTATATTTATTATCAACTATCTATTATCTTTGATTGGAACATCAATATCGGTGTCTTTCTCCTAGTGCACTTATGCTTGTCTTCTTTATATGTTGTTGCTAACAATTAGGGTTAGTAGATATGCAATTTAACAATATCGGGGCTCACAATAGGTTACGAACAAGCAAGAAAATCTCTCAGTACTTAATGTTAGTGGTGCGCCCAGTCTCACATAGCAGTATAATGCACCCACATAGAAGTATAATTCACCCTATAGTACTATAATGCACCCCCATAGCAGTATGATGCACCTCCATAGCAGTATAATGCACCCCCATAGCAGTATAATGCACCACCATAGTATTATAATGTAACCTGTAGTACTATAATGCAGCCCCATAGGAGTATAATGCAGCACCATAGGAGTATAATGCAGCAGCCCCGTAGCAGTATAATGCAACAGCCCTATTTTTTAATGCAACAGCCCCATAGCAGTATAATGCAGCAGCCCCATAGTATAAAGCAGCAGCTCCATAGCAGTATGATGCACCCATAGTATAATGCAGCAGCCACATAGTATATTGCACCCATAGGAGTATAATGCACCCATAGTATAATGCAGCAGCCTCATAGTATAATTCACCCATAGGAGTATAATGCAGCAGCCCCATAGGAGTATAATGCAGCAGCCCCATAGCAGTATAATACAGCAGCCCCACAGCAGTGTAATGCAGCAGCCCCATAGCAATATAATGCACCCATTGTATAATGCAGCAGCCAAATAGTATAATGCATTCTCTTTCCCTTCCCCATAGTAGTATAATGCACCCCCATGCTGGTATGATATGCCCCATACCGCAGCTCTACAAAAAAAATAAATTTCCTTACCTGGCCGAGCTCCGAACGATGTCCTCACCTACGATTCAGCTGAGGTGCACAGAGTCATTCCGGCGTATGTTAGCGACGTGTGCACTGACATCAGCTGCCGGCCTGTGTTGGCTGGTGGCTGTTAACTGTTGCCGTGCGGGAAGAATCTCCTGCACGACAACAGATTTTAACTGATCGTACATCGGAGGACGCGCGCTCAGTTACTGAAGTGGCAGGTTCTTGCTTCTGCGGGCCCTGTGATCAAAGGCCAGGGGGGCCCGCTGCAGGCCCCCTCTGCTCATCGGGCCCCATATGCCAGTAAGGGCAGTAATGCCCTGATGATGGCCCTGCAAGCGCTCAGGAAATAATCAAAAAGATGCAAAAAAAGACACTTCTGGACAAAGAGCTCAGATATGTCCTGAAGTATCTATCACTTGGAAAAGTCACTGCATTCGCCCAGTGTGCAATAAACATCGTAAGCCCATTCCTTTAGGGTTGCCCGATTTAGAAAACTCAGTAATAAAATACCCTTTTAGCAATCTACTGTTAGTGCAAGGAGCCCCCCGTTTTAGAACCCTAATTTAGCTGGCCTATTGAAAAAGCAGGTACAGAGCTGTACAGAGCAGGTATTACATGTACAGCTCGTTTATTTTAACGACAATTTGGAATACTTAATTTTTCCTGGGGTGGAGATGTTAGTAAATGAAACACTTGCTGTCCGCCTACTTCAGATTACATTGTTGCCTTGGCACTTCATAATCTTTTTATCATTGGATCATTGTATGAATAAGTACTTTAAAATCATATCTGCTGTTACTGATTGGGTTTCCTTTGGATAAACACATTTCTGTTCATATTTTAAAGAAATTGAGAAGAAAAGGGTCATAAACTTTTAAGAAACACGAGAAGACTATAATGACCTATATTCTAGGAAGAAGAGTAATCATTACAAACACTTGCCAGCTTCATGGACTACAATTACTTGGCATGGTATAATTTTTCAGATGGAAGAATGAAGATCTGCAGGAAACTTTCTTGGGTCTGTTATTAGGCAAAGATTGTGCAGGTGGCAGGAAAATACATGTCAGCTCCATATTATTAAAGGCATACATTTTCATAGTAACAAAAGGAAGAATACGTATTTGCTACTTTCTGTGTTTCTTTGTTGCCCATTATGGAATGTCCATAAGATAATCTAAAATATAGATGAACTTTGTGCAAATGTAACAAAATCTTAAATTTATATATAACTATTATTAAACAGTTCCCAAGTTTTAAAGAGACCCTAAAAACGTAGTGTTTTACCCAACTAAACTGTAGTGATGGGCAGTCCGGCTTTTTTTGGTGATATTGCTCTCTTGGCTCAGTTCACCAAAAAGAACAGGCTCTTTTGGATCCCTATTAAATATGTGTTCAACACACATTCAAGATGAAATTAGCACAGCCAAAACCCCGCCTACCTGCAACCAACCACCCGCCTACTTGTTGCCAGCCAATGAAACTGATGGGTGAGCGGGGTTTGGTTTGGTTGGGCGGGGTTTCACCAGCCAAACACTGTGATTTTAACCTAATTGAGAACCATTCAGAGACTTTAGTGGCTCTCACTGGGGTGCCAAGTTTCCCAGCAGGGAGACGGCTCTTTGTCTTGGATCAGTCGTGAACGACCCATCACTACTAAACTGCCACAATTGCTACATAGTACAGAGGATTATGTTTCTCATAGAAGAAGCCCAAAAAGAAAAAATGGGAATAGCCTCACAGTGTGGTAAATGTAGTGTTGCTCCTTGTTAACACAGCATGGATCCAATACCATTGACCACCAGAGAAAATTGACCAAAAAAGTAAGAAAATGGTCTACATGTCAGTATAAATTAAAATCTGTAGCTTTTTTTTACATGGTTATAAAAGGATGTCCAGACAATTAAAAAAAGTGCCCTTCTGATGCGTTTCTGGCCGAAGCCCTTAGTCATAGACTATTTTTTGTCGATTATAATTTTCAATTGTCCCTGCATTATCTGAAAAAAAAAGTTTTAAAAGGATTTTTCAGATTTGGAAATCCCCTGTCCCTAAGATGCAGTTTGTTTTAAAAAACAAAATGTGCTTTATTCACTCTCCCTGGGTACAGCCACTGCTCCCAGTGTCTGGTATTGTCTGCAGCGCTGATGACACATTGACTGTGAACTCAGTGGCTCTCAATAACTTGTGCCGTTAACTTGCGCACAGTCACAGAGCTAAGTTATTGGCTACAGCGCTATTGATGCAATATTAAATGGATTAAAACAATAAAAGACAGCAGTATCCGCAGTGAAGACTCAGTGCACATGTTGAAGGGGCTCAGGAGCTGAGCTCTCTCCACACATTGCAGATACAGTTGTGGCCAAAAGTATTGACACCCCTGCAATTCTGTCAGATAATACTCAGTTTCTTCCTGAAAATGATTGCAAACACAAATTCTTTGGTATTATTATCTTCATTTAATTTGTCTTAAATGAAAAAAAACACAAAAAAGAATGAAGCAAAAAGCAAAACATTGATCATTTCACACAAAACTCCAAAAATGGGCCAGACAAAAGTATTGGCACCCTCAGCCTAATACTTGGTTGCACAATCTTTAGCCAAAATAACTGCGACCAACCGCTTCCGGTAACCATCAATGAGTTTCTTACAATGCTCTGCTGGAATTTTAGACCATTCTTCTTTGGCAAACTGCTCCAGGTCCCTGATATTTGAAGGGTGCCTTCACCAAACTGCCATTTTTAGATCTCTCCACAGGTGTTCTATTGGATTCAGGTCTGGAATCATTGCTGGCCACCTTAGAAGTCTCCAGTGCTTTCTCTCAAACAATTTTCTAGTGCTTTTTGAAGTGTGTTTTGGGTCATTGTCCTGCTGGAAGACCCATGACCTCTGAGGGAGGCCCAGATTTCTCACACTGGGCCCTACATTATGCTGCAAAATTTGTTGGCAGTCTTCAGACTTCATAATGCCATTGTAACGTCCGTCTGCGGTTCTGGGTGGCAGCCAGGCAACACCCCGAGAAACACTGATACCCTTTACCCCTATACAGGGATCTGGATTTACAACAGAGCCCAGGAGGTAGCTGTCTGAATATGAGCAGCGGCCAGAGCAGGACGGTCGTCAGAGGGAAGTAGGAAAAACGGCAGGCAATAGAAGAGTCAAATTCAGGCCAAGGTCAGAGTCAAAAACCAGGAGGGCGGCAGAGGTACAGAATCGTTAGGAAGTAGCAGAGTCAGAATATCCAAGCCAAGGTCACAAACCAGGAGAGTAGCAGAAGTACAAAGTCGTCAGGCAATAGAAGGGTCAGAAATCCAGGCTGAGGTCAGAGTCAAACAGAAGTCAATCACTAAGTAGCACACAGGGGAACCAAGAATATATCCGGCGGCTTGCAAGCCCATTCCCAAGGTATTTGAGGGATCAGGTCATCCCTCACAGGCTCCCGGGCTGATGATGTCATCAGGACCGCCCCCAGGACCAGACCTGATGATGATGCACCAACCCCTTCATGACTGACAGAGGAGCGGAGTCTGCGTCCACTAGATGTCTGCGCAGAAGCCCTTTCACTGTTGCCGCCATCACTCAGGCGCGAGCCACGGCGCCTCCTAGTAGCTGAGGGCGGAACAGCAGGCCCCGAGTTCGACGGCGACATGTCAGTCCGGCGCCTCCTGGTGGCCGAGGCCTGGAGAGCAGGCCCAGAGCCCGAGGGCGGAGTGACAGTCCGTCGCCTCCTAGTGGCTGAGGGCGGAACAGCAGGCCCCGAGTCTGACGGCGACGTGACAGCCATGCACACCGTCAAGCAGTCCAGTGCCAGAGGCAGCAAAGCATCCCCAAAACATCAGGGAACCTCCGCCATGTTTGACTGTAGGGACCGTGTTCTTTTCTTTGAATGCCTCTTTTTTTCTCCTGTAAACTCTATGTTGATGCCTTTGCTCAAAAAGCTCTACTTTTGTCTCATCTGACCAGAGAACATTCTTCCAAAACGTTTTAGGCTTTTTCAGGTAACTTTTGGCAAACTCCAGCCTGGCTTTTTTATGTCTCGGGGTAAGAAGTGGGGTCTTCCTGGGTCTCCTACCATACAGTCCCTTTTCATTCAGACACCGACGGATAGTATGGGTTGACACTGTTGTACCCTCGGACTGCAGGGCAGCTTGAACTTGTTTGGATGTTAGTTGAGATTCTTTATCCAACATCCGCACAATCTTGCGTTGAAATCTCTTGTCAATTTTTCTTTTCCGTCCACATCTAGGGAGGTTAGCCACAGTGCCATGGGCTTTAAACTTCTTGATGACACTGCACACGGTAGACACAGGAACATTCAGGTCTTTGGAGATGGACTTGTAGCCTTGAGATTGCTCATGCTTCCTCACAAGTTGGTTTTTCAAGTCCTCAGACAGTTCTTTGGTCTTCTTTCTTTTCTCCATGCTCAATGTGGTGCACACAAGGACACAGGACAGAGGTTGAGTCAACTTTAATCCATGTCAACTGGCTGCAAGTGTGATTTAGTTATTGCCAACACCTGTTAGGTAAGTTACAGGTGCTGTTAATTACACAAATTAGAGAAGCATCACATGATTTTTCGAACAGTGCCAATACTTTTGTCCACCCTCTTTTTTATGTTTGGTGTGGAATTATATCCAATTTGGCTTTAGGACAATTCTTTTTGTGTTTTTTCATTTAAGACAAATTAAATGAAGATAATAATACCAAAGAATTTGTGTTTGCAATCATTTTCAGGAAGAAATTGAGTATTATCTGACAGAATTGCAGAGGTGTCAATACTTTTTGCCATAACTGTATTGGCTATCTCGGAAAATCAGCTTTCTTGTTCTTAAGCCTCATTCAGACATCCATGTAACAAGATCTGTGCATGGACTGTGATGTCTGTAGTGGCCATCGATCTCCTGACCCGAACTTGACGGCCTAATAGGAATATACTGAATGAAGCTGTCAAGTTCTGGTCAGGAGACTCATGGCCACTACGTACATCACGTACACTGACTTTACATGGATGTCTGAATGGGGCCTTGAATAAGATATTGTCTGTATTCGTGCCTTTGAAAGTAGTAACCATGCCAACAAGTTTCCCAACCCAGTAATTTTAGCTTGTTTGTTTAAACAGGAAACAAAATATCTAAATGGTGCATAAACTTATAGAAGGTGTGACCTCAGAATTTGCTGTCTTCGTTGGTGATTTCTGTTCTTGTATCTATTCATCCATCGATTTGCAGGTTGGACAGTTCTCATGTGATCATCACAGGTGTAAATCTTCATCTATAAATACTGTAACATAATGAGGCACTTATGATAGGTGTTGATTAGATTTTTAATTAAAGGGATTGTCTGCTGTCAGTAGAAAAGTCAGCAGTCACTCTACGTGACTGCAGACAACCAAATTGTTCTAGCATATGATTAGCACACTGTCATTAATAGAGATAAGCTGATCTTTTAAGGTACGGTTCGATTCACCAAACATTTAGTCGTTTGCTGAACATGTTCCCCGAACAGTTCGATGAACGTACCCATTAAATTCAACGGGAGGCCAAACCAAATGTATACATAACAACTTTAAGGGGTGACAAAAGCTTCCCAAATAGCTCAAATTAGGGACAGACAACATGAAAAGTGGCATCAATTGACCCACAGTAGAAATTTGCTAATGGCATAGCAGTAGTCAACCATGGGCCATGCATAAGGTATCAGGGTCTGGGCCAGCATTTACAGATTTGAATTGAAATTTCAATGAGGACCTGATGGTTATGGGAGTGGTGTAAGCCTTCTTTACTGTGAAAAACCTGACACCTCATGAAACAGCTCCAATTTTTTTCTTTCCAGCCACACTCAGATGGCACAAGCACCAGATTCATACAGTACTATTGGTAGAGAAATGTAAGGAAAGTAAAACAGGCAATTGACTTTTATAATGGCACAGCAGTCAGCCATGGACCATGCATTAGGTATCAGGGTCTGGGCCAGCTTTTACAGCTTTGAATTGAAGCATCAATGAGGACCCTGTGGTTAAGGGAGAAGTGTAAGACTTCTTTGCTGGGAGCCCTGATACCTCATGCAACACTTCCAATTTATTTATTTTTTTCTAGCCGCACTCAGATGGCACAAACATCTGTTTCATACATTACTATTAGTAGAAAAATGTAAAAAAATAACATAGGCAGTTGAGTGAAAGCAAGTGCAGGCCTGCCTGTCTGGGAGCCCTACTTCTACAGGCAACACACATGAAAGAGACCCAACTTGAATTCAACACATTTCCAAAATATTATTCTCACACACCACAAAAGTGGCATCAATTTACATAGAGCAGAAACAGTATAATAGGCCTCTGACACACCTTTCACTACAAGAAACCCACCAAATGGAGATCCAATTTGAAGTCTCCATATTACAAAAATAGTTTGTAATATCAGCAGCGGTAGCAATTGCAGGCACAGAAGTCAAGACAGAAGTGTCAAAGACTGCAATAATGCAAGATCAATTTATAACACTAAAAACGACACCATCGCTTTGTCTGCCCAGTCTGTGATTGGGTTGCAAAAGTCATTGGAGATCCATGACTTATTCCTTTTTATGAAAGCTAGGCTGTCTACACTTCTAGGGGACAGCAGGATGCGCTTATCCGTCAGGTCACCACCAGCAGAGCTGAAAATACGTTCTGAGAGAACGCTGGCTGCCGGGCATGACCAAACCTCCAAGGCGTGACAGGCGAGCTTAGGCCACTCTTCCATTTTTAAAGACAAAAATGCAAAAGGGTCCAAACCCTCCTTGATGGTAATGATATTGCACTCCAGGCACTCCTGCACTATCCTCTCCAGTTGTTCAAAACATGTCAGATTTGTTCTGCTGGTGCACGGGCTGGTCTAAAAAATGTGTGAAACAAAATTGGTTATGCCACTTACACTGCTGCAACTGCTGCTGCTAATGTTTTTGTGATGACGCCTTGAAGTTCCTGAGGTTGTACGTCTAGAACTGCGAAGGATTCTTGTTCCTTACTGATGACTTGGGGAAAACTCCTCTTAAGATTGTCTACAAGAGTGTTTTGATATTCCAGCATGTGTGCATCACTTTCCAGGGGCGAAGCATCTGGCAAAATTTACTCTTGTACCGTGGATCTAACAGAGTGGCAACCCAGTAGTCAGCACTATTTCTAACCCTAAGAATACTGGCATCATGCTGAAGCAAGAAGGTGCTCATGTGTTGGGCACTTCCATGAGGTCCAAGTCCATGGTGTGTTGGTGGCAGGGTAGCACTCAAGATTGCTTCCTCTTTCCCCTCCCATGAACCATGGACAACAGAGAGGGGATCATTATCCTGTTCATCTCCTGACTTGTGCGTCAGTTTGTCTGGTACCATGAGACCCCCCAATCACTGTAATCCACCCTCCCATGGAACCTGCCTGTGCGACGATAGTCCGGAACTTTTTGAGATATTTTTATCCTTTCTGCATCCTCCTCATCTTCCACCTCTTCCTCTGGAGCCACCACCTCCTCATGCAGACTATTCAAAGTGTGCTTCAGCATGTTGATGACCAGAATAGTGATCTTGATGATAACATCATAAGCTCGAACCATCTTAGTAGCCATTTCAAATCTGTGCAGAAGGGTGCAGAGGTCCTTTATCTGTGCCCACTCCGCATGCGTGATTTGCACCACGTTCAGACTGCTTTGGCCAAGACTATGCAAAAGGACATACTGCATCAGGACTTGTCGCTACTGTCACAGTCACTGCAACATGTGCAAAGTGGAATTCCACAGCGTCGGAACATCGTAAATCAAACGGTTAACAGATGGGCCGACAGACCTCTGTAGCGATGCAAGTCGATGACCTGCAGGGTGAGATCGTCGGAATTGAGCACACAGTGGCCATGCTTTCTGCAGCAGGGCATCCAGGCCTGGATATTGGTGGAAAAATTGCTGTTCCACCAGGTTGAGGACTTGAGCCATGCAAGGCACACGTGTGTGAGGTTGCCTCGTCATATGGCGCCACCAGGTTTGCACTGTTATCGCACATGGATTTCCTTGGCTCCAGGTTCAGTAGAGACAGCCATTGCTCTAACTCAGGTAGACACCTATATGAAAAAGAAATACCAATAGTGAACTAAAAATAATCACCTGGGATTATGAATAACTAAATAAGACTATAAACCCAAAAAGAGATATTCAAAATATCGACTATATTTTTAATAGGTAACACCAAAAAATACTCTATATAATAAAATATTTAATGATGACAGAGATAATATGTAACAAAAAGAATTTTATTTTTTATTCTCACAAATTCAAATAAAATCATACATTAAAAAGCATAAAAAATGCAAATGTGTGCAGGGGGTACAAAAAGAAACTATACGGTCAGGAGGAAGACCCAAAAATATAACAAAAATAAATATATGAAAACATCATCATAAGGTGCATAAATAGCAGCTTGATCACTACTTTTACAATCTAATAAGCGTCACTTATGGTATGCTACTGGTGAGGTGCAGGAGATTTGTAAGCACTAAGCACTTTATTTACATATTTGCACTGTCTCCTGGAGATTAATTGATTTTTCATAGCTGCCATTATATTACTTATAGGTGTAGAAGACCCAATATATTGCACTGAGCACTTTATGTATATTTTTTTATATGCACTAATATATGTAGAAATTATAAATTCATTCTATGAGCACTTTTTATGTTTATTATGATGTACTATAAATACATGGATGAATTTTGATGTATGATTAATGATGTGTTATTTATGCACCTTAGGCTGGTTTCACATTAGCGCTTTTGCGCGCAGCGCTTCGTGCGCACCCGTGCGCATGCGCACTGCGCACCTATGTTTAACATGACGTGCGCATGGTCTTGCGCACACTTGCATTTTCATGCGCATGCGTTTTTTGTCTTTCGCGCCAGGCGCGCCAGACGCAACATGTTGCATTTTTTGGTCTGCCCTGTCTCGTCAAAAAAACGCATGCGCACGCTTTGCACGGAATGCGCAAAAACAACACATTGAAGTCTATGGGAACGCATGCGTGCGCATGGTCTTGCGCACGCTTGCATTTTTTTGCGCATGCGTTTTTGAGGTAAACAAGTCTGGAATGTGGTCTAGACAATGGAAAAAATGTCACACCTAAAAACGCATGCGCATAAAAAACACAAACGCATGTAAAACACAAGCAACGCTGCATTTTTTTGCCGCATCAGCCTACGCATGACGCTAAAAAACGCGCGTTTGTTTTGCGTTTTTCTTTGCGTTTTTATGCGCACGATGCGCTGCGCAAAAAAACGCTAATGTGAAACTAGCCTTATGATGATTTTTTCATATATTTATTTTTGTTATATTTTTGGGTCTCCCTCCTGACCGTATGGTTTCTTTTTGTACCCCCTGCACACATTTGCATTTTTTATGCTTTTTAATGTATGATTTTATTTGAATTTGGGAGAATAAAAAATAAAATTCTTTTTGTTACATATTATCTCTGTCATCATTAAATATTTTATTATATAGAGTATTTTTTAGTGTTACCTATTAAAAATATAGTCGATATTTTGAATTTCTCTTTTTGGGTTTATTGCTCAAACTCAGCCTGGATAGCTGTCCACAACTCTTGAGCTGTGTGACTGTGATCTCCAAAGCACATTAATTCTAACACTACCTGATTGCGATGAGCCATGGCTGCGCAGTACAGAGGTGGGAGGGATTCTATCTGCACTGTTGTGTCTAATTACAGAGAGGTTAAGGGCACAGGTTTGAGCCCTAAAGGAGGTGGAGGAGCCAGAAGCAGTAGAGGAAAGTGTTATATATAGAGTTGAGCGATACCGTCCGATACTTAAAAGTATCGTATCGGATGGTATCGGCCGATCTTTAAAAAAAGTATCGGTATCGCCGATTCCGATACCGGAAGTCCCATTCAAGTCTATGGGACTTCCGGTATCGGAATAAGAAAAACCCTTTCCTGCCCTTGTACAGCCTCTCTGGGGTCTGTACGGGCCTTTCGGGGGGCTGTGCCGGCCTGCCAGGGGGTCTGTGCAGGCTCCGGTGGTCTGTGCCGGCCTGCCGGTGGTCTGTGCAGGCTCCGGGGGGCTGTGCCGGCCTGCCGGGGGGCTGTGCCGGCCTGCCGGGGGGCTGTGCAGGCTCCGGGGGGCTGTGCCGGCCTGCCGGGGGGCTGTGCCGGCCTGCCGGTGGTCTGTGCAGGCTCCGGGGGTCTGTGCAGGCATCGTCCGATGGGACTACAAGTCCCATCGGGCGATGCCTGCTACCATGACAGTGATTGACACATTAGCCAATGATGGGACAGTAGTAGTCCCATCATCCGGCTAATGTGTTAAATGTAAAAAAAAAAAAAAAAAAAAATTACATGCTACATACATACAACATGCATACTACATACATGCTACATTCATACTACATACTACATACATGCTACATTCATACTACATAAATACTACATGCAACATACATACTACATGCATGCTACATACATACTGCATGCTACATACATACCACATATATACTACATACATACTACATGCATGCTACATGCATGCTACATGCTACATACATAACACATATATACTACATGCATGCTACATACATACTACATGCTACATACTACATGCATGCTACATACATACTACATGCTACATACTACATATATACTACATGCATGCTACATACATACTACATGCTACATACATACTACATATATACTACATGCATGCTACATACATACTACATGCTACATACTACATGCATGCTACATACATACTACATGCTACATACTACATATATACTACATGCATGCTACATACATACTACATGCTACATACATACTACATATATACTACATGCATGCTACATACATACTACATGCTACATACATACTACATATATACTACATGCATGCTACATACTACATGCTACATACATACTACATATATACTACATTCATACTACATACTACATATATACTACATACATACTACATACATACTACATGCATACCACATATATACTACATACATACAATACATTCATACAATACATACATAGACATACAGTACATATAACATAGAGTAACATACTTACCAATACTTGTCACATTGTTCCCCGAAGCCATTGTCTTTTCCGGGATAAATATTAACATAACAAACCACAAAAATACTCACCCACGATCCGAAGCAGTCCACGAGTGTGTCCCACGACGATCTTGGGTAGAGAACTGCAGCATCAGATGATGCTGCCGTTCTCTACGGGCTGCAGGAATCCAATGACGGAAGGTAGGTATCCTTCCGCACTGTATTCCTCCGCCACTTAAAAAAAAAAGTCCCTAGTCTCACTTTATGCCATTGCTGTGTGGGAAATTCCCACACAGCAATGGCATAAAGTGAGACTAGGGACTTTTTTTTTTTAAGTGGCGGAGGAATACAGTGCGGAAGGATACCTACCTTCCGTCATTGGATTCCTGCAGCCCGTAGAGAACGGCAGCATCATCTGATGCTGCAGTTCTCTACCCAAGATCGTCGTGGGACACACTCGTGGACTGCTTCGGATCGTGGGTGAGTATTTTTGTGGTTTGTTATGTTAATATTTATCCCGGAAAAGACAATGGCTTCGGGGAACAATGTGACAAGTATTGGTAAGTATGTTACTCTATGTTATATGTACTGTATGTCTATGTATGTATTGTATGAATGTATTGTATGTATGTAGTATATATGTGGTATGTATGTAGCATGTAGTATGTATGTGGTATGTATGTAGCATGCATGTAGTATGTATGTAGCATGCATGTAGTATGTATGTAGCATGCATGTAGTATGTATGTAGTATGTATGTAGCATGCAGTATGTATGTAGCATGCATGTAGTATGTATGTAGCATGCATGTAGTATGTATGTAGTATGTATGTAGCATGCAGTATGTATGTAGCATGTATGTAGTATGTATGTAGTATATATGTAGTATGTATGTAGCATGCATGTAGTATGTATGTAGTATGTATGTAGCATGCAGTATGTATGTAGCATGTATGTAGTATGTATGTAGTATATATGTAGTATGTATGTAGCATGCATGTAGTATGTATGTAGCATGCATGTAGTATGTATGTAGTATGTATGTAGCATGCAGTATGTATGTAGCATGTATGTAGTATGTATGTAGTATATATGTAGTATGTATGTAGCATGCATGTAGTATGTATGTAGTATGTATGTAACATGCAGTATGTATGTAGCATGTATGTAGTATGTATGTAGTATATATGTAGTATGTATGTAGCATGCATGTAGTATGTATGTAGCATGCATGTAGTATGTATGTAGTATTTTTTTTTTTTTTTTTAACATTTAACACATTAGCCGGATGATGGGACTACTACTGTCCCATCATTGGCTAATGTGTCAATCACTGTCATGGTAGCAGGCATCGCCCGATGGGACTTGTAGTCCCATCGGACGATGCTTGCACAGACCCCCGGACATCAGCACAGCCCCCCGGCAGGCCGGCACAGCCCCCCGGCAGGCCGGTACAGACCCCCACAGGGTGCACAGACCACCGGCAGGCCGGCACAGCCCCCCGGCAGGCCGGTACAGACCCCGGGCAGTCCACACAGCCCCCCGGCAGGCCGGCACAGCCCCCCGGCAGAGACCCCCGGAAGGCCCGAAATGACGGCGCATCATGATGCGCACACACCGCGCATCATGATGACGTCAGGCCGTCAATCAACTGAACTTCCGATTCCGATGCCGAATTCCGATATTGAAAAAATATCGGAAGTCGGTATCGGAATTCCGATACAGCAAGTATCGGCCGATACCCGATACTTGCGGTATCGGAATGCTCAACACTAGTTATATATAGATGTTTGTCCGCCAAGCCTTGGGAATTCATAGACTTGTGAAGCAGCCCTTTGACCACCTGCCCCTACAGCCACCAGAGTCACCCAGTGCCCTGTCAGTGAGATGTAACTACCCTGTCCATATTGGCTTATCCAGGTGTCAGTGGTTAATACACCCTGGCAGACATAGATTTTTACAGGGATTGGGTAATGCTGTCTGCGACATGCTGGTGTAGCAAAAGCACAGCTTTTTTAGAGAAGTAATGTCAACTGGGCAAATGGTACAAAGAGACTGTGATGGCCATCAACTTTTGGAAACCGTTTGTATCTACCATTTTGAATGGCAGCATTTCTGTGGTCAACAGATTGGAGATGTGGAGTTCAAGTTCTTATCTTTGGCATCTGTATAAGGAAATATTCTTTTATGTGACCACAACAGCGGGGCCAAGGGCTGGCTGCTGTGCTTAGAGAGGGTGGAGTAAGGTAAGCACAAACAACTGCTGGACTGTGAGTGAGAAGCAGGCAGAGATGTTATGGTGGATTGAAAAAGATGTGTTGTGCTAGGTGACACAAAAATAGCAGGCATGTCCACTTCCGTAACAGCTGATGGGCTCTCACTCACCCCAACTGTAAGGGGTAAACAAGTGGATTTTCTGCAGTCGGAGACCTGTGTAAGAACAATCGGCCTGAAGGAGGAAGAAGCAGCAGATGTGATTGATGGGACAGTTGCTAGTCGGCATTTTAGCACAGTGAGATTCCCAGACCTTAGCATGTTGATAGTGCATGTGTCGGTTCATGCACAAAGTTGTCAAATATTGCAATTTTTGCCTCTCCTGAGTTTTTCTTTGCAAATTTGACAGATAACGTGAGTTTTATCATCCTTTGCTGTTTCAAAAAAGGCCCAGGCTAGGCAACCCTTGCCACCTTTGCAAACTGCACACTCGTGATCGGTGCTGGCCACATCCAGAGTTGTGGCTGAGGATGCAGTGCATGGTTGTATTACTTTGTGTCTGTGTGGAAAGTTGCAACATAACCTCCTCATCTTCCTCCTCCTCCAACTCCTCTGCTGAGCTACTCAGCTGTGTACCTCTGGGTTCACACCAAAAGGGATCTGCAACCTCATCCTCATCCTCTCTGTTCTCACACTCTTCACCCTGAAAGTCACCCTCCTCCTGCCCTGACACGACAGTACAGTCAGCGTGCACCTCTGGTATCTGAGTCTCAGCAGAATCACCTTCACCTCCAGTAGTTAACATTTGGTGATGAGGGTCTGGATTCTTCTCGGACCCTACATCGCCCAGCCACGGATCCAACATGACAAAATTTTGGGCATAGGTGCAGATGCTTTCCTCCTCTAAATTCTGTGAATCTTCATGAATAGAATTTGTGAACAGCTGTGCAGAATGACCCATCTGTGGTTCCCCACAATCAGTTGGGTGTTTGGAAATTTGTGACATGGGAGAAAACAAGGGTGATTGGGGTGCCACCTTTGAGGATTGTACTGTATGTGAAGTTAAGGTGGAGGGAGAGGAGGAAAGGCCACTTGATGCAGCCACTGCCATCCACTAGAGCACACTCTCTTTCTGAGTCTCATCGACAAGGCGTGCTGCTGTGTGTCTGCCAAAGAGAGGAAGTTGAGTAGTCCATCCAGTAACAGATGTTGTCAGTGGTCTTTGGATAGGACTAGTCAGTGTTTGTTCAGTTGAGCTTTCATTCACATTAATGCCTAACCCATGTACTGTACATGTCGAACACCAAGCCTATTCCTCCTTCCACCACAAGCTCACTTTTTCCCACTCATGTTGTATGTACCCTTTCCCTTTTTTAACCAGCTGTTTCACAACCCTAGGCCCAGACCAGTCAGACACCTGTCAGTATATTAATAATCAGTATTTATTGGCTGATATAGTGTGGCTAGACCATAGAATTAGCACAAAAGATTTTGATCATCCACCAGACTATTATCCAAAACAATTTGGATTATGAAATGTGGTCTGGGGACTGCACCAGACTATTAACCCAAATGATTTGGATTATGAAATGATCCCAAACAATTTGGGTTATGAAATGAGGTCTGGTGCCAGACTATTATCCCAAAACAATTTTGATTATGAAATGAGGCCTGGTGCCTTCACCAGAGTATTAGCCCAAATGATTTTGATTAGGAAATGTGGCCTTCTGATTCCTCACTGCAACACAGTTTTATCCCAAACTATTTGGATTAGCAAACACGGCCTCCTTGCTGAACCCCCATATTAGGCCGCCTAACGTTTTTTAAATGGAAATGTGGTCCTTTGATTTCTCACGGCAACACAGTTAAAGCACAATCTAGTTAGATGCTCTATTATCAATTTTACACTGGACAAGTTCTAGTTAACTGACAAATTCACTGTCTGCAGAAGCAGCACTAGCAAGAGCGCCATTGCTGCGCTGTGACACTGAGAAAATGGAGCCAGCAAAGCAAGACGTCCGCTTTTTATATGGCCAGGAAAATGTGACTTCGGCAGCCTATCATAGAAAACCTTGTGTCATGATGCTGTGGATGGTTTCTGCATCCTGATTAGCTGCCAGAATATACACACATTAAGTTATTAAAAGAAAACAAAAGAAAAAAAAATTGCACTCTGCAGCTACACTGACCTAGGCACACCCCTCCCCTCATCAAACATGCCCCCCTGCTCATCATAAAGCATCAAAGTCATAACAAAAGCATTAGTGGAAATGTGATGATTTACCGAACTGTGAAAGAATTTTGCCGACTTTGAGTAAAAGTGCTTGGGAAAACGAAAACAAATTTGAATGTGCTTCGTTTGTGCCGAATTTGAGATTGGTGAATGTTTTCTGAACAATTTTGCTAATCTCTAATCACTAATTCCCCTGAGTTCCTCTTACAGGTGATTGTTCACATGGTTGCACACATGTGATATGCATAGTTGCGCTCACATGCAGATCAGGGTTGCCAGCCGTCCTGAAATTCCTGTACAATAAACAAAAGATAGGCTGATCAACTTCCAATTTATGTTATATGGAAGAAAATGGGTGCTACTTGCAATGGAACAGGCCACAGCCCACACTACTCCTTATTTCATCAGAAAATTAATTTTGTATAAAGGAATTGCACACCAAGAATAGTAGGCACAAAACTGAATATTTCTGAATGCTTTTGGGTCGCCCCCGTCCCAGGGCTGTGGGGTACTCGGTACCAGGCCGGTGTCAGGGGGGAGATGTGTCACAGCAGCGGTGACCCGGTCCGTGGCCCTGGGCGCCCAATATCAATGGCGGATGATGTTTGCAATGTAGTTTATATGGAAAGTTCGTGACGCCACCCGTGGTGTTTGGCAAGTAAGATGTTAAGCCAACGCTGCTTGCAGATCCACTGGGACTGATGGTGTGATGCAGCAAACATGGTGTAGCTCCCCACAGGTGGCGCTGTAGTCCCAGGGCAGTGTAGGCGCTATGGATGGGGATAGGTGCAGGACGGTGTGGATGCTGGTACCCAGATGTAGCGGTGCTGAAGGTGTTAGTGACGAATAAATGGAGGACACCAGAGCTTGCAGTTTCAATGCTTTACTCACAGTTCATGGTGCACACTGGTGCCTGCCTCCGTGCTCTGTCCTCCGGGGCAGAGACTCAATCAACCTCCCGGGCAAGTCAGGGCTCTCCTCTCCAACACTCCGCGAACATGTGCCTTTCCTGAACGACTCCTCTATTGCGCCTTTTAGTGTGAAGAAATCCAGTACCGTGGTTCCCTGAAGTTCCTCCTGTCAGATGTTCCTAACAACTCTACTTGTATGACAGGCAGCTGTTGCCTGATCAGGGACCTCCTGGATCCCGGCTCTCTATCCGTGTTGCTGTTATTACACTGCAAAGTGAAGTATAGCAATGTTTCGGGTAATGTACGTTTTGTCAGGCTATAAATAGGGTATGTGTGGATATCTTTCTTGGATGAAAAAAGTGCAGAATATCCACTTGTATCAGTATATGAAGGGAAAGAATCACTGAGCTGTCTAAGCATCTAGAAGGAGTGGAAATGACCACCAGAGTCAGACTGGCCCACTGGGAAACTGGAGAATCCCCCGGTGGGCCCGCCCTCTGGCCAGCACCACAACTCCTGCCTCCTTCATTTGTCTGCTCTGCCCTGTATTCTGATCAGGTGCACTGAGCTGTGAGTGCGTTATTCTATCCCGGTGCCGGCGGCCATCTACACTGCTCAACAACAAGTGATGTGAAGTGAGGGCTTTCTCATTATCTGCTGCTGTGGCTTCTACTGATCTCATTGAGCTCACAGCTCTCTCACCTGCAGAGTCCTTGATGAGATCAATAGATACCGGCAGCAGGTGATGAGAAAGCCCTCACTTCACATCTCTTGCTGCTGAGCAATGCAGATGGCCGCCGGCACCGGGATAGAATAACGCACTCACATCAAAGCCAGCACAGAGTAGATTTTGAGACTGCAGACACAGCACAGGATCATCTAGAACAGTTGATTTTTGGAGGTAATGATGGCACCAGAAGGGGTGAGGCCTTCTACAATCCAGTGAAGACCTGATAGCAGGAAACTGCAATGTGCTAGTCACTGATGCTGTGCTCACAGCAGCTCATTCACCAGTGGTTCTCAGCCTGGACGGTCGCATCTTGGCACCATCCATGTTGAAAACTGTTTATCGCCAGACATGGATTATGGCGAGGGACAGAACGTTGGAGAGGTGAGGGATATTGTTATTTTTTATTTTTGTTTTATTACAGGAGACGATGGCTTCAGTTGAATGAGTGATGATATGAGTATGGTTTAATTTAGATTCATTAAATGAGTATGTGTCAATCTTTCTATTAAAGGGAATCTGTCACCCCATTTTTGGATTATCAGCTGCCAGCACCGCCATCAGGGGCTTATCTACAGCATTCTGTAATGCTGTAGATAAGCCCCCGATGTAACCTGAAAGAGAAGAAAAACAAGCTATATTATAGTCACCCAGGGGCGGTTCGGGTCCGGAGGGTGTCGCGGTCCGGTCTGGCGCCTCCCATCTTGTAGCGATGACGTCCTCTTCTTTGCTTCCCGTCGTGGCTCCTGCGCAGGTGCACTGCTCTGCCCTGTTGAGGGCAGAGCAGAGTACTGCAGTGCGCAGGCGCCAGACCAGATCAGAGAGGTCCGGCGCCTGTGCACTGCAGCACTCTGCTCTGTTGATAAAGTATGCCTGCGCCGGAGCTGCGACGGGAAGCAAAGAAGAGGCCATCACTGCTAGAAGATGGGAGGCGCCAGATCGGACCGCGACACCCTCTGGACCCGAACCGGACCCGGGGTGAGTATAATCTAACTTGTTTTTCTTCTCTTTCAGGTTACATCGGGGGCTTATCGACAGCATTATAGAATGCTGTAGATAAGCCCCTGATGGCGGTGCCGGCAGCTTATAGTCCAAAAAATAGGTGACAGATTCCCTTTAAAGGACTTTATTCTTGCCGTGTCTTTATTTACCATATAACTATAGGATTAGTAATGGATAGGTGTCTTAAAGAAATCTCTCCATTTTTAATCCGTGGGCTTGCCATCACTGGACAATGCAAAGCTGACATCAACCCCACAAATATGAAGCCCACTTGCCACCACTACAGGGCAAGTGGGAAGAGCTGGGCAAAGCGACAGAATTGGTGCATCTAATAGATGCACCTTTTCTGGGCAGCTGTGACCTGTTGTTTTATAGGCTGGGGGTCAATATCAGTGGCTCCTTACCAGCCTGAGAATAGTAGCCCGCAGCTGTCTGTAATTATTTATTTATTTAAATAATTTAAATAAACAGAGCGGAGACCCCTTTATTCTTGATAACCAGCCTTGTTGAAGCTGACAGCTGGGGGGTGCAGCCCCAAGCTATCAGTTTTACCTGGCTGGTTATCAAAAATACAGAGGAACCACGCCATTTTTTTCTTCTAATTGTTTATGTCGTGCAGGCTAATGAACACTCCCATCAGCGGCTCCTGCTCTTGCCATTAGCAGCAGCAGGCGTAGGTTGATGGGAGCAGTAATCCCATTAACCGACACCAGTGACTGGAGGTAAACTTTATACTATGTTCACTGCATCGGGCTCATGCTGTCATTTGACAGTGTGGGAATCACAGCTGTCTGACCACTGGTGATGATTTTAACATCGATCAGAAGCAGTGTTTTCTGCGCTGTCCTGTACATGGCAAATACTGGATGTTCAGCTCCCCCATTCAAGTGAATTGGGTCTGTGTACTGTTCTGGTACCCAAATCCAAACTTTTTTTTGACGTTTGGACGGACCCGAATATACAGAGGTCTGCCCATCTCTAATCCTGTGTCTAGCATGTGACTGGTGTGCATGTGTCCTGTGTTTAGCGTGTGACTAGTGTGTAAATTTTCCTATAGCAATATTGCATTTCCAATTTTTCAAAATTACATATGTACATAATGACTGGTATGTATGTGTCATGTGTCTAGTGTATATTTTCTTAGTACTGGTGTGTATGTGTCCCGTGTTTGGCATGTGACTTGTATGTACTGTATGTGTCATGTGTCTAGTGTGTGTATGTGGCACATGTCTAATTAATACAATCTTTCTGTGCTTATATATATACAGCTCTGGCAAAAATTAAGAGACCCCTGCAAAATTTTCAGTTTGTCTGATTTTTCTCTTTATAGGTATATTTTTGAGTAAAATGTAAATTGCTCTTTTATTCTATAAACTACTGACAACATGTCTTCGAATTTCCAAGCACTAAATTTTGTATTTATTTTAAGAAAATGAGAAATGGTCAAAAGATTGAAAAAATATAGTACTTGCAGACCTCAAATAATGCTAAGAAAACAAGTTCATAATAATTTAGAAACAACAATAATAATGTTTTAACTCAGGAAAAGTTCAGAAATCAATATTTTGTGGAATAAACATGATTTTTAATCACAGCTTTCATGCGTCTTGGCAAGTTTTCCATCAGTCTTTCACACTGCTTTTGGGTGACCTTATGCCACTCCTGGTAAAAAAAAAATTAAGCAGTTCTTTGTTTGATGACTTGTGACTATCCATCTTCCTCTTGATTGCATTCCAGAGGTTTTCAATGGGGTTCAGGTCTGGAGATTGGGCAGCCATGACAGGGATTTGATGTGCTGGTCCTTCTTCCACACATTGATTGACCTAGCTGTGTTGTATGGCGCATTGTCCTACTGGAAAAACAGTCCTCAGAGTTGGGGAACATTGCCTGAGCAGAAGGAATGAACGTTTTTCCAGGATAACCTTGTATGAGGCTTGATTCATATGTCCTTCGCAAAGATTAACCTGCCCAATTCCAGCATTGATGAAACATCAACAGATCATCAATCCTCCATCAAATGTCACAGTGTGTGTAATACACTGTGGCTTGTACACCTCTTCAGGTCTCCATCTAACCATTAGATGACATATCTGAAAATTAGACTGATCAGAGAAGATTACCTTACTCCAGTCCTCTGTGGTCCAATCCTTATGGTCTTTGGCAAACTTCAGCTTGGCTCTCCTTTGCTTCTCATTGATGAAAGGCTTTTTTAAAGCTTTACATGACTTGAGTCCTGCCTCTAGGAGCCTGTTATGAACTGTCCTTGCCGTGCACTTCACCCCAACAGCCATTTGCCATTCCTTTTGTAGGTCAGTTGATGTTATCTTGCAGTTGCTGAGTGACTTTCAAATAAGATGATGGTCATCCCAGTCAGTGGAGTTATTTTGGCTATCTGCCGATCTGTAGCTTAGTTGTCCCCAATGTCTGCTGCTTGACCTTGTTGTAATGGACTGCTGTCTTAGAAATTTGAAAGATGGAGGCAACATGACGCTCACTGTATCCCTCTGCTAGTAAAGCCAGATTTGATGCCTTCTTTTTTCACTCATGACTTTTCTTTTCAACTCCTTTGGCATGGTTAAAAGTTTTTTTTTCATTCCTATTACTTTTGGGATGTTACTACCGTGTTTCCCCGAAAGTAGGACCCCCCCGAAAGTAAGACAGGGTGGGGGTTACGGGGGGGTCCTTCAATGTAAGGCCTCCCCCGAATGTAAGGCAGGGTTGGGGGCCGCTGTGAAATGTAAGGCCCTTACCTTTGGGCCGCCGCTGTCCCCCATTGGGTCCCCAGGCTCCAGAGGTGTCCTCAGGTGCAGCTGGGCGGGTCCAGCGCTCATGGGGTTAACTCGCCGTGTTAACCCCGCAATCTGCCCAGCTCAACAGCTCATTGGCCGCCCCTGTTCCCCACGTCACCGCCGGCCCCCGGCTCGAGCACTGATTGGTCCAGCAGCTCGGGCTGTAATTGGCCGCCCCAGCCCCACGTCACCGCTGTTTCCCTGCTGATTGGCACAGCGTTCCCTGCAGCACAGGCCTTCCGCACCCACAGCCGCACCGCAGAGGAAAACGTCCAGCATTTAAAAACCAAGTAGGGAAACATGTACTGTATAGGGTATGGGGCTGTGTGCAGTGGGATACGGCACTGTTATGGGGTGTGGGGTTGTGTGCAGTGGGATACGGCACTGTTATGGGGTGTGGGGCTGTGTGCAGTGGGATACGGCACTGTTATGGGGTGTGGGGCTGTGTGCAGTGGGATACAGCACTGTTATGGGGTGTGGGGCTGTGTGCAGTGGGATACGGCACTGTTATGGGGTGTGGGGCTGTGTGCAGTGGGATACGGCACTGTTATGGGGTATAACAGCATGTTAATAAATGTTAATTTATTGGTTAAAAAAAAATTGTCATTTTTTTTCGGCTAAGTAAGACCTCCCCCGAAAGTAAGACAGGGTGGGACTTTTTGGGGTAAAATTAATGTAAGACAGGGTCTTACTTTCGGGGAAACACGGTAGCACTTGTTTTGACATCCAGCTTGTCCTGTTGCAAGACGATTGTGAACACCACAGCAAGGTTCTTTATACTTTCCTTCATTAAATAAGATTTGGTTCAGGTGATCACCTAATCAGAAGCACATTAAGTGGAATGAGATGTACTCTGGTTGGAATTCAGCTGACACTGGAATGGAATGGCTGACAGACATGTAGAGAAGCTGATTTTTATAAAGCTGTGCAGTGGTCTCTGAATATTTGGCCAGAGCTTTAATTGCTCTCAGCAGCACTTGACTTGTTTTACACAAAATTATCTGCTGCTGATAAGGAGGGCTTTAAATTATGCATAAAAATCATTGCACCCAACAAATGAGCATGTTGCTGGATTGTCAGGTGATTATTTGTACAGGTATATAGTTGACAAGATGGAAGCTAATTGAAGTCGCTGCAGCTAGTGCCCCTTAGGCATGGTGGTCCCCAAGAATGATTTTCTCTGGTGAGTCCTAACTTCGCCAGTTCGATGCTGGACCACTGTCCACAGAAGGGACCTGTCATGATCCAGGTTGGATATGACAGAGAAAATGCACAAGTAACCTTTTTTTTCCTTTAGCTGTGGTGGTTTCAGTTCTAGTTTCTCCCCCCGGTGGCCATTAGGGTCATTGCACTTTGGTTACTTTAGTTTTGTGCACGTAATTATAAAACAGGTGTGTTTGCTCTATAAAAGAGTGTCAGGTGTGGTAATCACTGTTGGTGATAGTCCTCAGTTACAAGCAAGCCTGGGTGAAGGATGGAGCTGAAGGAGAGTCCCAGGCAGCTCAGTGAGAGTCCTGGAGTGGCAGCTATGGTGTCTGCGAGGAGGGCTGGCATAGCTTGTTGGAGTTGCTGCTATGGTGTCAGCAAGGAGTTCTTGCATGGCTAGGTGGAGTGGCAGCTATGGTATAGAGCTGCACTCATGATGCTGGGCTCGGTTGCTGGAAAGCTGGACTCAAGATGCTGGACTCTTTTGCTGGAAAGCTGGACTCTGTTTCTGGACAGCTGCATGCAGGTGGTGGACTCTGTTTGCTCCAAGGCTGCACTATGGTGTTGGATCTGGTCAGAGGAAAAGATGAACTCAGGTGGTGGGCTCTGTTGCTGGGAGCATAAGCAACAGAGCAAAGCTAAGTGGTGTTTCCCTGTTTTGTCTCTTTTCCTTATGTGTGTTTTAGTGCAGTGGTGGGATTAGTTTCTGCACCGTCCACTTCACTACTGAGGGTTTAGGTGCAGGGCGAGTCAGGGTTTTTAGGTTCCTGATCGGCGCCCAGAGCGAAACCGGCCTAGGGAACGTTAGGAGTGTAGAGACACTGACTCAGGGGAGTGCAGGAGGACTCCACTTCCCCGTTCCCTATCGCAGGGCCACCATTGTTATTGTTACCCAGGTTTTCCCTTTTATTGTTTAAATTCGCCTTACTGTAGCTGCACAGCGGGAATCCAGAGCCTTGCATCCAGGGGTCTCCCATTCTCCTCCGACCGCTCAGGAGTCTGCACAGCAATCTCGGCGTCTCAGACGCTCTGCTCAGACCAGCTCTGTAGGACTAGTTGCTGCTGTCACCTCTGGGTCAGCAATAGCAGCGCAGGCTCTCCTGCAGCAACCACTCCAGTGGCTAAGTCCTCTCGTCGTGCTACTGGGCATGCTCACGAGACGATCTCCCATTGGAGATCGGGAGTCACATGCTCAGGTCCTTCTCCTGATCTGATTGGTCCATCCCAGAGATCTGGAAGGTCCCGCACGGCTATAAGAGGTCCGCATGGCCGCTTGGCCATGCGCTAGTGTAGTCTCTAAATGCTACTGTGTGAATGATGATGGATGCATGAACCTGCGAATGACTCATTAAGATCCCCACCCTCTGATATTACGTGTGTGGATAGGGACTTAGCCTTAGAGTCAGCGCCAGTCAGTGGCTTGCTACAAGCCACAGTGCTCATCTCCACAGAGCTAGCATCCGACAGTGCGCCCCTCCTGGGCATTGTCGTATAGCGGCAGGGTCAGTTGCCGCGCTGCGGGCAGCAGCACTTGGGGGCGACCATGGTAGCGACGCCACACGCACGGTAGGTCTAGACGGACACCGACCCTGTGTCTTGGGCCCGATTCCTGTGACCATATACCGTGCGTGCACACCGCTGAGACCTGTGAGGTCAACAGGCTCGGCATTTATGTTTATGCCTTAAGGCGACTCTGTGAATATAACAGGGTACGCCCAGTGCACACCGGGTGACGTTCAACCCGTGTGCGATATACCGCCATATTGTGCTTCTGCCATTATGTATCAGCAGTTTAACACCTCTGCACAGTGGACCCCGGGCGGCAAACGCACTTTCTATTATTTTGTATTTAGTGCGTTCCGCCGTCCCTAACACCTAGTGGTACAACATGCAGTGGAAATAGAGGAATGCAGTGTGACATGTGGATATTCTGCACTTATTTTTCATTCAAGAAAGATATTCCACATATACCCTATTCATGGCCTGATAAAGGGTACATCACCTGAAACATTGTTATACTTCATTTTGCGGGTTAATAGCTTTTATTGTAATGATGGTAGAACGCATTCAAAAACATTCCATTTTGTGCCTACTGTTGGTGTGAAACTCATGGACAGTTCATAAACATATGGCGCTATTTGCCCTGTCTGTAAAAAAAAAAAAAAAAATTGAGTCGTCTCATTTTTTTTGGAGACTGATAAAACTTTTTCAGATTATTTTGACTATAATTATAATAATTTTATAGCCAGTGCAGCTCATGTCTTCATATCTGAATTATGGGCTGTAGACATACTGTATATTACTAATAATCATATGTATTATGGTTTTCCAATGTGTCTGTAAAAAATATTGCCTGTCTGTGAATTTTTTTTTATAAAACAAAAATATAAGTCAAGATGACAACCCTGATCCCCACTAGACTCCAGTGCTTCTCTCAATTCTCTTCTACTGAGACAAGTGAGGTGACACTAGTCGAAATGGGACCAAATCACATACATGATGTAATGTGACCATCCATTCGCACAGAAAATACATGGGGATCGTGATAGTGTGTGCAGACTTTTCTTCTGAGACCGGACAAAGCCTTTAATCACAAAGGAGTAGTAGTAAAAGCAGAATTAGTCCTTATACATTAGGAAAGTATGAGCCCCTGAATGTGCAGAAATGCAGAACAAGCATTGTCTAGGGCAGGCAAGTCTAGGGCAGGCAAATGGATTCAGATCCAAACTACTTTGTCTCCATCTAGTGGTTGTTCCAAAGATTGACTTACCCATTGAATTCTATCACATTTTATGACTTATCTGAGTTTAGCGGTCGTCTGTTTTCTTTTATTTATTGAACCTCGATAAAATATTACAAAAAGAATAAAGGTCAACATATTAATCTGGCAGAGGACAATGAACTATTAACTGCTGCATGGCAGAATGAGTGCCCACCAAGACATTCCTCCCAATATCCTCCTACTATTCACTTACAGTGGGGTTTTATGATCACTCTGGTCCAATCCATATACAGACTGTGAAAAACACCTGTCTGAGCTCAGCCTAAAGCTCTGTATTTCAGTCATTTCTAATAACATCGTTGTAACGGGGTCTACCAAGCTGGAGTACCTCTTTCAGTACCACCCGGTGTTTTCAGAGGTCCGCTCTGCGTTGGCTGGAGTCTGAATGAATGACGCTGGCTGGAATTCCTTGGTTACATGGGCGCATATAAAAGATCACTGCTTCTCCACGTATTTCCAGTCTGACAACACTTTACTCACAGGACACAGAATATATCACACAGATACAGAGGGCAGGCCAATAGAAAAGCGACAGGCCAGACATGCATTACAAAAGCCACAGGTGGCCGGAGCCTGCCGATGTTTACTGTGGGAATTACAAAGGTGGGGGGAGGGCGGACAAAAGGAGAATATCGTATCCCCTCTGCCCAGGGGCACAGCCTGTGGGCTGATGCATTAGGGACATGCATCTCACATAGAACCTATTATACATACATATAACTGCACAACATATTCTGGGTGCTAAGTGGTTCTGTAACACGTAACAATCGTTTCCTTAGATTTTAAATGAATTCATGCTAAGCCTTCGGGTCTAGTTCCCTGTATTAACCAGGAAATATTATATCACAGGCTAAGGCCGGTTTCACATGTCAGTGGCTCCGGTACGTGTAGTGACAGTCTTGTCACGTAGCGGAGACACTGACACACATAGACACATTAAAATGAATGGTTCTCTGCACATGTCAGCATGTTTTCACGGACACACGGAGACATGTCAGTGTTTGTGGGAGTGCACGGTCTGCAAAATGTGCTGAACACAGCACACAGAGAACAGTTCACACTGTCCTCGTGTTCATGGACGGCCCCCGGAGAAGAAGCGGCTACTGTAAGAGCTGTTCGCCGGCGGCTGGTGCTGAACGCGGCTGTCATTCTTCTCTCCTGCTCTGTTGGCAACAGAGTACAATTCATCTTGCAAAAAAAAAAACAAGCTCTCATATGTCTATGTCCACTGAAAAATAAAAAAGTTATGGCTCTTGGAAGAAGGGCAGGAAAAAGCAAAAGCACCAAAAAGGAAAATTGCTCAACTGGTAAGGGGATAAATCTTAAACCTGTGACCAGTATTGTCTGAGCTATGGACAATTCCACAGTAAGTATATTTTATTTGCTTGAGGAGCTTTATGGCGATTACACTTCAGTCCTCACTGAGTTTGTTTGCACAAATTTATTCACATTCAGCCAAAAGAACATTGGTCAGGCACTGAAGTTTATTTATCACTAGCTGAAGAGCCCTGCGCTGCCCGGGCATAGTAACTAACTACAGTTAGTTATAACAAATTATAATGATTATATCTATATATATATAAAGCTGAGTGTAGAGCCCCGCCCATTCCGCATAGCCACATTCACTATAATATCCCACATCATCCCATCAGCCAGAGCCACTGGACTACTTCCCCTAATATCCCACATCATCCCTGACAACTACCACTAATATCTGTTCAGACACAGAGTCGCTTGGCAGTAACAGATATAAGGACGCTGGCCCTGTTAACTTCACAGGAAGCCCAGCGGGTGGCGTTGCAGCTGCAACCGCCAATGGATGCTGCTACCTCAGCGTGGCAATAACTAAAGCCGCTGGACGACGGCGCCGGAAGGCCGGACACCGTCGGACGCTAGTGTGCAGTGCAGGAGGCACAGTGGCATGTAGCTTGCCACAATCTGGAGCTGACTAACCAACACTCTGTCACCATTCGTATTATCTGAGGGAAGGGGTTTCTTAATAAGTCAGTCACCAGTCCATGCATCCATCACCATACACACACAGAATAATATGCTACACTAGCGCATGGCCGAGCCACCATGCGGGCTTTTTATAGCCATGCACTTCCGGGACCTTCCAGCACCCTTTATTGGTCCAATAAGATCCAATGCAGGACCTGAACATGTGACCCCTGCTCTCCAGTGAGAGGTCACCTTGTGGGCATGCCCAGTAGCATGGCACGAGGACTTAGCCTCTGGAGCGGTTCCCTGCAGAGCAGGTTCGCTACCATTGCTGCACCAGAGGTGGCAGCAACATCCAGACTGTCAGAGTGAGTCTGAGCAGCATGCCTGGCTCGCTGTGATTGCTGAGCAGCACCCAGAGCGGTTGGAGGAGAAAGGGAGACCACTGGATGTCTGGCTCTGGATTCCTGCTGTGCAGTGTCAGGAATCCGACGCCTAACGTTACCCCCCCTCCTAAGGCCCCCTTCACTGCGCTCAAAATCAGCGATCAGGAGCGGTGTGTGGATGTTTTCCACTGGCTCCCAGGTCCAAGCCTTGGGACCGTGACCCTTCCAATCCACCAAATATAATTTTTTGCCACGCACAAACCTGCGCCCCAAGATGGCATTAACCTCAAACTCGTCAGATGACAAGTCTGACTACCCGGCCGATGACTCGGAAAACCAGGCCATGTAAACTGGTTTGAGGAGGGACACATGGAATACATCCGAAATGGCTAAATTTGGAGGAAGAGCCAGGCGATAGACCACCGAGCTAATTCGCTTAAGAACCTTGAAGGGTCCAATATATCGCAGTGCGAACTTAGGGGACTCGACCTGTAGTTTGATATTTTGGGTAGAGAGCCACACCATGTCACCAGGGGAGAAGCTTGGGGCGGGTCTCGCCTATGCGTGTCGGCGGACGCCCTCATCGTTTCCTTAGAAGCATGGACAGCATCCTGAGTGCGATCCCAAATGTCCCGGGCCTCCACTGCCCAGTCTGCCACCCTGGAGTCAATGGAGGACACTGGCATCGGGACGGGGATGCGTGGATGTTGGCCGCAGTTTAGGAGGAAGGGCGTCTGACCAGTGGAATCGGCCACCGCATTGTTTAGAGCAAATTCAGCCCAAGGTAGCAAGGATGCCCAGTCATCCTGCCTGGCAGAGACAAAATGCCATAGGTAGGTGACCAAGGTTTGATTGGCTCTCTCAACCAAACCATTCGCCTCGGGATGGTAAGCGGAGGACAGATTTAGCTCGATGTTAAGTAAGCTGCAGAGCTCCCTCCAAAACCAAGACGCAAACTGGGGTCCTCGGTCACTCACGATTTTGTCCGGCATGCCATGCAAATGGAATACGTGCTTAATGAACAAAGTGGCAAGACCGCGAGCGGAAGGCAAGCGTGCGAGTGGCACCAGATGCACCATTTTGGAAAAATGGTCGGTGACCACCCAGATGACCATACTGCCACCAGACTTGGGCAGGCCAACTATGAAATCCATGCCAACCATCTCCCACGGTCTATCTGCCACTGGCAGAGGATATAACAGCCCCGCCGGCCTCTGTCTAGAGGGTCTGTTCCAAGCACACGAGACGCATGCTTGCACGTATTCCTTGATATCTCGAGCCATATGTGGCCATCAATATGACCTTGCCAGGAGTTCGGTGGTCCGATTATTGCCAAAATGACCACCCACCCTGGAGGCATGTGCCCAGGCGAGGACCTCCGGCCGTAGCTGAGGAGGCACCAAGGTCTTGCCCGGTGGCACTGACTCGAGTGAAATTGGAGCCACGGTTGTAAAACTCTCCGGCGGGAGAATAAGCCGAGGCTCAGCCTCTCCCTCTTCCGCCGAAACCACCGAGCGTGAAAGAGCATCCGCACGGACGTTCTTCTCTCCGGAGACATAATGCAGGGTGAAGCGGAAGCGGGCAAAGAAGAGCGACCATCTAGCCTGACGGGAGTTCAGGCACTGGGCCGTTTGCAAATAGACCAGATTCTTATGGTCTGTGTATACCTGGAAGGGAAACCGAGCCCCCTCCAGGAGATGTCTCCACTCAGAAAAGGCCAGCTTCATGGCCAGCAGCTCCCTGTCACCGATGGAGTAATTCTTCTCCGCGAGTGAGAAGGTCTTTGAGAAGAAGAAGCATGAATGCTTCCGACCTTGAGCGTCCTTCTGAAAGAGGACTGCTCCTGCACCGACGGAAGAGGCATCTACCTCCAGAATAAATGGCTTGTTCACATCGGGACGATGTAAGATGGGAGCACCAGCAAAATGGGATTTGATAGACAAGAAGGCCTTGGAGACCTGTTCTGACCAAGCATTAGGATTAGCTCCTTTCTTGGTGAGAGCAACCAAAGGAGCTACCAATGTGGAGAAGTGCAGTATGAACTGGCGGTAATAATTTACGAACCCTAAGAAGCGCTGCACCGCTTTGAGTGAATGGGGTTCCTGCCAGTCCATCACCGCTTGTAGTTTGGCCGGATCCATAGCCAATCCCTGGGCCGAGATGATGTAGCCCAGGAACGGCAAGGACTCCTGCTCAAACTGGCATTTCTCCAGCTTGGCGTATAAACAATTTGCCAGTAGACGGTCGAAGACCCTGCACATGTCTCTCCGGTGAGTGGTCAAATCTGGCAAGAAGATGAGTATGTCATCCAGATAGACCACCACTGAAGTAGACAGCATGTCGCGGAAGATGTTGTTGACGAAGTCTTGGAAGACAGCTGGCGCATTACACAGGCTGAAGGGCATGACCAGATACTCATAGTGGTCATCCCTGGTATTAAAGGCTGTCTTCCACTCGTCTCCCTTGCGAATGCGGATGAGGTTGTATGCCCCCGTAGATCTAGTTTTGTAAAGATCCGGGCCCCTCGCAACCTGTCAAACAGTTCAGAGATCAGCGGAAGAGGGTACTTGTTCTTTACTGTTATGGCATTGAGACCTCTGTAGTCGAAGCAGGGAGGTAACTCTCCGCTCTTCTTCTGAACGAAAAAGAACCCTGCACCAGCCGGCGACACCGACTTCCTGATAAAACCTCTAGCCAGGTTCTCCCGAATATATTGTGACATAGCTTCAGTTTCGGGGAGTGATAGTGGATACACACAACCCCTAGGAGGTTCTATGCCTGGCATGAGGTCTATCGGGCAATCATATGGGCGGTGTGGCGGGAGCGTCTCCGCAAATTTTTTGGAGAAGACGTCTGCGTACTGATGGTATGGTTTGGGAAACGCGGAGAGATCCGCAGGCACTTCAGTGGAAGCCACCTGAAGACTGCCCTTCAGACACTTTCCCTCACAATCCTTGCTCCAGGCCAGTATTTTCCTTGATGCCCACTCGATATGAGGAGAGTGGCAACGGAGCCAGGGAAGACCAAGTAGCACCTGGTCAATACCATCAGGCAAAATGAGCAGGGACAAGATCTCTCGATGGGATGGAGAGATAGAAAGCCCGAGCGGGACTGTCTGATGGGTTACCTGAGTGGGCAAATGCGCCCCCATTAACCACCATAATGGTCAGTGGTTGAGGCAGCAACACCTGAGGGATAGCATGTTTCTGGGCGAAGGTTGAGGACATAAAACTCCCTTCGGCCCCAGAATCCACGATAACCTCTGCCTCCCAGGTGAGGGGACCACTGTCTAAAGTACCCCGGAATACCTGTTTGGGTGAGAAGGGTTTCATGTTGGACTGACCACCTCCTATGACCCCAGGACGTAGGCGTTTTTTTGCCCGCCAAGGACACGTGCTAGCCGAGTGCCCAACTTGTCGACACTGGTAGCAACGTACATAGCTTCACACCAGTGGTGGCTTGGAGTCGATGTGGGACACCTCCATAGGTTCGGAGGGTACGTGCTCCTGTGCAGGGTATCTCAGCGGCTCGGTGAAGGTGGGACCAAACTAACCCTACGTCTGGGTTGTGTACGTTCCAGCCCACGCTCCGTAAACCGGAGGTCAATGCGGGTGGAGACTGCAATCAATTCCTCCAGACTTGTGGGAACTTCTCTAGTAGCTAGAGCATCCTTTACATGCCCAGCCAACCCTCTCCTAAACACCGGGACCAATGCCTTGTCCGGCCACTCTAATGCGGAAGCCATTGTCTGGAACCAGACGGCGTAATGGCTGACCAAGAGTGACCCCTGTGTTAAGGACAGAAGTTGGAGAGAGGTGTCGTGTGTGATCCGTGGTCCCAAAAAGACCTGCTTCAGGGCCGCGAGGAACTGAGCAGCACCCTGAACCACAGGATCATCACGTTCCCACAACGGTGTAGCCCACTGTAATGCTCTGCCAGACAATAAAGAGATGATAAATCCCACCTTAGCCCGCTCTGTAGGGAACCGTGCAGCCAGTAACTCGAGCTGAATTGAGCACTGGCTGATAAATCCCCTACAGGTGGCGCTATCACCCGAGAACTTGTCGGGGAGTGGGAGGCGAGAGATTGTCAGCATGGGCAATAGTGTGTACACACGTGAGACAGCCTCAGCAACTGTCTGAGCGGCAGCTAGCGCGGTATTCGCAGCTGAGTTGGCGCTCTCGATAGCCACCAACCTGCTCTCCAGCTGCCGAATATAACACTGCAACTGCTGCACGTCTGCCATTACCAGCCAGACCCTGGCACTAGTGTATTGTTAGGGTCGGCGGAACGCACCAGATATAAATAATAGGAGGTGCGTTCGCCGCCCGGGGTCCACCGTGCGTTAGATGGTACGACCGCTGCTGGACAATGGCAGATGTACCAAAAGGTAAAGTACTGCGCTCGGGTTAATGTCACCCGAACGCTAAGAGCGGCTCTGTTCAGACACAGAGTCGCTTGGCAGTAACAAATATAAGGACGCTGGCCCTGTTAACTTTACAGGAAGCCCAGTGGGTGGCGTTGCAGCCGCAACCGACAATGGACGCTGCTACCGCAGCGCGGCAATAACTAAAGCCGCTGGACGACGGCGCCGGAAGGCCGGACACCGTCGGACGCTAGTGTGTAGTGCAGGAGGCACAGTGGCATGTAGCTTGCCACAATCTGGAGCTGACTAACCAACACTCTGTCACCATTTGTATTTTCAGAGGGAAGAGGGTTTCTTAATAAGTGAGTCACCAGTCCATGCATCCATCACCATACACACACAGCATAATATGTGTAATACTTAGGGGAACTCTACGTTAGAGAGTGGACCCTCTGGGTCACGGATCCGGAGCCCCTGGGCCGAGCACGCCAGGTGAAGACCGACCCCTATACAGGGATCGTTAGGGGCAGGGCCACAGAGGACGGAGGCGCGACAGCCGGAACCAAGAGGGACGGCTCCACGGACAAAAGGACTGGGAAGGTGACGGTGCGAATAACGAGCAAGGACCAGTGGCACAGGGGAGGAATACTACGGGAGAAAGGCACGTGGAAGACCAAGGCGGACTGGAGACAGAGGACGGCACAGGGGATGGAAGGAAGACAGCGCCCAGGCAGACTGGGTGGAAGGGAGACACGAGACTGAGGACGACAGGGCGAAACAGGCAGAGAGAGGTTAATTACAGCAAAACTGTAGAGGCCAGAGGGTGCAGAGAATCTACACAATCATCAGGCGTCCTCCTGACAGCGAGGACGCCTGAAATACAGCACACCCCCGGAAGTGCGTCCCCTGGACCCGCCCCTCAGCGCCGCCCACCGCTGGAGAGAGGGCGTGGGAGGTGGCGTGCGCGAACCAGGAGGCGGGAGCCAGGAGCCGCCGTGAGGCCGAGAGGACGGCGGGCGCGTGACCGGACGGGAGCGCGCTGGAGAGGTAACGCTGCGGCGCGCGCCGCAGCAGCAGGGGCATCGGCGGGCATGCCCGCCGATGTGACAGTACCCCTCCCCTTACGTCCTCCCTTACTGAGATTGGCCAAAAACTTTTTCAGAATGAGAGGGGCGTTGATATTCTCCCGAGGCTCCCAGGACCTCTCCTCGGGACCAAAACCCACCCAATCGATAAGAAAAAAGGTCTTACCCCGGACTCTTTTCATAGCCAAGATGTCCTTGACCTCGAAGACGTTGTCCGAGATCGCAGGTGAGGGAGGGACGATGGAAACTGGTTGGAACCGATTCAGGACTACGGGTTTCAAGAGCGAGACATGGAAGGCGTTGGGCACCCGGAGCGAAGCAGGCAACCTCAGTTTGTAAACCACTGCATTAATACGTCCAATCACTTCAAAAGGCCCAATGTACCGAGGACTCAGCTTGTAAGAGGGAACTCTCAGACGGATATGTCGAGTTGAAAGCCAGACCTTGTCACCCGGATGGTATGGGGGCACGTCCTTCCGTCTCTTGTCCGCATGTTTCTTGATTCGGACGTTGGCACTTTTGAGCGCGTCCCTGGTCTCTCTCCAAATCTGCGAGAATTCTTTAGCAAGAGAATCGGCTGCGGGTACTCCTGTAGAGGTGAAAAAAGGCAACGGAATACTTGGGTTCTGACCGGTTACCACAAAAAAAGGTGACTTAGTGGTAGATTCACTAGGATGATTATTGTGCGAGAATTCAGCCCAAGGTAAGAGCGCAACCCAGTCGTCCTGATGAGCGTTGGTGAAGTGACGTAGAAAGGTGGTTAACCCCTGATTAATTCGCTCCACTTGCCCGTTGGTCTGAGGATGATATGCGGAGGAGAAGTCAAGAGATGTACCCATAAGCCGGCAGAGTGCCCTCCAGAAGCGGGAGGTGAACTGGACCCCCCGATCCGACAGAATCCGCTGAGGAAGACCATGCAGCCTGAAGACCTGGTGGATGAAGATCTCAGCCAACTTCGGGGCGGACGGTAGTCCCGGTAAGGGAATAAAATGGGCCATTTTAGAAAAACGATCTGCCACGACTAAGATGGTGGTACATCCGGCTGAGCGGGGTAAGTCAGTCACGAAATCCATGGCAATCTGCTGCCAGGGAGCCTCAGGAACTGGCAACGGGTGAAGAAGACCGGCGGGCAAAGTCCTAGCCACCTTATTCTGGGCACAGATTGTGCAAGAGGCCACGTAGTCCATCACATCCTGGCGAAGCGTGGGCCACCAGTAATACCGGGACAGCAGTAAGAGAGTCTTCTTTGTCCCAACGTGTCCAGCAATTTTGGAGGAATGTCCCCAACCCAACACTTCTGTACGTCTGCTTGAAGGGACGAAGGTCTTACCGGGCGGAGGGATAGCAAAATTCACAGGAGCCACGGTGATCATCTTAGTCGGCTCGATAATATAGGATGGGACTTCATCCCTCTCTGAAGACTGCAACGACCTGGAAAGGGCATCAGCCTTGATGTTCCTATTACCCGGTCGGAAGCGAAGTTGGAAGTCAAAGCGGGAGAAATACAGGGCCCACCGGGCTTGCCGGGCATTGAGCCTTTGGGCAGACTGCAGATAAGCCAGGTTCTTGTGGTCCGTGAGGATGGTAAAGGGATGTACAGCCCCCTCGAGTAAATACCGCCATTCAGCCAAGGCCATCTTAATGGCCAGTAATTCTCGATCTCCAATGGAGTAGTTGCACTCCGCCGGTGAAAAGACTTTAGAAAAAAAACCGCAAGGGACCAGCCGTCCGGACGAAGCCTGCTGGGACAGGACCGCCCCCGCTCCAGTGGAGGAGGCATCCACTTCCAGGACAAAGGGTCTGCTGGTCACAGGCCGATGCAAAATGGGTGCTGACGAAAAGGAACGTTTCAGAGTTTGGAAGGCGTTTTCCGCTTCAGGGGACCAGGTATTGGGCTTCGTTCCCTTGCGGGTCAGGTCCGTGATGGGTTTGGTAACCGTAGAAAAGTGAGGCACAAACTGACGATAATAATTTGCGAACCCAAGAAACCGCTGGATGGCCTTAATCCCCACTGGACGGGGCCACTTGAGTACCGCACTGAGTTTTTCGGGATCCATCCTTAGACCGGAGTCGGTGACGACATATCCCAAGAAGGGTAGAGACGACTGTTCAAAAAGGCATTTCTCGATCTTGGCGTAGAGTTGGTTCTCTCGAAGGCGGTGCAAGACCAAGCGTACACTCTTGCGATGAGAGGGCAGATCGGGGGAGAAAACGAGAATGTCGTCCAGGTAGATGACTACACAGGAATAAAGTAGATCCCGGAATACCTCATTGATAAATTCTTGGAACACAGCGGGGGCATTGCAAAGGCCAAATGGCATGACTAGGTATTCATAATGCCCGTCACGGGTATTGAAGGCCGTCTTCCACTCGTCCCCAGCACGGATCCGGACCAAATTGTAAGCTCCCCGCAGGTCTAACTTCGTGAAGATCCGGGCTCCTCTCAGTCGGTCAAAAAGCTCCGGAATCAACGGAAGGGGGTAACGATTTTTGATGGTGATTTTGTTCAGACCCCGGTAATCAATGCAAGGCCGCAGTGATCCATCTTTCTTCCGGACGAAGAAAAAACCCGCGCCCGCGGGAGAGGAGGACTTTCGGATAAACCCCTTGGACAGATTTTCGTGGATATATTCCATCATGGCAGAGGTCTCGGCTGGAGAGAGAGGGTATGTTCTACCTCTGGGAGGGACCGCTCCAGGAATCAGGTCGATGGGGCAGTCATAAGGCCGGTGAGGAGGCAGGGAATCTGCCTCTTTCTTGCAGAAAACATCAGCATAAGCGTGGTATGGCACAGGAAGACCAGGGAGGTCTGCAGACTTAAACTGAGGATGGGAACGAACCAGGGTACGTAAACAGTTTACATGGCAGGCGTGCCCCCAGCGCAGGATCTCTCCGGAGCGCCAGTCGACAACTGGCTCATGCCGCCTAAGCCAAGGTAGCCCCAAGAGAATGGCGTGGGATAATTGAGGCAGGACATAAAAGGCAATCTTCTCAGAATGAAGTGCGCCAATTTGCAGGTTTACTTCAGTGGTTACCGTGGTGATGAGCCCAGGAAGAGGTTTGCCATCAACGGAGGTGATTGCTCGAGGGTTACTTAGGACGACCACGGGAATCTGGAGTCTGTCAACCTCCTCCTGGTGGATGAAGTTGCCTGCCGCGCCCGAGTCCACATACGCCTCCACGGAGCTACGCCCCCGACCTGAAATAAGCAGAGCTGAAACAGTAAGTGGAAGAGAGGGGGTAGAATCACCTAGGGGGCCCTCTCCTACCTGGCCTAGGCGGATGCGTTTCCCGGTCTCTCAGGGCAAGTGCGTATGAAGTGATTGGCCCCTCCACAATAGAGACAGAGTCCCTTGGTCATCCTCTCCTTCCGCCGTAGTTCAGACAGCTTGATGCGATCTACTTGCATAGGCTCAGGGGTAGGGTTGCTAGGGGGAGCAACGGAGCGCGGAATGGGAGCTTGGTATAATCTAAAGGACCTCTTCTCCCTGGCTGACTCTCTGGCGCGTTCCTGAAAACGCAGGTCAATACGGGTAGCCAGGGAGATGAGATCTTCCAGGGTGGTGGGAAGATCACGCCCGGCCAACTCGTCTTTGATTTTACTAGAAAGGCCTCTCCAAAACGCACCAACCAGTGCTTCATTATTCCACCCCAGCTCTGAGGACAAGGTCCGGAAACGGATGGCGTATTGCCCTACCGTAAGGGACCCCTGGCTGAGGTTAAAAAGGGCCTCTGTAGAGGAAGCATGACGTCCAGGTTCATCAAAAACCTTACGGAATGTCTCCAAAAAACACTGAATGTTGGTCACCACCGGGTCATCCCTCTCCCATAAGGGGTTCACCCAAGCCAACGCCTCCCCCTCTAGATGGGAGATGATAAAGGCCACCTTAGCACGATCCGTGGGGTACTGTTGGGGTAACAGATCGAAGTGCAATCTGCACTGATTTAAAAATCCCCTACACAATTTTGGGTCCCCACAGTACCTGGGCGGTTTACCGAGACGGGGGGGAGGACAAGGGACGGCGTCCCGGGCTTGGGAGGAAGCGGCCGCAGAGGACTGCAAAGAAATCAGCCGATCATCCACGGACGCCATATACCCCAAAATGTGGGACTGAGCATCGCGCTGTTGTGCGAGCTCCTGCTGGAGACTGACTAAGAGGGGTGCGTGCGCTGGGTCTGCGGTTTGAAGAGCGGAGAGCCGGGAGTCCATGGACTTCATGAACGACATGATACGGGTCTGGTTCTCTCTAAGGAAAAGCAGTTCCTTTTGAGTGGCAGCCGCGGCACCGGCGGGGTCCATGGCCTGATGATACTGTAATACTTAGGGGAACTCTACGTTAGAGAGTGGACCCTCTGGGTCACGGATCCGGAGCCCCTGGGCCGAGCACGCCAGGTGAAGACCGACCCCTATACAGGGATCGTTAGGGGCAGGGCCACAGAGGACGGAGGCGCGACAGCCGGAACCAAGAGGGACGGCTCCACGGACAAAAGGACTGGGAAGGTGACGGTGCGAATAACGAGCAAGGACCAGTGGCACAGGGGAGGAATACTACGGGAGAAAGGCACGTGGAAGACCAAGGCGGACTGGAGACAGAGGACGGCACAGGGGATGGAAGGAAGACAGCGCCCAGGCAGACTGGGTGGAAGGGAGACACGAGACTGAGGACGACAGGGCGAAACAGGCAGAGAGAGGTTAATTACAGCAAAACTGTAGAGGCCAGAGGGTGCAGAGAATCTACACAATCATCAGGCGTCCTCCTGACAGCGAGGACGCCTGAAATACAGCACACCCCCGGAAGTGCGTCCCCTGGACCCGCCCCTCAGCGCCGCCCACCGCTGGAGAGAGGGCGTGGGAGGTGGCGTGCGCGAACCAGGAGGCGGGAGCCAGGAGCCGCCGTGAGGCCGAGTGGACGGCGGGCGCGTGACCGGACGGGAGCGCGCTGGAGAGGTAACGCTGCGGCGCGCGCCGCAGCAGCAGGGGCATCGGCGGGCATGCCCGCCGATGTGACAATATGCTATGCTAGCGCATGGCCGAGCCGCCATGCCGGTTTTTTATAGCCATGCGCTTTCGGGACCTTCCAGTACCCTGGAAAGGACCAATCAGATCCAACGCAGGACCTGAACATGTGACCCCTGCTCCCCAGTGAGAGGTCACCTTGCGGGCATGCCCAGTAGCATGGCACGAGGACTTAGCCTCTGGAGCAGTTCCCTGCAGAGCAGGTTGAGCTACCATTGCTGCACCAGAGGTGGCTGCAACATCCAGACGGTCAGAGCGAGTCTGAGCAGCATGCCTGGCTTGCTGTGATTGCTAAGCAGCACCTGGAGCGGTCGGAGGAGAATGGGAGACCACTGGATATCTGGCTCTGGATTCCTGCTGTACAACGTCAGGAATCCGACACCTAACATATAGCTGGCAGCTTTTGTTTTGGCCAAAAGATTTTTTAAGCCGCCACCACTACTTGGGAATCAGGGGCTCTGCACTGACACCGCGCGCACCGGGGTCGCGCGCGGTGGTCACTATCTCTGTACAGGTCACTGTCTCTGCATGGGGTACTGCCTCTGCACGGGACACAGTCTCTGCATGGGACTCAGTCTCCACAAGGGCCTCAGTCTCTGCACGGGGGTCATGACACACCTCAGCTGTCACTGCAGACTCTGGCTCCAAGTAGTCACGTTCTGCCTTCTCTGTGCGGTCTCCCGGTCTTTGCCTCCAGAACGGGAGCTCTCTCTCCCGTGGTCTGTGTCTGTGTCCGGTCCTGAAGCAACCCCCCGGGTCTTCCTGTGTTTCACCCCCTTACATTCCCCCCCTCTTTTAGCTCGCCATTCCATGGTCGAGAGTTTCTGGAGCTCCTGTTGGCAATCTTTCCAGTCCTTGCACGATCTGTTGCCAGATGAACTTGTCCTGGTTGTAGCTGTTGGGGGGTACACCAGCCTTTGAATGTTCAGAGCATCTCAAATCAGCAGGAGCTGTGGTATCAATCATGGGAGGAGGAGTGGGGATCGAGGTCCCCTCTGATACGTCAGTAGCTTCAGGCACCAGCCCTGTTTCCGAGTTCCCTGGGAGAGACTGGGCGTCCCCCTCATCTTCATCAGCGTTGACCATTGGCTCAGCTGGTGGGGGCACTGGAGTCATTGGTTCCACTTCCGGATCCTGAGACATACATGGACATAACATATTCCGATGCAGTGTGCGGGTAGGAGACTTCTCTCCCATTTCAGGCTGTACGTCATAGATGGGGCTCTTGCCACCAAGCCGTCACTTCACCCTATATGGCCTTTTCTCCCATCGGCAGTCCAACTTGTTGTGTGGGTGCTTCTCCCTCACTAAGACTCGATCTCCAGGTCGTAGAGCTGTCCCCTCCTGAGGGGTGACTTGGGAATGTTACAATTCTCGTACTAGCCGTTGAATGGTCTGCAGCCGACGACAGTGTTCTTGAACCCAGGAGTACACCCCTGTCCGTGGGTAGTCCAGATCTAGCTTTGTCAGTCCCCTCCTAGGTCGGCCGAAGAACTAGAGTAGGGTGAGAACCCGGTGGTGCTGTGCTTACGGTAGTTATATGATCACACCAATTTGGGGATGAACTCATTCCACCGTGCTTTCTTGTCTTCTTCTAGTGTCCTCAGCATTTGAATCAGGGTGCGGTTGAATCTTTCACAGGCCCCGTTTCCCTGTGGATGATAAGGGGTGGTCCGGGACTTATCGATCTTGTACGGCTGATGCAACTCTTCCGTCACCTTCTCAAGGAAGCAGGCTCCTTTATCGGAATGGATGCATTTGGGACAGCCATACATCTGGATGAAGTGTTTACAGATTGCATATGCCGCAGACTCGGCAGTCTGGTCCCATGTAGGAGTGACAACGGCAAATTTAGAAAAGTGGTCTATCATCACTAAGAATTGCTCATAGCCTTGGTGTGCTGGTCCAATTGTCAAGTAATCTATGGCCAGTATGTCCATGGGGCTAGAAGATTTCACCGTCTCTGTGGGAGCCTGCTGTGTCTCGGCGGCTTGACCAGCTCACAATTTCGGCACTGCTGACATGCTTTCTCTACGATGTTTCTTAAGTAGGGGTGATAAAATAGGCACTGCAACCTTCCTTAGCCACCTGATCTAGCAGGGACGAGGGAATAACCATCTGCCAAGCAAGAATGAGTTTGGATTGTAGGTACACCGTCAGGTACAGGATGCCATCCAGCAACTGGATCTTTCCCACTGGTGTAACATCTTCAGCACCTCAGGCAATTTGGACCCCCTCTCTTGGTGGTTGGGCATTTGTTCTGACGCGACCCACCATCTCAGCTGAGCCAACTCCAGATCCTCCTGCTGCATCCGGACCCACTCATCACGCGGCTGCTCCAACAAATTCACACAAGCCTCTTCTTTTTCAGTCTCCCACGTCGCTGCCACTGTCCTGGCAGTCTCTCCAAAACTGGGAATTTCCACATCCTCCCGTTCTTCATCCTGGTTGACTGTTGGATTGCGGAAATTCACTCGAGAGAGAGCATCCGCATGAACATTTTCGGCCCTCCTTTTGTATGAGATTCGATATCGGAATTTTGCCATTCGGGCTACCCAGCGTTGTTCCAGGGCCCTTAGCTTGGTGGTCTCGAGGTGAGCCAGCGGGTTGTTATCGGTGTGCACATGAACTTCTCCCAGATACTCTGCAAACTTCTCCGTCATTGCCCACACCAGGGCCAACAGCTCCAGCTTGAATGAACTGTAGTTTTCTGGATTCTTTTCTGAGTCATGCAAGGATCGACTGTTTAAAATCAACTGCCGTGTTACTTGTCAGTCAAGTTACGTTGTCTATCTGTCTATCTATCGAATGTGACTGTGGGTTACAGTACGTGGGTAGGACGGTACAGGCTATGCACAATAGACTCAACAAACACCGTCAGAATATCAAAATCGGATTTCTGCTGCATAGCCTCTCTAAACATTTCCTTTTAGTACATAATAAAAATCCAGGTTCATTGAAACTCACGATCATAGATCACATTCGTGATGACGTAGCAAACCGTTATGACAATCTATGACAATCTAATCAGAATAGTTTTTGGATTTTTAAACTTGGCACTCTCACAATTGAGAAAACTAATTAAGGTCCGCTGGTTTTCTATGTTCATTTTATAAAAAAAAAAAAAAAAAAATGTTGGGGTTTTAACAGCTTTTATCCTGTATCTTTTATTATAATGTGTTTGTTTATACCCTTTGCGTAATGATTTTTATTATTTTTATTGCTTTTATTTGTATTACCATGTTTTAACTATGCATGATGTCATTAATGGTTCACTGCTTCTCATTGGTTACTGCCCCTTTAAATATCTGCCCCCTGTATATTGTTTATACTACCACCTGAGGAAGACAGTACTTGTCTGTCGAAACGCGTTGTGGACTACTAAATAAAAATAAGAATTGCTAATATTCTTATCTCCCTTCTTTGCGCTCCTTTGGACTGGGTCACCAAGCTCTGCTACTTTCTTCCTCTTCTGAGGCACCAGGCTGGAGCTGCATTTCTCACCCTAAGTCACGCATGGCTGGCGCTCCTAACTGACTGTCTCCTTTTTGCTTGGATGCAAGAATCGACCGGCATATGCTATGACACATTTCTTTCCATCCTACATCTGTGAAAGGACTGCCCCGAGTCCCTGTAGGCTTCCATTAGTGTGCAGATGAACGGCAGCGTGAAGTCTGCGTAGGCCAAAACAGGGGCCTCCGTCGAAGCTTTTCTCAGAGCTAGGAATGCTTCTTCCTGATGTTTCCCCCACTGTATGTTCCTGTTTTTGCGCAGGAGGGCACTCCCCTCAACAACTCCAGAAGTGGATTTGCCAGGCGGGTAAAGTCTTTTATGAAGCGTCTGAAATATCCTGTGAGTCCCAGGAATGCATGGACATCTTACACAGTTTTTGGAGTCGGCCACTCTTGCACTGCAGCGATCTTCTCCGGGGAGGCCTCACTCCCTCAGCGGAGACAACGTGTCCCAAATATTCAATCTCAGTCTGGAAGAGGTGACACTTCTGGGGTTTTACCTTCAGCCCATACCTCTGTAGACGACTCAGTACTTGCTCCAGTTTCTGGAAGTGTTCCTCAAAGGTGGGGGCAAAGATGATAATATTGTCCAAATAGATCAGAGTGGCCTCGAAGATCAGGTCCCCCAGACACCTCTCCATGAGTCGCTGAAACGTTCTGGGGACATTTGCTAGACCAAAAGGCATCCGGTCAAATTCATACAATCCCATTGGGAGGAAAAAAGCCATCTTGGCGCAAACTTGTTCGGACATGGGCACCTGCCAATAACCGCTGGCCAAGTCTAACATGCAAAAGAACCTGGCATTCCCCAGTGCCGATAGGGACTCTTCTATCCTGGGCAATGGGTACGCGTCCCGCACAGTGCAGGCGTTAAGCCGGCGATAGTCCACACAGAACCGTAAGGATCCGTCCTTCCTCACCAAGACTATGGGAGCAGCCCACGGGCTCTGACTTTCACGAATTACTCCATTCTTCAGCATGTGTGACAGCATTCCTTTCACTTTCTGGTACATCTGTGGAGGTATTTGTCGGTACCGTTCCCGGATCGGTGCAGCATCCCCAGTTGGTATTTTGTGGGTTATGGCCGTGGTACATCCAAAGTTATCTTAATCTTTGGCAAACACCTCCTGATATTTCCCTAGTAAGGCTTCCACCTGAGGGACCTGCTGTGGGTTAAGCTCTGAGAGTTCTGCCCGCAAGCATCCCAGTATTCAGCGTCCTTCCTGCAGTAATCTGGGATCCAGGGCTGCCTCCGCTTTGACGTTTAACATCCAGGGGTCTTCTGGCCTGGCGGTCAGCTGCACTGTCTCAGTTGGAACCAGCTCGTCTGGGAGGCCCAGGACTTGAGCCACTTCGCTCTTAGGGGGTAAGATGTCATCCATCTCCCCCACATTTATGCAGCACACAAGGACAGTCCCATCCCGCATGGAGGCCAGGGACCGCAATAGTCCTGAGAGCAGCTGGTCGGCTCTGCTAGGCTCAATTTGCACTTCCACCCCTTTGAGTGAGATTCCAGTTCATATAGGCAGGGGTAGTATTGTCTGTCCAAGGGGCAACACTCTATTGACAGAGGCAGGTGCGATGACTTTGCCGAGTTCCTTCCCGTCACCCCATGTCTCCCGGACCTGAGCCATTCTAATCAATTGCTGAAAGACTCTTCTCTGAGGGGTACGGTCGTTCCATTGCTGTAAGAATTGTTCTGGGGACTCATTGAAAATAATGCTCCCGAGGTCTTTTAACACATTCATGCCCAGAGTCACAGTATGATCTTTAGCGGCCTCTCCATCCACCAGTACTACTCCCTTTCTGCCGACATTCTTACCACACACCTCGATGTTCATCCATACCACCCCTGCAACCGGGATGGGCAAGTGATTGGCCGCCATGAGTTTGATCACTGGGCTCCACTCGGGCCGTAGTGCCTCCGCAAAGTGACGGCGAAAATATCCCTCTGGCATGGTGGTCACTTGTGAACCGGTGTCTACCAG